>NC_071983.1:16041973-16237084 GCF_026283585.1 Hylaeus volcanicus | reverse complement strand
AGAGAGAGAGAGAGAGAGAGAGAGAGAGAGAGAGAGAGAGAGAGAGAGAGAGAGTGAGAAGAAACAAGAAGACTAGTATTTCAAGGCATTCTCGAGTGTCAGCCGTGGTTACCAAGCGGCAACGTCCTCTCGGCCTGGAACCTCTGGTAAATTCCAGCCACTCCTGTACATCAGCCTTCGCCTTTGCAAACAGAGCACGAGACCCTCTTGCGACTTCGCCGCGCCGCGTCGCGACTTCGATGTCGCAGCGAATCTCGCGTAGCCGGAATTCGGCGAACAAGTCCTGTCGCGAACCTAAGCGCGCCTTTCCAGAGCAGCGACGCTTCGACGACCTAACCGAGGCTAGAGGATAAGCGCGACATGGACGACGAAACTTAGGGATAATTTTTGGACACGGAATTACCTTGAAAGTGGATAAAAGTGGACCGAGGAAGCTGAAGGGTGGTAGGTAATTGTGTGATTGACCTTGTTCCTAGGCAATCGATCGACTATCATCTGACGAAATAAATCGGAATAAAAAGACTACTTCTAGCGGATTAACCCTTTCGCCTTTAACAACGAGTCAGACACGTGGTAAGAAATTCGAGTCGAGCATGAAAAGTACGAGTCAGACACGTCGTATAAACACGCATAAAGGAATTTATATTTGTCTGTGACACACGAGGTCCCAGAGTAAATCGTAGGGTAAAGGGGGTTAACACCGTTGATGGGTGACAAGGATATTGACTGAGGGATTAAGTAAATTAATTCTGAAGGTACTGTGTTAACAAAAATTAATCTGGATAGAATCGGTAAATTTTAAAAAAGTTACAAAAGTAAGTACTAACATAGACATTGGATTAAACCATTCCTAGTGGTATAGAAAAATAATTTGGCCTTGTAGGAATTTTCGAGGTAATAGACTGACGGTCAAGGTGTTAATGCGTTTACTTCTAACATAATCTCAACTAAACTGCTGGACAAAATTAGTAATATTTAATAATTATATATTTAAAAAGACAATTGTTTAAGAGTATCTAACAATGATAGTAACTATCTATTAGATAGTAGAAATTCTACCCTTTAATTTGAATTTTATTAGAGACGAATCGGACGATTCCACGCCGAGTTACATGGTACAATGAGGGTAATATTTAATAATTATATATTTAAAAAGACACTTGTTTGAGAGTATCTAACAATGATAGTAACTACCTATTAGATAGTAGAAATTACACCCTTTAATTTGAATTTTGTTAGAATCGAATCAGACGATTCTACGCCGAGTTAAGCACTTCAAGGTCACATACATTGTTGTAAAAAAACAACAATTGTTTAAATGCATTTGACAATGATAATAATTATGTATTAGGTAGTAGAAATTGTGCCCTTCAAATTGAATTTTGGTAGAATCGAATCGAACAATTCCACGCTGAGCTATGACACCTCAAAGTTTCCTATTTTATAGACAATTATAAATGACTGACAGACGTAGTGACCTACATATAATGTACATATAGCGTCCTTGCAAGGCCGTTTCAATTCCGAGAAATACTAGTAAACATTGTAGTATTTCCTGGAAGGTACACCCCTCTAAATTCCTTGACATAATAGTAAACATTGTAGTATTTCCTGGTTGGAGAATCCCTCAAAGTTTCTTGAAAGAGAAACATTTATATCCATTTTTCCTGACGATCGATTTTGATGAAATTTGGCATACAGGGAGTTTTGAGGTCGCTGATTCCAAATCTGAACTCAAACTTTAGATATTCAAAATGCCGGATCCAATATGGCGGACCAAAATAGGAAAATTGATTCGGTTTGGATGAAATTTGGTATACAGGGGTTTTCGGGGTCGCTGATTCCAAATCTGAACTTAGAATTTAACAATTAGAAATGGCGGATACAACATAACGACAGAAAATGCGAAAAATGACTGAATTTAGAACCAGATAAGAATACCTATCTTCAAAGTCATATCTGAAAAATTACTGTCGCTTCATTTCCACGAGCGACGCCACTTAAAAAATATAAAGAATCATGAAATCGGGAATTAAGTTATCGATCATTGATGAATCCCCGTTACCCTCGTCGACCACCCCCAACCGCTCCGAAAACAATTTCTCCTCCGTTCGCGGGATCCGTCGATCCCGATTTACTTCCGAGAAAAGAAGCAGGGCAGTACGTACATCGAGCACGAGGAGCCACGAACAGCAATTAACGCCAACGAAGCGTCTCTTAGGACGAAAACGGGTCCTAAGAACGCGGCTTACCGCGGTGTCACGGTTTTCGTGACGTTAATAAGCGTTTCACGCGCGCAGACACGGCACACATGGCGGTTTAACTCGCGCACGGTAACCGCGGCTTTATCCGATTGGACGGCCGCCAAATAGCGTGAGCGCGGTCGCCTCCCGCTCGTCGTTTCGTTGTATAAAGAGAAACGGGCGAGCTCGGTGAGCGCGTTTCGTCCAGCGATAGACGGAGAGGCCCGAAGACGAGTTCAACGGTTGAAAGAGGAGAGGAGCAGGTCCGAACCTGAAGATATACGTACGAATTTACATACCGAGAGGGGAAGGCTTGCCAGAATCCGGGACGTTTTTCAGCTTGCCGATTCCACGCGTCGCGCGAGCTATAATATACGCCCGGTGCATCGCGGCCCGCATACTTTGTCCCGCGGATCTCCTCTCCAGCCTCCTCTCCAGCCGCTGAAGGAAAGGATCAGGTCGAGGCGCGATTGCGAGGGTCCAAACGATGCGGGACACAGACGGGTCTAAGGATCCTGCTGGCACTAGCAGAGATAGATCTTATTTTAATGCGCGACAGCCACCGTCGTGTTACTTTGCCAAGAAGTTCCAGGCAAACTGTAGTTTCCAACGGCATCCTCTCTTTGTACGGGCAACGAAAGGACGAGTAACACGAACGAGCAAACTTTTATCCCGCGATCGTAACGAAAATAAAGAAATAGTGGTGCTTTTAACGGTAAAAAAAAGTGTGGGGGGGGGGGCGCAATCGCAACTGGGGAAAGGGGAGCAATAAGGACGACCAGGTAGCCGCCAGGAGGCGGAGAGCGCGTGGATATTTTGGAACAGACTTACGGGAGCGTCAGTTATTTTCTCGTTGGTCAGACTCCACGGCAAATTTCGTTGAATTCGTGCGCAGAGGCGGAGAGGAAAAAGAAGCAAGCCGAAGGGCGGAAGCGGTTGCGTCGAGGACGAGAAGAAGAAGAAGAAGAAGAAGAAGAAGAAGAAGAAGCGGGTCGGGAGGCGGGGACTGTGAGGAACTTTCAACCGCTCTGCCACGCCATTTCCTAGCGCAATCAAAAGCTAGTTTACAAATGCTGCTAGCAACAACGCCGATATACCCTCGCAGTCTCGCCTCGAGTCCGACGGGGCGTTGCAACCCTCGACGCGTCGGCCATGCAAGAATAAGTCGTCGGGTTGGAAAATACCCTGCAATCGTTTGCCTCGTGGGACGAGTCGCGCCGGTGGGAAGGGGTTCCGAGCACCAGTTTTTAAATACCCGGCAATTAGTGCTCCGTTCAACGAGCAATGATCACCGATAGGCGCTCGTTATCGTTACGGCGTGTCGGAGGAGACTGTAATCTCTTGTTCCACGTTCGTTTACTTAAACCGGTCGCCTCGTTTCGCGGAATCGCATGAAAGCGGCCTCCTGTTACACTTGGGGAATATCGGCTGGTTTTCCCAACGTTAACATGTCCAGTTCGATTTTTCACCCTCGTTAGAGCGCCGCGAATCATCACCGCTGTTTATGTTTAATTATCATATGCCACTCGTCGATTCATTTGACTGATAATTCAGTAAATAAAAGTCACCGACCGAGCGTTCGGTAACGCAAATTTAAATGTCTATATTCATCGATACATCACGGTGAAAGTATTATCAACGAATCGATGAGGTTCTCGCGGTGAAAATGAGTCGAAACACGACCACGTTCCAGCTACGTCCACAAAATTAACGTTAAACAAAATTGTTCCGTTACGTGTCTATATTTTACGTATAATTTTATCGGAAAACCCCTCGCGATTCCACCAATACCGCTATCGTTACAGTATCGCGAAAAACATATATAATTTTGTATCTCCCCGACCCCTTATGCTACATCCACCCTCTCAAAATATTAACACTTCGTTAATAAAGAAAAAAATAACACTAAACACTTCCACTCAACCCAAACCAGGTTCACCGCGGAGGAAAATGGTCTCGTTAAAAGTACGCGAAGTCATAGTTATCCGATGGTCTCCTACTCGAGGGTAATTATCGTTCCGGCGAATTTGTCTTCATTCGATGCGCTAGAGGGATCGCGAGGATGGATTCGCGCTTCCTGGCCGGTTCTTTTCCCTTTGCGACGGTCGAGTTAATGGAATCGCTTAATAGGCATCCGAAACCGACCGCGGAGCGAAAAGATGGAGAGGCAGGGATCGAGGAGAGTTTCTTTACCGCAAACGTTCTTTTACGAGCGTCGGTTGAAGTCGTTTGTCGGGTGGTAACGGCGCGCCGCTATAGCCCCTTGAGCGACCGAGAAACTGGGAAGCCGTATCCGTCTGTTCTGACATTTATCAGACGCCGCGGGGAAACCGAGACAGACTCCAATCCCCTAAAGTAGACAATAATTAATAACAGCTCTCTCCGTGGTTAAGACAGTCGTTGGGTTTTCGAGGTCGTTGTTGGTTCGCTACCGAGAACTCGAGCGCAACCGCTTCCTTTCGAACCCCTCTGCACAAATGCTACTTTTCGCGTCGCGTGAGTCTTCGGATGATCCACGAATTCTTAAATGCTTTCAGAATAGAGGAAAAATATTCAGAAATGAATCGATATAGAGAATTTAGTCGCGTTTCTTTCAAGAATTGGAAGCATTGCAGCAAACGCACTAACTGTGGTAGCACCTCGATTATTGCCAGAAAATAGAGGTTGAAATTAGTCGTAACCTAACACATCACGACCCTCCTATTTGCGACCCTCACCCCTATTCGCGAGACTCCGATCCAGTAATAAAGGTTCCCTCCAATTTCTCCCAAATATCCAACCAATTACCAATGACAACCCAGCTCGAGTGTCTCAATACTGCAAAATGCTGGCAAATATTGAGATCAATTCCGTCTTACTCGGAGGAAAATTACGAGAAAGGGAGAGCACACCGGTCCGCGAAGCGACGAACGGAAATCGCGCTCGTTATTGGAGGGAGTTTCAGCGGAGGCAGCGAGTGGGCAGGAACACGAAAATCCGCTTAAAAGCGACAGAATTCGAAACGAAAAGCCACCTTTCTCGGTGTAGTTTCCCGGGGTCGCGAATTACGTCGCGTGCGCGACGTCCAGCCGCAGTCGACACGAATGTGCGAGCGGAACATGCTCGGCCACGGTTATGCGCCTAATCCTCTTACGTTAATTGTCAAGACCACCGATTCCTCACCTCGTTCCTCGAACCTCGTTAGGTCGGACTTTTCTCCCTAAAAATGTTCCCAGCTACGCGAAGGTAGGAAATCGCGTCGCGGTCGTTTCGACTTCGCCGCGAACCGACTAATCCACTTTGCTTTCTCGAAGCGAAAGCTTCGGCTATTATCCTGAGGTCGGTCACCGTTTTTCCTTGGCGTGACCGTTCGGTTTCGTCTCGATTCACCCTTTCCACGTATCGACGGGAACGCGGGAAACATTGTCCCGAGGAAAAGTTGAAATGAGATTAGAAAACGGTATCGGTGTGAGAAAACAAAGGACGAAGGGCACAAGTATAAAAGACGCTTTTGGAAGATTGCCGAAGGAAGGTAATAGCTGGCAAGCGTGTACTGAAAACCTGGGATCCTCCTGTTACATCCCCCCGCGCTTGACTCTTCCTCGAGACGTTGCACGAGCGCATAAATTGGTGTAATTTCTCGTGCCGCTACCAAGCGGCCTTCCATCCTTTCTAATCGCGTCGGGGAGGTATGGGCTGGTGCGGTTTCTGTTGTAATAACAGCCACGAGGCACGTCCCGTAGCGAAGGAGCTCTTCAACGTTTTCTCATAAAGCGTCGGTTGGATTGCCCGCGCCGGAGCCAGCCGATGGAGGAACAAGGAAACGACGGCTAAACGGGTAAAGAGGCGACGGAGCCAACGGGTATTGTTGAAACGGGGCTAAAGAGAAGGGAAGAAACCGCCCTGCCTCGAGAAAACGGCTGAACCGACGCGCTCTGCAGTATTATGTGACAAAAATAAATTTCCGACCCTTCTGGCGGCGATAATGGAAATTGTAGGTCAATTCTCGATTGAAAGATGAAAAAACAAATTTCGAGATAAAATGTAAGCTAATATTAAACCTACCGACATTTCATTTATACCTACTTTTATCGGAATCAATTAAATGACTGGTCTTATGGACACATTTTTGTATTGGATGCAGAAGTTTTTCACGCAGGACTAAATCGAATAATACATGAAAAACAATTGCATATAATTTATATAACGAATATAAAAACTGCGCGCAACAATTTGAAAACGGTCATTTAAACAGTCGTGGTAGATTTAGCGTTAAAAAATGGAAGTTATTTGTGAATCGACCCAATAATTCGTACCCTCTGTGTTTATCGAAGGAGTTTGCCTGAATTAAATGACAGGTTTGGTGTTTTCAAATAAATTTTTTATTATAGATACACGCACATGTAAAGTTTATTTGTGTAGATATCGATTATAGAAAATTTATTTGGTAATATCAAGTATCAGTTAATTTAATAAAATCTCTTGAATAGATACAGAGGGTACGAATATATATGGGACTGACTGTAAATCGGATACGTTCTCTACCATTTGTTTATCCAAGAGTGGAAAAGTAGGTTTAGACGCCTATGCAGCGGCTCGTGGAAGAGGTAAAAGCGAGCCAGCCAGTTGGTCTGGGAGCATGGTCGATCTAACCTTCGGCACGCGATCCACCCTCACGGAGGTCTGTTGGCGTGTCGAGAAGAAACTTCGTCGGTTTTGCGTTAGCCTACATAATATGTACGTCGTCGAGTACACACACGAGCCGTCGCAGCCTCGAACGCCGAACTCGAACCAACCTGGCCAAACACGCAACCGCAACACTCGAAACCAGTCATTACGTCGATGGAACGTCGATCGTTTGGCCCTTCCGTTTTATTAAAGACCATCCGGCAATCGTGTGTCCCCGTGGAAAAACGTCAACGCTCAACCAGTCCAGGGGAAAGTAGAACGAGGGGCGAAGTGGAATTTCTTATAAACAAATAGGGGAGCGTCGAGGCACAGTAGAATTTTGAACAGAAGGTTCTTTACCTGCTCTGGATCGATAAGTTTGTAAGCGTTATATACACATATACACTCGCGCTAACAAATTAATTCCACTTTTTGAAAAATCTTAAATTCAAGTCCCAAAGCACTTGGTATAGCCAGAACTTTTTATATTTCATCGCATTTCTCAGCTGTTTGTTTTATGGAGCTTTCGAAAAATCTTAAAATCAAATGTCAAAGCACTTGGTATAGTCATAATTATTTATATTTCGTCGCATTTCTCAACTTTTTGTTTTATGGGGTTAATCGATTTGTCCAATGAACGGCTCAAATGTGTGATAGTAAAAGCTGCTTCGTTATTCTAACCATGATAGCCTTTATAAGAAAACATTCGTCAACGGACTACTTCCTAATTAAAAGTGCGATAGTCGTCCACGGAAGCCAACAGCAGCTGCTTTGCAAGGAACAAATTACCCATGAAAACCACGCTGCTGTTCGAGGCTGAAAAATCGAGACAGGAGTCGACTCGACGCGAAACTAACCCACTTTTCGATCTCGAAACTTGTTAATCGGGTTTAGCCGATCGCGAGTGGCTTAGACCTCGTGCAGCGGATGCTCGGTCATTTTGAGCCAACAGTTCAAGGATGGGTAAGAAGATTACGCGAGAGACTTGGAAGATGCACAAATAGCTTATCTTCGATGGTTTTGTACCGATCTCGACGAACTCGTGATATTCTTCCATGGTGTCTTATCATGTTTGAATACCAACGCCTTCGAGCTGGCAACCTAAATTCGAGTTCAGTTGCGTTTAGTTCCAACATAATCTCAACTAGTTTAAGAGAGGTCACTCGAGAGGAAATTAACTACCAGTAATTTTCTATATGAAAATTTGAAAATAAGTATTCTTACACGATTTTCGACGGTGAATTAAATGGTGTAAAATTGAATTTGACAAACTTGTGATATACTTCGATGATGTCCTCTGGTGTTTGAATACCAACGTCTTGGAGCTGGCAACCCAAATTCGAGTTAAGCTTAACGGGACGCAACAACGAATAACAATCGAGACCCGTAATCGTTTTTAATGTCCCCTTTCCAGAGTATCGATGGTCCCGCTGTCATTAATGTCGCGTCGGTTCGTTTCGACGCTGGACAGACGACTGGAATCGAATCGACGGGTCGGCCATCCGCGCGCAATTCGCTATCGGTGTCGGGCTGGCGCATCTAATAGAAAATCTCATAAAACGCGCATCGAGGATGAATTATTATACATATGTGATTCGGGGGAAACGACTCGCGTGAGTAACGACCGTATAAATCGTAGGTGAGCGCGTGCGACACACCCGGAAAACAATAAAATCTATATTTTAATCTGCGCCGGAGCGTCCTCACGACCAACCCCCGTCAGGAGAATTCCTCCGCGAGATTGGTCCACGAGGGAGAAGCGAGAGGCTGGGGGGTTTTGGTCGATCGTTTATCATGGACGGAGGGTTTACGCAACGCATGCCACAAGGGATAAAACGCGTAACTCTCTCTCTCTTCCACCCCCGTGCTCTCATCCCTTGCGTGGTACGTGGCCCGTTGCAAAGCTGCCAAACAAAATCCTCCGGATCTCTATCCCTTGCCAAAAAAAGATCTGATTCTAATCTTCGTTGTCCTAATTCAGGTCACGGAAAACGATTACTGCCGGTTGATAACGGCCTTTAAGCGAAGTCGTGACGGAATCATAAATTTTTGCTTGGACAACTATAGATCCACGGCGACCTTGTCATCTCGCAGATGTAAGGTGAAAGACAACGCGATTTAATTCTCAAATACGCGTGACTTGGTTACTCAAATTCACAGGTTTAATAAATATCTAACGACGGATTAAAAAAGACCGATGCAATCGCGTGTGACGCTTGTATAACGCACGAAACTTTTTCGTGTTAAAGTATCCACACCGTCGACAACAAACGTACGAATATCAGCGATAAGGTAATAGCGACCGTGGAATGCACACGCGAATCCTTTCAGCGCATACGTCGAGACACTGCCACCGCCGTAAAATCGATTACAATTACGAGCTAAACGGTTACGTTTCCGGTAGGTTCGTTACTCGTCCCCAACAAACTCGGGAAATATTGGTAGAACGATCGTTAACAGAAACCGAGCAACCGTTGCTGTTAGCACGATCGACAAAAAAGTCGAAGATCCTCCAGGAAAAGGCAACGATCTAATCTTTTTTCTTCTCTTGTCGACGATCGACTGGTTCGTCATTATCCGCCGTCACGTTCCTCCAATTAAACGGAAGAGTTTTACGGCTTCGTTCGAAGAAATGACGCGGACTCTCGAGTGGCTACCGGAGATTTTGTCCTTCGATGAGTGAAGAGATCAGTCTCGTTAAAGGGCCGCTGCTGGGCGGAGCAGTAACGTCCAGTTTTCACAAATATATTTGACAGGCTGTGTACTTAATCGAACAACCTACCATTTTTGCATATACAGTCAGTCTCATTAATGTTCGTACCCTCTATGTTTATTAACCCCTTCCCAAACCGTTTAGCTCGACGAAACTCGGGCCGGAAACTGATATTCATGTTTAGGCCAAAATCTTCATCACGAGTGGGACTTGTACAGGGGTTAAAGAAGTTTGTTTAAATCATATAATAGGGTTCATGCTTACAAATAAATGTTTCATGATAAATATAAACATGGATAAACTTTACACTTGAATATATACCATATAATGAAAAATTCATTTAGAAACATCAAAACTATCATTTAATTTAGATAAATTCCTTCAATAAAAATATTTCACTATAATCAATAATACATGAAACAATTGCATATAAGAATTATACACAAAAAATGGAAAACGGTCACTTGACCTGTCGTGGTATATTTAGTGTTAAGCTGTTTTCGCGTTATGTACCTCAAGCAGTTGGGTAAAACCCTAGACTACGATTACTCGAAGTTTGACGGTATTCCTTGTCTCGTTCCCTCTCTTGAACATTTCGCAAAGAAGGAAACGAGACAAACGATATCGCCAGATATCAGGTGATCGTAGTTTAGAGTTTCTCCAAACTCTGATCTCAAGTACCAAAAGAGTTCCCTATCCAGTTAATAAATAAATAAATATATTTACAATCTACAATTTTCTACACACCACAGTTTCCACGTTGAAAACTCCCTCAAAAATTTAGCCTGGCATGGAAACGACAGTGCACTCCCAGGAAGTCTTCGACAGAGACCGATTCCAAACAAGCCGAAAGTATGCTCAAAGACGATCCAGTACGCTACACGCTCGGCATAAACGTAATTCGGATCTGCCGCAACCGCTCTGTACACGTTACGGTAAAGTTAACCGCACGCGTCCTTGTACTTGCGGCGACGTCGACCGGCAACGGCCGTAAATAAGGAAACAGGAACCGCAACTTACCGCGACTTAATCCAAAGGCAGCGAGAGGGGCCTGGTTTGCATACCATTACGATTACCGCCTAACCAAACGACGCGCGCCGCCTCGCGTAAGCGCGAGAACCCCCGTGAATTTCGTCGACGACAAATTTGCGATTTCTTTTTTTATTTCCCCAGCCCCTGCGTCACAAACCGAATACTCTCCGAGGTTGGGTGGATGGCTTGTCCCGATAAAATTAGATTTTCCATGGGTACCAAGCTTAAAGGACTTTTTCCCCCGTAATTTCTGAAGCTGATCTTTAAATTGGATGACGTCTCTGGTAAGCGAAGTAATTAAAGTTGCGAAGGTTCCCCTCGGTATCCGGGCGAGATCGCTCCCGGAGAGGAGGAGGCACACACTCGAGGAGCAGGCAGGATCGGTTTCCTGGGAATTTAGTTAGGAAAATAAGGAAGAAGTCTTTATCCGTTTAATTTCTAGCCCAGCGCTCGAAGAAAGGCTTCGATCCCACCCCTGTCCTGCTCGAGCGTTTCCATTCGCGCCCAATTCTTGACACGTTCGGATTTCCTCCGCTAACCCAGACCGACCGAGGGTATTCGATTTCGATTCTGCGCACGGCGATCTAACCCCACCAAAAAAAAAGTGTCTACCGCATCGGCAGAAATAAAAATACCACGTGTTGGAGCCTCGATGTAGTGGAGTTTAAACTCCGATGTAATGGATTTCGGATTCGACGTACAAAATTGCACGGTTCTGTGTTGATACACCCTGAAGTTACACCCTGTTCGACTCTTTCCCGTGTTATTTTGAAATTGGATACGGTAACTCCAACGATGGGTTGCGATTCGGTTGAGGGGGTGGATTGCTGCAACCTGCGAGGGAAGGTGGCGAAACTTATTGCCGTGATCATTCCGGTTCGACGGTGCTGTTTGCATTAAGGACTCTTATAGCCAGTCTCACAAGTATTCGTACCCTTCATATCTATCGAAGATATTTGTCTAAATTAAACGACAGGTTTGACGTTTCCAAATAAATGATTCATTATGAATATGTACATAAGTAGACTTCAAAGATGTATATATTTATAAAAAATTTATTTGGAAACGTCGAACCTGTCAATTAATTTAGACAAATGCTTTCAATAGACATAAAAGGTACGAATACTTATGGGATTGACTTTATGTCAAGCAATGCTACCTATCACGGGTGTAAAAGTATTCCGAAGCCCATTTTAACCCTTCCGATGAATTAGACGAGATATCCCGCTACTAAAGCGTAATTTGGACGAATTTATGGACGAGATACCTCGCTATCAAAATGTCGCTCTTGTGATGCTATGTACAAATTATTAGGTCATCTCATAAGTTCGTGCTGAAGATTGTGTCAATATTTAATAAAAAAAATAAACTACAGAAATTGTGTAGTGACGGTATAATGACTACGTTAAAAAGATGAGAAAATATTGTAAAATGAGAGAGTCATTAACACGTTCAGCGCCACGTCACCCACATATGGGTGACAAGAATTTTCGCCGAAGCAAATAAATAAATAAATTTTGAAGGTGAGATGTTAAAGAAAACGAATCTAGGTAGAACTGATACAATTTAGAGGAGTTCCAAAAATAAGTACCACCGCAAATGTTACATTTCGTAATATCTAAATGGTGTAAAAATAAAATTTTACCTTCGTAGCTATTTTCACCATTATTAGTCCGGAAGTCAACGTGTTAATTTGAGTAGCAGCGGTATAAATGGCATGAACCTTTAGGACGACCTAATACATTTTCGAGAGGTATCGAGAGGGTTAATGCTAAATATTATTGGAAATTCTACGAGATTCGCGAGTTTGCTTACTTTTGTGACGAGCGCTCGATGTTCCTTTACGCGTTCCAACTGAATATCGTAATATTCAGCTCATGCAACAAGGCCTCGTGCGAATAGACGGATAAACAAAATTCGCGGCTCTGTACAAAACTGCAATTAGTTCGAGTACGTGACTCGTCGACGGTGGCGTTGACGTTCCAGTTCTCCGACGTGCAACACGGAAGGAAGCGTTGGACCGAGTCTCTCGCGGGAGAGCAAAGTTAGCACTTAATTCGTCGAGTTTCCAGTTTGCGAGACTCTCAACAACGCGGCTTCGGAAAAGGGAGAAAGATGTACCGGGAGACGGGCGCGAATCGAGACGAAAGGGAGACACGATCGCGTGGCGCACGAACCCGAGGCTTTGGGAACACCTCAAACAGAAAGCTCGTTAGGGTTTTCGTCGAAGGCGTTCGTCTATTCGCGCTGATTGCTAGGCCGTCTAATTAATAACGCGCCGATTTTGTTTTTACCCGGCTTGTAACGAAGGAAACAGGGACAGGTGGCCGTCGGAAAGTTTGGCGTATCAAGGAGTCGCGAAACTTCGTCTGGTGTATGAAAATAGGAAATAAATAATAGAGCCCTTTCGCGAAGGAGCGTTCGAAACTTGCTTTGCAATTATCGAAACGATCGGAGCGGGTTCCTCGGGGTGGTAACGATCGTGCTCGAGCGGACGTTTAGGTGCAACTTCCTCGCAGGCCAATTAAGTGGATCTAATCAATGACAGCGGTAGATGCAGAGAAAATAACGGGCTAAACACCGAGGGGGAGTTCTTTTATCGTCGACAAAGTGGAAATAGCGTCCAACGATTTGCAGTTTCTCGCAATGGGAAGGGTAGCGGGCGGCGGTTAAAGCTCGCGATAAACCTCTCTCTCGGCTAGCGAAGGAAAAGAATAGGCGAATAAGAAGAAAAGCGCAAAACGTACTCGAGACAACGTAGATGGGCTGTTAAGATACGAACGCGAAGATTCTTAGGATGAAAGCAGTGCCCGGCGAGGCGAGGGAAAGGTGCGGGGGCGGGGGTGACGGTGGGAACGGACCGTAAGGGTCAACCGCGTGCAAGTCGGGGGCGTAATTTTCCTCCGGCGAGATTCTTCTGCGGCGAACTCGCGGATAAGCCGATTTTACGGGCAACTTCCGACGGAAATCAGAAGTACAAAAAGTCACGGAGACTCGGATCTTCCGGATCGCCTTTCGAAATCCTGGATATTTTCCTGGCGGTCGCGTCTCAGAGGCTCTCGAATCGCTGGAACAGTGGCGGAGGGGTCGAAGGTAACCCGGAAAATGAAAAGTAAACGGCGGAGCGCAGCGAAGAAAGATCCTGGGAGGAGCATTTCGCAAAAAGGGAGCCCGCAAGATTTTTCCGGTTACGTAACGGGGTACTTAAGAAAGAGCAATTCGGCCGACTCGTTCGCCGAGGATATTCAGCATGCTTTCACTGGCTGATTTTTTTTATGGCGGGGTTCTGTTTAAACCGAGGTCAGCGAAAAAGTGAGAAGAAAGACTTTACGGAGTATTTTAACCTAGATTTTTCGTTCGAACTACATACATACTTCTATATTACGAAAATGTAACATATATTGTAGCGGAGAGTTCTCGACTGTGGCTCCCCACACAGATACAATCATTTGAACACTAACCCTTTCAGACATGGCGTCCACAATTGAGGACACAAAATTTAAAAATTATCGACACTATCGTTTAGGCCGAATGTCCTTATTTGTGGACACGAAGAAAGATCAGTTTACCTCGAAAACTGTACTATTAGGATCTTTCTTCAAATTTTGTCTATACTAATTTTAGTCCAAGTTAACCCTAAAATTTAAATTGCATTAGTACGAGAACAAAAAATAAATCAGGTCTGAAAGGGTTAAATTCTACTTCTACTAACCCAGACCTATGTCGAGTTAAGCTCGACAAAAACATACTGAAATCAGAAGGACTGGATCCAAAGGGTTAAGTACCTGCCTCGCTGAAATCCTAGTAGAGAGGGTAGTTTCTCCTCTTTCGTTTTTGTTGTCACTGGGTAGTTCGTTTGAATAAGAACCCCCACCAGTAGTAACTGGTAAAAATAATCAGACATTTGACGTTCATTTGTCATTCTACGAACTCATCACCTTCATCAGGTGGGATCTGGTCTGGTCCTCAGGCGCAGATACGGACCCTTGGATAATAATACCGAAGCTTACTGTACTTCTGTATAATATTATTTCGGATCTTCGTTTCTTCTTGTGCTTCAGTGAAAAGTAAACGAACCCACGGACAACGCAACATAAACGACACCTTTGTTTCTGGTTAACAGAGTAAGTTAGCTGGATCTATTGGACTCTATAACGTCGCTAACAGGTTTACCGTCGACAAATCTATCGCAACGCGGATAATACAAGTGGCGAGTCCAACAATTGGAGCAACATACGTACCTCGAGGTACGTATATCGCTCTGTGGCCATTACATTCGTTTCTTTCGAGGCGAACGACCATTCCAGGGCAGCTAGAAAGAAAGTAGAGTTGTAAATTTCGCGAAAGACGCTCGCCGCTGCCTCCGCCATGCAGAAGCGTCGGACGATCTCGATCGATGAATCGTAAAAGTCTAAGCGGGTAAGAGGCATCAGGTGCGAACCGCTTCTCGAGTTCGGCTCAATGTACTCGCGACAACGGCCAATCGGTTTCTATTCGACAGGAATTTTCTGGTGTCCTCGAGATCGTTTCTCGTTAATGATATATTTCATCGAAAATGTCGATCCTAACACTAAGCCAACCAACATTTATTTGTATCTATTGGGTTGTCCAGAAAGTTCGTGCCAATTCTTAAGAGAAATTCAAAGGTACATTCGACTTTTGACATACATTTATTGAATTACATAAGTACGATTTTGTTCCACGATTATTTATTTTCAATTATTTCGATATATTCAGATCTGTACCAACTACCAACAATCAACATGGACTTTCCAGACAAACCAATATTTCTACTAGACTCGTCTTACAGACACTTATGTCCTGACACAGACTACTAAACTCAATAATACGTAGGGAATCGGTACGCAGTGCGACGTATTATAGAAATATATATGTATAGAAATATATACATTTTTAGAAAAAGCATCTACCGCTGTCCACGCGCTGTAATATTACAGCGAAGTCGTATTCTCGATCATTGCTTGAACAAACATTGTTAATAATTCATGTAACTATTGTCAGAAATTAATTTTTAATCTGTATTTTAACTGTATTGTATAGATCGTATATTCTAAATTGTCGAAAATTCGAGATCGATATGCATGTTTCGAGATTTTTGGAGTTAAACATCGAGATCGTAGAAATCTCGTCTGATCTCGTCTCGTGCGTATCAACACTAGTGATGAGTAATTAACAAAAGAGTGGAGTTGATGTGAATTGCATATAAGAACCGTAGCGTTGAAAATAAAGAATAATCCATAAGAAATATCTTCTTCAAGTGTAACCTAGCGTTACAACCGTACTTAACGCGCGCTCATTGCGAGAAAACTTCCCACTCCATTGCTCGAATTTTAATTTTCAATTCGCGGACTAACGAATAGTCGATTACTCCCGGTTCTCAATTTTTATCCAGATCAGAATTTCGCCAATCTCCGTGGGATCGAGACGGGGCATTTCCATCGAAATTCTTCCGCGGTTCGCTTTTAGGTGGGTCGGCTGATTTTTTTGCCAGCGCGATACAAAGGCGTGCCGGAAATGGATTTATTAATCTTGCGAATGGAAAAAGGTACGCGCTATCGATCCGTCCGGGGCGGCAAGAAGGTTTCGCCCCGCGAGAAAAGAAGCAAAAGCGCGTGCCGGGTTCGCCCAGAGGAAACCTCAACGATGAAATTTCAAGACAGCGTTCTCGCGTTTCGTTCCCGAGTCCTGCAAACGTCGTCGATTCCATTTCTCGGGTTTTACCACCGCCAGGCGAACGCGCAAGTTTCGAAATCCCGTGCCCTGGCCTCGGTAACTCTGTAACCCGATCCCGTATCAAACCCACGAACAAAACTTTCGCGGAGGTGGTGGTAGCGCAATTGCAACGTTACTGGTGACAGCCGGTAGACAACTTCCGGAGTACCGCTGCGAGAGAGCTGACGCTCTCGGAACGAGCGCCATCGGAGTGGAAAGATTCGTCGTCGGGAAAAAAGTAGCGCGAAAAGTAGATGCGAGGCAAAATTGGAAACGTAAGGGGGAACACGCAGGAGTGCGCCTCAGGCTTTTGGCAACCCGTCGGCATGGGAAGCGTTGACCTCGCTGCTGCGCCATCGTTTTTCGCGCAAAAGCGAAGGTACCCTGGCGTGGGAGTATCTAACACGTATGAATGTTTAATTTCTTTCAAATTGGGGTAGTTAGGGTTTTCGTTGAAGGCGTTCGTCTATTCGCGCCGATTGCTACACCGTCTAATTAATAACGCGTCGATTCTGTTTTTAGCTAACTCGTAACGACGGAAACAGAGATAGATCGACGTCGCTGAGAAGTTTGGCGTGTCGAGAAGTCAGAAAAATGTTTAATTTCTTTCAAATTTTGGCGGAATTACAGCGCGAGAGAAGCGTGTATTTAGGGTTAGCTATTGTAGAGCATGATTTTGAAGACAATCGAGGTCGAATGAAAAATAAATGTGGTTGGGTTTAGAGTGAGTTCGATGAATGCATGAGCGACGAGAACCTGAGGCTTAAAGAAACCCTGTTTGGACCGCGCGGGACAATTTGATGTGTGCCTGGAAGAAAGCAAATGGAATCGACCGAATGTTTAGAGTTAAGAGTCCAGTTTTTAACCGAAGGGCGAAGAGAAAAGATCAGTGTAAGAAAGTCAAAGTGCGTGTGCGACCAACAGTAAAACCCCTGGTTCAAACCTGCACCACCACTGTAGCGATAGTAACACTAATTGTCATTACCAAACTAAATCCTACACTATTTTAGTAGGAATATTTTGAGTCAAAGACTAAGCTAATTTCTTTCAACCAAAGCGAAGGCAATTTCGCTACCAAGAAAAATTGACTTAATTTTTCGTCCATCAGTTTGATAAAAAAAAAACAAAGTGGGACGTAGAACGCAAACTCCACTTTCCTCAAAGTAGAACACGCGGCGATCAGCAGTATATCGCGGTAACGATTCCCTGGTTCAACGAGCCGAAAGCTGCGCAGTTGAAAAAAAAACACCCTCGAAGAGAGAGAAGAAAAGGGATTTTGAAGCATTTTTACCGCGGCAATTACCCCGATAGTATTCGAGCCTGTAAGGAGGCACGGTTATTACGGCAGTTATTGCGAATTATGGTGCTACTATGTGGAACGGCGACACACTCGCCTGCGCCGTCCATACAAATGCGACCACGAGCCGAACGAAGGGAGCGTGAGCTGCCTTCCTCGGCTTCCTCTGCACTTCTCGAACCCCGTTATAATAGTAATCGATAAGTAACCCTACCGCAATCGTACGTGCGGTTAATGGACCGTTTGAAAGTATACGACGCGATACGAATCCGAGTCGGGGGCGAAGTTGCCACGTCGTGGATGCACGTTAATAGCAATTGGAAACGTTCCCGACGACATTGCGAGCGCAACAGGAATCGTGGTTGTCATGAAAATGGGAACAAGTGGACTCGAGACGATCCCGAATTTGAAAATAAGAGGTCGCGAAAGGTAGGAGAGTTGTACTTTGAATTCAGGGAGAGCTGGTGGAATTCCAACGACGAAAACGTAAACACCAGGTGGTTAATTGTTACGAATCTTGTAATGTTAATAAATGCGATCTAATAGTGTAGTGGTTAGTGCCTAGGAATTCGCATAGATACAAAGCTAACGTGGAAGCAGCACGTACGAAACAAAGTTGAAGAAATAGAAATAAAGAGGCGACAAATGTATTAGCTCACAGGAAGACATTCTCAGCTAAGCCCAGAAAATAAACTTCTAGCACTTTATCGACCGTTAGCCTATTAGTAGGCTTTTTGCTAGGACAACCGATGCTTTATTATGTATTACTCACATAATATTTAATGCTTATATCATTATATCAGTTAGAAAATATTATGTAAATATTAATCGAAAAACTATTCTAATGGATAAAATTAAGATTGAATAAGGGTAATGTTGTCAAAACGAAAAACATAATTGAATATATATCTTTATATATACATTCTTTACTTTATATATAGTTAATATATAAAGCAATTATTAAACCTATCTGGACACATGGCATTCAGGCATGGGGAAGCAGTTGAAAGCCTCGAAGGTATGGCACGGTAGCTCGTCAACTGAATAGCAGCAAAATTTCGCCAACCTTCCCGTCTAAGTGTCGCGGCTCTCAGAGTCTTCGACACTCCGTCGTATAAAAAGTAAAGTAGAAGAGAGTTTTGATTTACACATCTTGTCACTTCGTTCGACGAATACTTCGTCCCGAAAAAGTCTCCAAGGGCTCACGATTGTGGCAAGTTTACCCTACAGAGTTCGTTAGAGGAGAGTTCCCAACGTTGTCATCGACAAATGGAGCTGGGAACGACGGATTGATCGCGCCTGTTCGGCGTCGCATATAGAAAAAGGAGCGTTGCGACGATGAAACGTATATCTTGGCCTCGACGACAACGTTACTTCGGCCTCTTTATTTTCCGACTTCCATCACCCCGCCAGAGCCTCCCGTGGGATCAGCTTCCCTTGGCTCTACTCCCGGAGAACGGCAGACCCTCGCGAAAGGCAGCGATCCATCATAAATTTAATATTCGAAATTTCAGGAATGTTCCGCACGCTTTGGGGGCCATCCGTTTCGACCGACGATATAAATTCGTCCGATAATATACTGGGAAGCGGAGTTAGTCGCGTTAAAAGGCAAAAGTAGCGTCGTATCCTCCGGTAGAAACGATGTAAAAGCGAAACTTTCCAACGAATGCGCGTGAAACCCGCGGCGAAGCTACCCGAGCCCCAGAGCTCGTATATTCAGCGACATCCGCGAAATTAAATTATTTAAGATAAATTTATTTCCACGCCGAGGAATTGCGCCCGACCGAAATATTCGACCCCTCCCCTCCTATTCCCCCTCCCCACAGCCCTGGCTCGTTTGTTTCGCTTTCCCTGATTTTTTGCAACCCCTTGTAAACCATTCCCGCGCACGGGGAAAGTAGTAAAATAATTTTCGAAGCGGCAGAAGCAAAACGAACAATCCCATCGTACGTTTGGTAAATCAAAACGTCGCCGACGGTATGCAGGAATGTTCTGTTCGCGGGATTAGCTGGAATTTTCGCGAGCGTTTGTTCCATCGATAGTACGACCGTTGTCGAAAAATAAAAATACTACAGAAGTACTGGTACCACCCTCGATCATAAATATATGGAAACTTACTACCTTATCACTGTACAAATTTTGTTCCTACATTGAACGAGTATTTAACAACATTTAATAATATTGAATGTTTTAAGTTCCACGTTCAAATTTCTAGTGGAACTATGAGATGGTTTTGATAGAAAAGCTCCGAAAGAATGTTTAATATATTAAAAATATTTATGGCGAAATATTACAAAATAAATGAGACAATATTACTTAGGATATAATGAAGAAATTAATAGTATCCAAGTTTTGTACAAGAAACTTTAACATTATCTACAGTTATCTCCATAGTTTTTCTACCATTCTAATTTCTTTTCTTCCTTTTCCATCTCTTCCTTTTCTAATGTACTATTAAAACAAAAACTATCGATAAAATATGTTCACTAATGCAACACAAACACATCGAAACATTAATGATATGATTGACATTAATTGATTTGCAACTTTTATTATATACTTGTGTCTATTAAGGAAGTGTCCACATACTTTTGAGCGGGCGTATAAGTATATTTTTAAATTACTGGTTACTATATACAGTAATGACTTTATTTCGTCCGCAAACTAGGCGAAACACGTAGTTTCGACGCGAAGATGCGCAACCCGGGAATAATGCATTCTGTGCACGCATGACGCATAGGGTGCTCTAAACATGCTCTGACGTTTCAGACCGCAAATTTCCGCGAGCAATTTTTCTTTGCCGCAATTCTGTATGGTTCGAGCTTCGAAACCGAAATCAGGCGACGTGATTCGTAGCTATTAGTTTGATAATGTAAACAAAAATCAGGCGTCGAATTCTGTCGCTCGAAATGTTATCGCGATTTATTTAAACAGGGTGTCGTACGAGATTAACGTCACCATGCACGGACGCCAAATATTATAGAAATAAATTATTTGATTGGAATGAAAAACGAGCGAAGCAAATAAATTCTTGTTTACTTTTAATTTTCCTGTAGTTAGCATTAGCTATTTCTTCTGTATTTGCTTTTCACTGCACACCCTCTCCCCTTCCCCGCCACTCGATGATATAATTTCACCCAGAATTCGCCTCTTCCTATCTGCAAATTACCAACCGACTCGCAAACTTTCCGAATTTTTGCCACTACTTTCTAATTCAGCTTCGCCGTACGCGGGGCCAAGAAAATAGATGCATCCGGAAAAGTTGGAAACTTCCCCTCTCTTTCACTTTCCGCGCTTCCTTGCATCTTCCGCCCTCGCCCCACACGGGATTCCACGTCGTCGAGTCGATCGTACGACGCCGCGATATAAAACAGAAATAATCCAACGCCGCATCTGACTTTTCAACGTAGCCATTTGCCAATAAGGGGAAGAAGAACGGGCGCGCCGGAGGCTATTCCAGTTTCGTGCTTATGAAACGAGAAAGGATCATGCATATGCAATGTAATGCATTTACGCCTCTCATTTAATAGTCGCTACGCTATAACAACTCGCGATAACAACTCCTTTGTGAAGTATAGCGGCATTTCGCGTTTTTATTTGGCCGGAAACTGGATTCAACGACGGTGGCCGTTTAAAGTCCTGTATCCTTCGAGGACGTCGAAACGTTCTTGGATCGTTTTTCTAGCAGTGATCTCTGATCGAATGGGAAAAGTTACGTACATTAGGGCGAAGTACTTTAAAAGCGTGTAGATCGTTAAGATTGTTCGTTTTAACGATTTCATAATGGAATATATTAGATTACCTCATAATTAATGTCGTCTTCAGATGCTAATTTTCGGTGAAAGAAATTAAAACTTATGTGTACTTTAATCATAATCGCCCTAATTTCATCTTTTCAAACTATTCGTGATTTGATTTAGAAGACTCGTATGGTACTGATTTTACGTGTCCAATATTGTTAAATTTATTCTGGTTAAAAAACGTTGCACCGGTCGAAATGTATGGTGGACGTGATAAACGATTTCATTTATGCATTCCTTTATTGTTATCCTTTTTATGTGTGATCTAGAAAATGATGTCTCTTAACAGTACCGTACAAGACGACATTAGTTATGGGATGACCTAATATATTCCATTAAGAAGTCGTTAAAGCGAACAATCTTAACGATCTACACACTTCCAATATGAGATATGATTTCGGTATGAAAATAGTCTCTGTATTTCAGTGCGTACAACAAAAATATTAAACGAAACAAATGAATACAGTTCTCCGCGGTCGAACTACCGTTTCGAAAAACCGCGGAGGGACGATAAAACGTCATCATATTTACCGGAATAAAATTGGACAACAGTCGCGTCGAATCAGAAAACGCGAGTCTCCCTTGCCCGAACCGACCTCTTTTTTTTCCCTCGAATATATACGTCCGTCAATTACATCGATTTCGCGCGTGCCAGCGTATGCCTGATGACACCTCGAGCCGGATGGGAACAGCGAACTGCACTTCGGCTTCCCATAAATTGCGCCTGGGACGAAGGGGGACAGAAACTGGAAAAACAGGGGTGTGGAAAAGGGTTGAAAAAAGGGGAAATTCACGATACACGGTACGATCGTCTTGGCGCGATGAAAAGTTACCGTTCCTGTCGCATACCGATTTCCAGTTTTCCAGCTACATCGGACTTTCAGCTACCCTCCGTTGGCTACTCGATATTATCAACGCCGCGCGGTCGCGATATTTCCTCGCGTCGAGACGTTACCTTCGACTCTGCCTTGATCGGAGGCAGCAATTACGAACCACTGAATCGCTACGCCAGGTAGATCGCGATTCGTGGAAAGAAACACCGCGGTAGTCTGGGGTCGAGAGACGTCTAGGCGTCTGCGGAAGCCCTGCACGCGTTCCGCGTCGCTCGATGCTACGAGAAAATCAGTTTAACTCCCGAACGAACGTTTGCCGCCTACCGCGGCTAATCCCGGATCCGGAGGGAAGTTCACGACAGGGGTGTAAACCCGAGAATGTTGCGGCCAAGCCAACTTCCTCCGCGCAACCCCCGTCGTGGCCCCCGGTTCCCATCGGCTGGCAGGCGTTCACGGTGCGATACCTGCTGCGAGTCTAGGCCAACCTCGGGCTTATCCCGACGACACTCGTTCGATACCGTAAAAGCCTGCGCGAGGGGGTGGACAGGAAGCAAGAACGAAACGTCGGTGGATGCGCTGCAAGACGAGGAGGAGGGATGACGCCGGTGGTTGCAACCTACCCTCGCCACCTACCAGCCCCGAGGATCGCGCGGCGGACCTCCCGTCGAGGGATCCCATAAAATAGCTAGAGTAACTTTTTTACTTTATCACCTCTCGCGGCCCTCCCGCGTGCCACTTCGACGTGCCAGTGCGCGCACACCTTCGCTCGACATCGCCGCGAATAAGCTCCGACCGCGACCGCGACCGCCAACGCCTCGCACCCTCAACCTTCGCTCGCGCTCCCTCGTTATCAGGAATCCCAAGCAACGGGGCTCGCGTCTCAGCGCCGTTCGCCTTTCTTTAACGTCGATAAACTCCCACTCCCGTGTTACCTTATCGTTAACCCCGGTTGTAGGCTTTCGCGGTTCACGACCGTTCGCGATCCCAAACTTCCGCGTCCTCGGAATTGAAACTCGGTAACGCAGTCAACCTCGTCCCTCCCCTGCGCGGTTCTCGTTCACCTTTGCCACTTTTTTTCCAATTAACGGGGAATTAAAGGTTCGACGAAATTTACCGGGGAACATCGACGGAACGAAATTGAAAAATTGGCAAACGAAGAATCACCGCGGCGGAAGGCTGTCGCGTATCGTTAGTCCCGGCGCTCTTTGCTTATCGCCGCTGTCAGTTTTTTTCCCACCGCTACCGCTCCCCCCCTTCGACTACCCGCTGCGCTGCGCGTTAAGCTTTGACCCGTTCCTGCCCCTTTCGGACGCGTCCGCTCGTTTCGTCGGGTACGTCTACTCTGTCAATTACCGATAAAAACGGCAGCAGGAGCGACGCGATGCATGCACCCTGGTACACGTGTACGCTAAGATTATTTTTTTTTTTTTTTTTAGCGAAAATGGTGTATTTGGTAGAATAAGCGTGGTATCAGCGGAATTCGTTTCACTAGAGACGCTAGTCTGGGAGGAATTTGACGCTGATGTGACAGTGTGGACCATTCGATACATGAACCGTTCGTTGGATAAATCGATTAATTCCATGAAACAGAAAGTTGAGAAATACGACGAAATAATGTACAATTAATAATAATAATAACAAGTAATAATAATGCAATGTAATAATGTTTTGTCGTTTCTACTATTCGGGAAAGTTATTATGAATATAAAAAGTTATGGTCACACCAAGTACTAGGCACTTAAATTTAAGATTTTTCAAAAACTGTTTCTCAAAAATGTTTTTCAAAATCGATTTGTGCAGCGAACGGCTGAAATGTCACAGATAAGAATACGTGTGACATATGTCGTGGTTTGAGTAAAAATTATACGCATCACTGACACACAAGTTTAAATTGTATTGTGACATTTTCACATGTTTTTGTTTCTTAACCCTTCATGGGTCGAATTTTTGTCTTGCGGGCAACTTGCAAGACATTTAGTTTGATAGTTCAACTAACTGCCATCAATATTGTCATTAGTTATCAGAGACATTATATAATTCGGACGTATAAGTCGTCTCGTGAAAGAACTAAAATTATTTGGTAAAATGTCGATACATAGTCAGTCCCATAAGTGTCCGTACCTTCATGTTTCCAAATAAAGTAATTGTATTATATATACATGTGTGGAGTTTATTCATGTACATATTCATAGTTCAAAATTGATTTGGAAGCATGAAGCCCCTATCATTTAAATTAGACAAATTTCTTCAATAGATATAAAGGGTAGGAAGATTTATGGGAGTGACTGTATTACCATGTGACCTGAAAGCTACACGAGTTCATAGAGGGTTCATTCACGTACATTCATTGGTCCTCCAACGAGTTCAAACTCGTCAGATTTGTTATCCCCAAGAATGTTAAAAATGTATAAACTAGAGAAGGACCTCTAATAAACTAATATTCCTGTATGTTAGTAAGCCTGTATTATTCACCTGTAGAATAAACCATGAAACTAGCCAAGTTTCGAAAGAAGTTAAAGCTTCGACACGTCACTGCTCTGTACCAATAAAAGGAGACGAGGGTCGCGACGCTTCGTGGTCCATAACGCGCGATCGAACGGAATGTAAATAACTGTCGCGACGATAAATAACGCGTAAACCAAGCCGAATTACGAAAACGAAGGTTCGTCGTCGCGTCAGACCGGCACGATTGGTGGGAAAAAGTTCTGCGATTCTGAAACGGGTTTCGCACCACCCATCAAAAATTTCGTCCTGTCGAGGGAATTTTGCGTGAAGATATTTTGAAAGCGCTCCTAGCTTCCGGCAACCTTGGCGCGTACGTGTCTGGAAGTTTCGCGAAAGTGAACTTAAGGGTTGAATGTCTGGTTACATCCCCTTTCTTAGGGCTTCGAGATACCCGAAATCTAGCGAGTTTTACTCCTCGCCAGATCTTTGCAAACGCTACACGTTTTGGGTAAAGTTGAAGTTGAGAGTAATAAATCAGTGGTGTTTCGATCACTTTGCCGAGAAACTTAATGGCGACAGAATTTACAAAATGTTGTCGATGTGAATTTGAATTGTCCAAGTACGTAAGGGATCGTAAATGTTTCTATAATGAGCCAAAAGTGGTCCGCGAGTTGTGCGTCACTGTCGCGGATTATCTCTCCAGGTTCGCGATATTTAGCGTCGGTATTAATTATCGAATAATAATTCACGGTTGTATAAATTAACAGGAAATAATCTCTCTTTCAAAGGATAAAATATGATAAATTCCCGGCGGCGAAGGATTAAATCGATTCGTCATTTTTAACTTCGCTGTATGTCAAAATTGTAGACCAGCCTAAATTGGACGAGATGGACGATCAAAATATTCATTAAAATAATGGAAAACAATGGAAACTCGATGGATTTAATTAAAAAAAAAAAAAAAAAAAAAAATTGAAAAACAACGGAACTGTGGGTTTTAATGCATAATAAATAACAACGAATGCGTTTAAGAGTTCGATTATGAGTACAAAAATATTTCGATAATAATGCACTTTGCGATACCGATCTACCTGATTATTTAACGATTTCTACTCGGGATACTCTACTGGCACTGCAACGAAGCGTTGAAACATTTCCAAAGTGAAAAGGGTTAATAAAAATGTCAAGGTACTCTAGTCTTTTGCTAATAGTAAGCGTCCCGCTGGCAGCTTCTCACCTTCCATGAATTATAAAGGCGTCGCAGCCTTCTCCGGTTCTGAAACCCCCAACTTGTTTGATAGTCACTTTGCATCGGTATACACTTTGGATAGAGACCCGATACCTACTCGATATGTTCATGATCGTAGTTGAGACTCGCACCGCGAAATTAACCCTCGGTACCTTTCGTTCCTTACAAAATTCATCTCGCCTAGCTTATATTTAACGAACGTCCGAGCACCTACTTTCTTTGCCATTAAAGATCCGGCATAATTACGTCAACATTGAAGTGGGATGAATTGGGTGAGGTTGGTAACTAGGGACCTCTCAGACTCTCATTAATGGACTGACGCCCTCTCGTCTGTGATTACTGGTCTATCGCTATTCCAACGAAGAACGAAATCAAATTGATATTCGATAGGAGAGATTTATTGTTAACACACTCGCGACCGGCAGATATCTTACGTTTCTAATACCGAGTACTGACAAAAACAATAAAATCCTGAAGCTGGTCATCGTAAATCTGTATCGTTAGGGCAAAGATAAAAATTACAAAATATGTTCTGAAATATCAATATTGTAAATATAAAGTGTATAAAATAAAGAGGTTTTCATAATTTTTTTCATAACCAGGAATAGAATTGGAAGTGACGTGAATTCACGTCACCAGTCGCGAATGTGTTAAGATTTATTGAGATTTATTTAATGATTTATTATTGTCGAGATTTATTGCTTAGCATCGTAGAATGATTACGCTGTACTTGGTGTTGGCATGTAGGCCCATTATCAGCGACACGTGGATCGTGAATTTTCCCGATAGAAAGAAAAACGATAAACAACCCGCAAAGCGGACTTTCGCGAAGCTGCTCGATTAATTCGCGCTCGAAAATTCTACGAACGGCTCGGAACAAAATAATCCCTCGCTTAAAGTTTACTCGAACGTCGAAATACTTTCTGCCACCGTGAGGTTTCCGGTGCGCGCGTAACTCGAAAGGAAAACATTTGCGGAGCCATGCTTTTTCCTATTCCCGTCGGTGCGTCTAATAAAATACACGCTGATAAAGTTTGACGAAACACCGTGGAAACGGCCCGCGTGTCTTTCGAATCAACCTTCAAATGTGCGTCAGGCGTTCATTTTTTCGAGGGAGGGGGCAACCATTTTCTTCGATTTCTAACGATCTCTTGCGAGTAGAAAGACAGAGAAATTTGCATTTCTCTTCCTCGTAAAAATTGTCTAGGGTGGAAAAAGCACGAGACAAGAGAAACGATGATTTATGAAAGATGTAAGCGCGTAAACATGTCTTGGTTTCATTTTGCCAGCCGTTAACCTCTTCATGCGCTTGGCCGCATATATAGACGTTCAGATTTTTATAATTACAATTACTGTCAATATTAAAAAGAACAAAAATTTGACAATAACTTATTCATTACAAAATCACTGAACAAGAGGAGTAAAAATTTTATGCTTTGGTGTTGTATGTTACTTCCGATGTACAGTTAGAAGTATAAGAAAAGCGTGAAGAAAAATCGTTCCTGAACAGGTTACATTCCTCTACCTACAAGGGGACATCACATCTATGGGGCGTGGACTTGCATGACGATTTAAACGTTTATTCTATAGGCTTCAAACATCATTACCCTCGAAGCGTTTGTGCCATTGGGCTTTGCTTTTTATAATATTAATTGTTAAAGTTTACAAAGTTTCGTCATGCATCTGGTCCAGACTCTGTGTCGCGCCGAACGTTGACTCATACTACCAGAATTTACGATATCACACCATTGACAGAAACGTATCACGAAGCAGTTGGGAGAAGTTATGAATTTACATGATTTAGATATTTATTTTATAGGTAAGAAACATCATAACCCTCGAAGCTTTTGTGTCATTGGGTCTTAATCTTCATAATATTAATTGTCAAAGTTTATAAATTTTCAATATTCGTATAAGCCATTGGGCCTTAGCTGTCTTAATATTAAAACTTTATAAACTTTGACAATTAATATTATGAAGATTAAGACACAATGGCACAAACGTTTCGAGGGTTATGATGTTTCTTACCTATAAAATAAATATCTAAATCATGTAAATTCATAACTTCTCCCAACTGCTTCGTGATACGTTTCTGTCAATGGTGTGATATCGTAAATTCTGGTAGTATGAGTCAACGTTCGGCGCGACACAGAGTCTGGACCAGATGCATGACGAAACTTTGTAAACTTTAACAATTAATATTATAAAAGGTAGAGCTCAATGGCACAAACGCTTCGAGGGTAATGATGCTTGACACCTATAGAATGAGCGTCTAAATTGTCATGCACATCCACGCCCCCCACAGATGTGATGTCCCTTTGCTAGTCGTCATGGACGCCCTGACGCGTCCGATCGCTGGCTTCGCGGTTTTTCGAAGCTCACCGGTGCCAGAGGCGGTAGCATGAATCGGAGACGAGGTAACCGAGGCTCGGGTAGGAAAAAAGAGACGGAGTCACCTGAGAGAAAGATAAATAGATAGATAGACAGGAAGCCGGTGCAGGAAGTCTGGTTGCGGAGCTTTCGTCCCGCTACCCTCGAGGATGATTTTTCGAGGACGCGCGACAGCGAGCGAACCTCCGAGGAAATCTTCCTGCCCGACCTCGGCGCATCTCTTTCCACGACATGGGCGGGACACGGAGCGGATGGATCTGTATTAAGTATGGATACAGAGTCCATCCTCTCGTCGAGATACTTTTAGCGGTTCTCGCTTCTTTTTTGTTGTGGCGTTCCTCGCCAGTCTCGTTGACGCGATCTTTTCTACTTAAAGAAGAAAAAAAAAACGGGACAACCTAATGTAGTATTTTCCGACTTGGTTGGATTTGAATTTGTCGGACAGCTGAGCGGTTCGGGAGGCTAAATTGCCTATTAGAGTACTATTAGTTCGCTGTAGCAATTTTATAACGTCGACGACATTAAATTTAACCGAGGGTAATAATTTAAAATATCATACGGTCATGTAACCTCAACTAAAAACAACCGCGCAATATTCGTAACTGATTCCAGTTAGTATGCTATTAAACTAATGATATGCAACCACGCATTTACTCTAAAATTATACGTAAATTTATTTATATCCGGTTAATCACTTCTAAACGAACGATGCTTTCGACGAGGGACTCGATCGACAGAATCGGAAACGCGCAAGACGCGAATGCGAAACTTTCTTACCAAGCGCGAGGACACGTGCGCGCAGTAAATAACGTCGAGGAAAATGTAATACGGTTACATTGCCGTAATTGCGACTACAATGTAAGCACACGGTAATTAGGAAGTAATTACACGATATACACGGCTCAATGATTTATAATTATGATTACACCGCATTTACATGGCAGTTACCGCTTGATTACAGTACAATTAGTGCGATTATGCTATAATCGTGTTCTGCGAATTAAATTAATTTTGCTCAACATTACTATCAAGTGCCTACATTAATCTACTTAAAAATGCAAAATCTGCCTTTTCCTTTGGAAGAATGGGTAGATGTCAAACACATGTTTATACTCGATGGAAAAAAGCAACCCCACCGTTGGCGCGTGAGAAGAATGAACTCGACGAAAGGGTACAACCAGTACGTCTGTTCCGAACCCACGAAGCTCATACGAGCCGTTCGTTGCACAAATCGATTAACTCCATAAAAGAAAAAGCTGAGAAATGCGACGAAAAAATCTAAACTGTTCATTTTTTAATTCCCCTTATAATATAAATTCAAATAAATATTCTAGAATGCATGAATACAGATGTAGCTTTCATGTAACGGTATATACAATTAATAAGAAAGAATAGCCAAAAAATGATCATCAGTAATGTCGCAATTTTTATGTAACTGGTGGAGTTAATTGATTTGTGTAGTGAACGGATCATGTGTTCATTCCTCTCGGGTGTCAACAGTACATATTTTCAAATAATCACTGCAAACCTACACGTTGCTGTTGCACACTGGTTTGTAAGTGAGTAGCAACATCCAAATGAAAATAATATCTGTAAAAGAAAAAGTATACGATCGCTGTACTCGTGCGAGATGTGTGAGCGAGTCGATGCGATTGGACAGACAGGCCCACGAGGCGTTTCTCTGGTCTGTCCGTCGGATAGTCTTAGTGTCTAGAGAACGGAGAGCCGCTTCCATGGCGTTGGAAAAGCCATCTCTTCTCGACGAGGTCCAGGCACGCTGGTCCCTGACGTTTTTCACGAATTTCCGGCGACACGGGACGCGGTACGCGATACGTTTGCGGCTTTCACGTGCCGCGTGAAACGCGACGGACAACCCCGAACTTAACGGCGCACGGCCGTCGATTCGTCGCGCACTAAAACTAAATGCGCATCGGAAACGTTCATGCTTGCCCGGTCGCGGACGCGTGCACCAGCGTCGACGCGCGTTTATCGCGCAGCGCGCCAACGCGCCCGCTACTCGTTTCACGGTGCGTATTATAGTTGCTGCTTCGGGGGACAACGGAGCTTTCTAGCCTACTGTTGCAGTGCTCCTCAAACTTGATTATTGTTTATTCCAAATAACGAAACAAGCGGTTACGAAGATTCAGGTGTCGTTCCATTAACGGAAAATGTAAGAATAGAATCATCTACTGAATAGTGATAAACTGAATAAAAGAATAGAGAGAAGTATACGTTAACCGCAAATAAGTTAATATTCAAACAAATGTTCAAGCTATCTACATTGCTAAATTTTCGTTTGTACTTTGAATTCTAGAATGACCTCAGTTTAAGAAAGAAAAAAAAAACACTGTAATAGGGGGTTGCGAGCTGCACCGACAAGTTCCAGTCGGGCAACTACCCCTATACCGGTCCTGTGTCCTCTGAAGCTGCTTTGCGTACGTGTATCGCCGCGTTAATTTACAAATTCGCCCGTTCTATTAAACTGTCCTTGACGTTCGAGCTTTTAGACCACGAACAAAAGCGCGTCGCGCTGGTGCTCGCCTTTCTACCTTTTTCTTCCCCATCCACTCACACCCCCAATCCTTATAGTTCTTTTTTTCAGGTGCACACACGCGCGAACAAAAATCGTGGCGTATTTCGCATCGCGATGTTTCGAGCGGGCGAATCGTTCTCATTGAGTAGGATCGAGTTTCGAGCGTATCGAGTTTTCACACGTTCGTCGAGGTATACACCTAATTAAGGTTATTATCGTACATCGTGGAATATTTATTAGACAATGTATTCGCAATTTTCTACTAACACCTTCAAGATCTGTTTGTGATTAATTTAAATTCCTGAAGAGAATTTCACTTTCATTTTAAGCAATAACACTCTGGTTCTATTTGTGATACCTATTTAAATCGAATGACCGTTGAATTCTGCTTGTTTACGATTTCACTTAATACAGAATGGTCCAAACAAGCTAATATCGAGTTACCCTACATTTGCGACCCGCAGCTGATTCTCTCCGGTACATTTTGAGGTCGAAGAGTATATATAATTACAATAGTCGAAACGGCTGAATCGAAATAATTGTTTTCGGTCAATGTGGAAATACTATATATGTACAATGATTGAACTCGTGAAAGACGATATATCAAGCACCCGATTAAATTCTCATTTCTAAATTACTCTTGGAATACTCCTTACAAATTGAGAGCAGCTTCCATTATTACAGATCTCGAAGACGATTTGATATAGAAAATGGAAAGTTCGTGAATGAGTAGCTTGTTATAATTCTATCGCATAACCCATTAACTGTCAACTATGAGATGTCCTGTAGTTCAAATTGATAGCAATTACTCAAAGGATAAGTTTATACCCTTCTGAGATTGTGAATTTTTTTTTTAAAACAACAAATTCAATACATTTTATTATCAAAATAATAACCTACAATGTCTCATAAATATTCGTACCCTCTACATCTATTAAAGAAGTTTGTCTAAATTATCTAAATTAAATAATAGGTTCAATGTTTTCAAATAAATGTTTCACGATAAATTTGTACATGGATAAACTTTACATTTGTATATAATGAAAAATTTATTTGGAAACATCGAACCTATCATTTAAATTAGACAAATTCCTTCGATAAACACAGAGGGTAAGAATATTTATAGGATCGACTGTAGATTACGCATCTGTATTAAATCCTGGCGTCCAAGGCGCACCATTTTAAATTTGTTTGGCAGTGAATGGGTTAAATCGTCCGAATCTAACTCGATCACAGAACACCCAAAGGAGCAACCTCCTCGAACGCGTCCACGTACAATCGACTCGAGAAGAGCCGATTCCACCCGTCGATCCGCGAGAACGATCCACGGGGATCGCGATTTCGGAGCAGCGTCCGGAGTCCTCGCGCGAACACACTCTCGGCACAACAGTCTTGTCTTAAGCATGATAGAACAGGCGAATAGAGTGTCCGATATAAAAGTTCGCCAAAATGTCCGCAAATGTCTGTTATGGAAACTGGATTTCTCTGGTCGATTACTCACCACCATTCTGTGCGATAATCGGGTCGAGTGCCACCAACAGGACGAGGAAGATAGGAGTCATATTGACCACCCTCTTTCCCGTCTTCCCTCGGTCACCCGTGATCACTGCACACTTAATACCACCGTTGCGGCGTTCCACCTATGAAAAACAAATCACCCTCGTCTTAACATACCACCTCCACTCGGTTTTCGTAGACGATGCCGTCGAATCCACGGCGTTGATCACCGTCGTGCAGTGCCAAAAACAAGCTGGACGTTGATGGGGGCGAGAAATTCTCGAGCAGTGCTAGGATCAGCGAGAAACGCCTTCGCGTATCACCATTGGTGAAAAACTTTCGGCTAACTCTGGCAACGCGTAAAAAAATACTCTTCACCGGTGACTAGTCGGCAGGTGACGGACAAGCGCGAACAAGGGAAATGGAAACGCTTATTCAGCGGGAATCGAACGTAACTATCGACACGCGCCATTTACCACCGACACACGGGCGTTCTATATCCTACTTGGAAACGCGGCGAATCTCGCGATCACGCGAGCAAACGGCGAAAGATAAAAGCGACAAGTTTTCCTTTCTTTTTTTTTTCACGAACATATATCATTAACGACCGCACATTTTCGTTCGTCGACGTGCTCGGCCCCGAGTCGCTCCGCCATTCACATCCTTCCTCTAGCGGGGTTCCTCCTGTTTCCTCGGCGATCGTTGTAAAAGAAAAAAAAATGAATCGACTTCGAGGAGTCACTTCCCGACGTATTCCTTCGAGGATGGTCCTCTTCTTCTTTACCCCGCCTCTTCGCCGCACGAACAGATTCCTCTTCTTCTTCCTCTTCTTCACCCTCGTCTTTGCTAAGATTTCAGCGACGTGCTAACAAGGAAGCAGATCGAGAACACGCGTCTTCCACCTTTCCTCCTCGATTGCTCCTCTCCAGACTCTCTCTCGCTCTCTCCGCATACCCTCCTCGTCTGGTAGACAGTCATCGAACGATTATCTCGTCTCTTTCTTTCGATGATTCCACGACCATCCCATATTTTTCACTATCCACCGCCCGAGTGGTAACCTTCGAGAAACTTTCCGTCGAGACTGGTCGCGCCAGGCGGTAACCCCTGTACCCGGAAACGTCGACTCGGCTCCCGTTAGCTTTAGTTACATCTTTCGACTGATCGACTCCGATGCTCGTACGGCCTCGTCGCACCACTCGCGGTTCCCTACGCTCCCCTGCATTTTATCTACCCGGATCCTTCCGTTCCGCTTGCTTCATCCGCCGCTCGAGCAACGCGTGCTCCAGAATTCCACTCGCGCTACGACTGGTTCCGGGGAGAATTCTACAATTCGAAGCTTGCGATAGGATCGTCGCAACCAGTCGAACACTGTTCGATGCGTTTCGCAGGAGAGAGTTTCGTGACAAGACTTCCGTCTTCTACGTCGTTCGAGTCTAACTCGTTCGAGTTTGACGACTTCTGGTCGCGCGAGGATCTTCGAGTTTGCCACGAATTACACTTAAAACCGTCCTTCGGGGCGTTCTTTTCGCTCCTGTGTCATAATCGTGACGACCTCCGCCTTATCCAACACTTTTCTTCTCCACTGGTTCACCGAACTTTCGTAAAATTCCCGACGGCCGAGCCCGAACTGAATTCCATGTCACTTCGTAAACTCTTCCCGGTGCCGTTTACTTTGGGTGTTTACAATTTTTTCCACGCACTGGTTCACCGTTTACTCCCAGTGAAAGACACTGCAGGTGGTTCGTCAGGCTCGAGGCGCGCGCGTGACTCGTGATTCGCGGTTAAAATTGGAAAATACCTCGCGAAGATGCGAGCCCGCGTTAAGGGTACTTTTCTGAACGCGCGCTGCGGCTTGACTGACTCACCCCCATACCCCGCGACGATACCCCCTCGCGGCCTACCGCCGTGGCTAGCGCATGCGCGTCTCATCCCCTCTGATTACGGGGATCCTGCCACGAAAACGTCTACGAATTCGCGCGAGCTAAGATTTTCGTGCGTTGAACGATGTCCTACGGAAACGACCGATGGACGATCGGCTATTCGACTACGATCCGAGATATTTAAACGTCGAAATCGGGGCGTGTAGAGGTCGAGTCTCGTTTAACCGGTTCCCTGGATTATGGTCGAATCAGATGTTTGGAAAAAGAACCGCGAAAGCGAAAAGGGGAACGCTCGGGAGGAAACGAGACGGAGGAAAAGAAGAGGGAAACGTAGAGACGGCGCGCAGAGAGGGTGGTTTCAGCGCTGGTTTAAACGCGACGCATGCGTCCCCCGCGCGAGAGGATGTCCGGGGTGAGCCGCCGCCGTGCTCTGGCCAACGTATCGCAGTTTCTAGCTCGATGTTTGTCCGCGTGGTACTCCCAGGGACGACGGTGCTCGTGGCGACCACGAGGGTGCCGGAACGCGGCTCGAGAGATCCGCGACCGCCTCGACAAACACGCGCCAAACGAGAAAAGCAGAGAAATCGCGATGCGATACCGCGACCCGATCTTCGACGCCTGCGCCCCTGTGCTCGTCCGATCCAAACTCGTCTCCGGTTTTTTCTCTTTCCTGCTCGGACCCTTCGTCGTCCAACCACGGAACTCGGGAGGCCCCTGGGAGTACGGGCAGCTTCCATCCGACGAAGAAACCACCCTCCTCGCCGGCAACGTGACACTCTTTCCGAACGGGTAAGTGGCCAACCGTGTGCACTTCCGAATAACTTCCTTCTCTCGTCTCTCTATTATTTAACGCGTCCTACGGAGAACCGAACCAGCCGAGGACCGTACAGCCACCACGTCTTTAAGTATCTCGGGCCTTTTAGTGGGTGTAGATTCGCGTCGATTTTGCGAAACGAACGAGGTCGATGAAGAATGAATTTCGGTGAAATTGTACTGTTAACGCGTGGAGTACTTCTCGATTATTTGGGAATTTTCAGTAGGTATTCAGTGAAATCTTTGTTGCGGTCGAAGATCCAAATTTTTCCCAACGTTCTCAGTGCTACAGTTCGCATCACCCTCGTGGAAAGATACCTTTTTAATGTTCATCAATCGTTCCTCGATCATTTCTGAATTTGATACCGACAGCTGTCCACGATAGACATTTGCATTCGTTGTTTGATTGGGTTCCAGCATCTCAAAGTGAATAACAGCGTGGGTATTCCGTCAAAGTCGCGAGTCCTTTTTGCACTCCATTGCAATCTTCACTTTGCGAGAGCTTGGTCATTCCCTTTCACTTGTGATAGTGTGACGAAACAGTTCGATGAAATTAATTTGGTGTTTATACAAATGTTCTGAATAGATGATCTCCGTCATCTCCACTCCGTTTCGATCGCTGTTAACCATTTCTGACCAGTCCATTCTCGCTACGAATATTATTTATTTTTCTTACGGGTGGAAGTTGCATTTTTCTCGCTAAAGGAAGGTATGAAATGTGTCGCTCGTACTGATTACCGATATCCACGATGTAACGTCTTATATTTATGTGCTATCTTTACGACACTCGAAGATAAACCGAGCACTCGGGCGCGTATATCAGAACCAGATGGAGTATAAATAACGGTACGGTATTTTACGAAACGAGTCATAACTAGATCGCGGACGGTTATGCAAATGCATATTTGAACAGAATGAAGTTGCAAGAATGGGACTTCGGTAGAAAAACGTTTTGTTCTTGAGGAATTTAAATCGTCTACATTTCATTCCGCGTATGTTGCATAAGTGCATACATTTTACATATCTGCATGTGTCCTACATTTTGCACATCAACTTAGATTTTGCATATACTTGAATATATGCACGAATCGTGGCATATTTCCAACATATTTTTATATATTTTGCATTTTTCTTTTTGGAAAGTGATACATAAGTGGACCGTAGATGACCTTGCACGTGAGACACCATACGCGACGCGTATGCAGAATATATGCAAAATATATGCAGGTTAATGTAAATATATACAGAATATATGCATACATATGCGAAATAATAGAATAAGCAAATAGGGAGTATGTATGAATATGCATCGTTTTTGAATAATTACCGATGGTGTTAGAGGGATCAAGAAGATTAGCTTCATCGCTAATGGCCTGAACAAAATTTCTTTACAATCTTTCAAGATTATGACGAGAGCAGTTTGCATCTTTAATTTACGTTTCTCGTATTTCCGACACAAACGGAATTCAGCAAAATGTAACCCAATTCCTGATACGATTCAAATGTAGTCACACAATAATTACCGTTTAATTGCGGAGTAATCATCGTGTTAATTACCGCGTAATTAATGTCCGAATACTCTCTAGTCTTAATCGTGGAAACGTAATAAGATTCGCGTTTTTCCCCACGTTGCTCGTCATTGCAACGAGACAGGAATTTAGCGTAACAAGGGCCAATTCAACACTGTGTTGGAAGTATTGTTTTATCACGCGGACGTAGCTTTAATCTCTCCCATTTAAGCTCTTCAATTGAGCGAAACAATTGCTGTATACTAATTTCAAGAGTCGCAAACTTTCCAAAGTAAGACCTTCTCAGGCAACGAACCAAGTGGTTAACTTTTTCCTCTCAAAATGTTAATTATTTTCACGTAGACCGGGGTTCGTTTAAGAATTCTTGATAACCTCACCGTCGCGAAACGCAATAGGTACGCACCAACCCTAACCTCTCGTCGGCTTGCGTAATTGACCGATATCGACGATATCATCGGGAAAGTAATCCATTTCGTTCGCGGTTGTCCCCTTTCTCGTTCTCGTTTGGATACCACCCGACAATTCGCCCCCCCTCCCTCTCTTCGAATAGCGACCCTCGTAATTCTCGTCGCCTCCTTCGTCTAGCAAAGTACACCCCCGCTTCTGGAATATCGGATACGCGTTTCTGAGCCGCGCAACTCGTTCAACGAACAAAGAGCCGCACAACGGAACAGAAATTACTATCGCCTCCAATTATCGAGCGCGCTAATTTTTTAATAAGTCCGAGCGCCATTCAGCGCTCTCGTTTACAGGGGGGTATCGATTATGACTTGGCGACCGAACGTGCACGGGGAAAAGAGAGCCAGGAAACCCGCCCGTCGCTGCCAGGGACAAAGATAATTAAATTACCGAGCTATCGCGACGATCAGGCCGTACTGGCGAGCGATTAGACGTTGTTACGGTTTAATAACAACCCCGTCCATTTACCGTCGTGCCGTTAGATGCGAGAAAACGCGAAAACAATTACGCGCTAACGCAATAATTTCAGTTTGATGTCGTGCTCGTCGGTGTCAAGAGGCGATGCGTCATCGGTTCGATGATACCATTGATAATTTTCTACTCGAGGTCGAGCTTCTTTTGTGTCGAATCGAGGGCGCAACGTGGGAATAAATTTTGCGAAACTGGGGGAGGGGTTGAACAAATATTTATTTGCGCTCGTACGTTCTTGCTAGCTACGGAAAGTCTTGATAAAGGGGATGAAACATTTGTTGGTAACGAGAACACCCGCTACGGGAATTTTTAATAAACGCATATTCTCGCAAAATCGTTATTTAATTTTCTCCGACGACCTTACTCTTACACCCATTTACCGACTAATTAACTCTTTCTTTTAATTATTTTTATTTGGGGTAGGATTCGTTTAAGGATCTTAACACGTTGATAACCTAGCTAAGGATGCGAATTACCTTATTTGTGAAGAGGATGAATATATGAAAAGGTTGGTCTCGTTACCGAGAAGAAAGTTCATTTATATTTCATAAGTTCATTTTATAAATTTAGCCCTCTATATAATTTTATACATATATAAAATTGGCCTAGTTTTTTCCCGATGCAATTTACCAACCATATCCAACCTCGCATCACGAGAGACCCATGGTCGTGCTTCAACGGTATTAAGTTCTTTCAGTTAAATTTTTGTCAGAGTCTTCTTCGTACCCGTTTCCTCTTTTTCTTATTCAGAACTGTAAATTTGCATACGTCCCCAAAAACTCCTCCATCTCAGAGATCATTTTCCTTGTTGACCGTTTTTTGCGAATTCGTCGGTTTCTACCAGATTTTACTCATTAACCCATGGCTATTTTCTTGTCGAACACCTCTGTAAGGCGGTCGTTTCGATGATTGCAATTTTATCGGAATTTTTTCGCATCGTACTGCGTAATTTTCTCGCGCCGATTAGTGGAATTTTCTTGGCTGACGTTGAAAAGTCTTGCACCCTGTACCTCCGAGGACAGAGACGCGTTCCTTTGCTCCAGGTTCCTTTGATAAGAAAAAAATTCCAAAGCACGCGTAAGTTAATTTAATGCCGCTGCCAGTGCGCCGGTATCCGATGATAAATTCCACGGTATCTCCGTCGTTTCTATTCTTCCATTCTAAAATCTGTCCGCTCTTTCTCGTCCGCGAACAAAAGACGATCGTTGGAGTAAGAATAACAGCGAGGAAGCGCGGCGCTCGAGTACGCGGCGGAACATTAGAATTAAGGGTGGGGGATAGGCTGCTCGGAGGGCCGACAAACGATCGGAAGTGAAGAGAATACAGCGGTGCCCGGTTATACGTGAAAAATTGAGACCGGAAGCTCGCGTATACGCGGAGGCTGCTCGCGAATTCATTCTAGGAATGGATCAGAAACGATACGAAAATTCTGATCGAGAAATCTTTGCCGAATCTATTGTTTCGTGGATGCTCTTTGAAGAGGTAGTAGCGTACAATTGCGTGGCAGATTCGTACGTACGAAGAAAGTTGACACGTTACCGAGCGGTAGACTTTTTCCTTGGACAACTAATACTTTGTCGTTTATTATTCCGATAACATTTTATGCTCCCATTATTAGACGAACTATGAATTGTACGAGCCGGTCATTGCACAAATCGATTAACTCCATAAAAGAAAAAGTTGACAATTGCGATGAAATAATGTACATCGTTTTTTTATATTCCCTTCATAACGTAAAAAATAAAAATAATAAATGGTGTTAATCTTTATTATTCAAGAAAGTTATGACTATACCAAGTGCTTCGATACTTAAATTTAAGATTTTTCAAGAAGCAGAGTTAATCGATTTACGCATCGATTTAGGCTCGTATGTTCCTTGCTTACCAGTCGGTGAAGTGTTAAGAAAAATTAGCAACGAGGAATATATCAAAGTGAATCTTCCAATTCTTGTTTCAAAAGTTCCCAGCTCGCGTAATCAGTTGAGACGCGAGCGGCACCGCTTCGAAGTGCGCTACTCCGCGAAATCTCCGGCGCCCAGTCGATCGTTGCAGTGTATCGAGCAGCCTCGGCTCGGGCCCGTTCAGCGTCGATTCTTTCGTCGCACGCCCGCGTAACTGAACTCACAGCGTATCCTGTTTTACGAGCGACCGTCATAGAAACACGCAGCCGTCGATAGCGGAGCTTTGTTCCACCGATGATGCTCTTCGATGGCGAAAAACCCGCGTCGAAAGGCACCGATATTCACCGCCCCCTCCTGTCATCCGATAACGTTTACGATGGATTTTTCTCGTATTTTTTTTTTGTTTTGTTTGTTTGTTCCAACCACCGCGCGCGCGAAGCGCATCTCTCTGATCCGCTTATCCGGAATTACCAATTTATAATCCGGATTAACGTATTTTCGAGACTACAAAGAGGCGGAGCGTGGGTGGATCGCGCGAAATTGTACATTATTTCGTTGGCATTGTAAGGGAGCCAGAGAAGCACGAGGGATGACAGGCGAGAGTGGGTCTGGTGGGAAAACGACGCTCGTTTTTGACCCCGTTTATTATTCGTTCCGCGACTTCGGCGGCTCTTTTATTTTTCGTCGATACAACGGTGTGTCGCGGCCGGGCTTGAAATTCTCCAAACTTTTCGGCGCGTTCGTGCACCTGTTCGCCAGGAAAAAAAAAAGAAAAAACGTGGACGAGAGCAAACAAGCGGAAGAGACGGCAATGGTTCCCAGGACCAGTCGACGGCCATGTAAAACGTCGCGGAACAATCCTACATCGCGCTCGCATTCTGGTAACTTATGAATAAACATTTCTTGGCGCCATCCAGTGGAAAATTACTCTCGGAAATGTCCCCTATCCCTCGGCCCGTATTCTTTTCCTCTTTCCCGTCTCTATTCTCTTCTTTCGCGCGACCCGTTTTCTTCTCGTTTTTCCCCGGGTCCACCCTCCCCCGAGGACGAAAATTTCTCCGTCGCCTTTGATAGAATTCAAAGGTGGCGCGCGACATCCGACGCTTCCTCGACGGCGGTCGGTGCCGGGCGAAAATGAAACGCGCACGGATCGAATTACGCGGCTAGGCGATAAAATAATTTAACGAATAAACTCGCGGATTAGACTTGCAAAAAGGTTTAACGGGGGGGAAATTAATATTCATTCCTCGACGTGTGGCGTTCCAGGTCTGTTTCTTTCTCGCAGGTGGGCCTCGAAAAGGAAAATATTAACTTCGTTTGCTAGGCACCGAGTTTGAACAAAGAAACCTCCTTCGTTTATTCAATTATGAGACACTCTTGTCAAGCGTCGAACGGGCGTTTGAGCTCTGTTTAAAATTTGCCAGTTTATTTTCGTAAAACAGTTGAAATTTTGGTAACTCATATGTAACGTGAGGGTGGTGTGTTTATAAATTACAAATCGAGTCCGTTTTATGATATGCTGTTAACTCGGCATCAAGGATTGTTTCCGCGACTAATATTGATACAAATTTTGGTCGCGTTTGACAATTAGTTGATGGTCACGCGTTGTCTTTCTCGGAGGAAAAGCCTCGAAGAGGAAAATATTAACATCGTTCGCTGGGTACCGAGTTTGAACAAAGAAAACTCCTTCGTTTATTCAATTATAAGGCACTCTTGTCTCGCGTCGATCGGGAGTTTGAGTTCTGTTTGCAATCTGCCAGTTCATCTTGGTTTTGCGAAAGAGGGTGAGTTTATTTTCGTAAAACAGTTGAAACTTTGACAACTCACATGTAACATGGGGGTGGTGTGTTTATAAATTATAAATCGAGTCCGTTTTATGATAGGCTGTTAGCTCGGCATCGAGAATCGTTGCCGCGATTAACGTTGATACGAGTTTGGTCGCGTTTGATAATTAGTTAATGGTCACGCGTTGATATGTAACGCACACATAGCGCGGTGCGCGCTTTCTGTCCGCTCGCTGGTAAAAGTGAATTTGTTTCGCTCGCTGTCGATGCACTGCTGTTGATTCATTAAACAGACTTGGCCGGGCTAGTTTCACCTCGGCGCGGGTATAATAACAACCACGGGTCGCGTTTGATACGAATCTACGTTTCCCAAACGTTTGGCTATTAAATCAAAGCGTGGTCCGCGCACCCGCGCAATGAGCCCTGATTCGGGACGAAAATTGAAAAAAATAAAATTCGCGCACCATCGAACGCGTTCACACGGTTTATCCGTCGCTCTTTCAAAGTAAATTACGCGCGTTTCGATTAACCATTCCTCCGCGGGCTTAAATATAATTTAGCGGCGAACAACTCGTTAAACTTCCGCGTTCGGTTTGGCATGCCGATAATTTATCTTCGGCGTCGGTTCATTTGTCGACGCGAATGCTTGGCTTTCGTTACTTTCGATTGGATGAGCATAAATCGCCGTGAATTCAACCACGACACTCGAAGGCGAAAGGACGACTGAGGACCCAGATGGTTTGGAATTAATTGAAGGAAAAGTTATTGGGTATATAAATAGATATTCATCGTTTCACGATGGAGGAAACAAGTGAAAAAAAATGCGTGGTAAATCCTGCCACGTTTTTTTTTTCAATGCGATGATCGTTGTTTTATTCGATAGTTTTAGGTAGAGATGATCACACACGCGCGAAAGAATAATCTGCTTTTAGTTTGTGTATTTTCACCGTTTTGGGATATCGCTTTCAACGCAGCGACCAAAATATTGCTAATAATCCGTACAGTATTGAAACGAATCGAACAGAAAAATTCATGTGCTGTCTGCGTCGGTGCAGGCCATTCTAGCTTTGCAAAAAAAAAACTACCCTTTACTGCTTACGAAAGGTGGTAAAGGGCTATCAGTCTTCTAATTTCCGTGCCGAGTTGGTAATGCCGACTCACAAATAGAATTCATAAAGAAACCGCAATTTCCAGGAGAAAGTGCCAAACATCCCCCTCAATCGCGTTCGACTGGTGGATTGATTTGGAGTAAAAGCTTTGCGAGCCGTCGATCGGTGCTCGAAAGTACCTTGAAGCGAGCAAATCGCAAATTGTCAACGATCAAAGAGAACCCACTTGCTCGTCGGAGTAGCTACGGTCCCGATAACGTTGTTTCGAGCGCCCGCGTTTTATTACGCGATAAATTTACAGTAATCGAGCACGTAGTCGCGAGAAACGGGTATGAAAGCAGCAAAGATTCGAGTCCCTTCGAGAAACGCTCGCTTCTTACCAACCCTCGCCCTTTCGTCTTAATGGCCTTGATCACGAAACGAGTTAAAAATCAAGACTCGCTCGAGCACGGAATCGTTTCTTCCTTGTAAGGAAACTCGTGGAAGGCTTTCGAAAGAAAGGATTTTAAAAGTCGTCGCGTTGTTACGGCCGACGGAGTCCGTTTAATTGGCAGAATACCCTTTAATTGAATCGGCAACTGGTAGCAGGAGAGCCGCGTCGTCTTTCGGTCGGCGCCAATTACGCTCGAAATCGTAATTGCAGCACTTCGCGGCCGTCGGTTATCGCCACCTTCATAAATCGATCGCATACGAAGGTGCAATGACTGTTTCGATTCAAAGAAACTTGGTCGAAACGAGCAAGTTATCGGTAGATCTACCGTAAGCTAACGAGGGTTTAGGTTTGAGTAAATCTCAGTAGACTAGGACCTCCTAACTCTCTCGGGCCCCTTGACAACATCGAAGTTGTTGTAATTTCACAAAATTAGGAATCCAAAAATACAGATCCAGAGAAAGTGGTCAAAACGAGGAAGTTGTCGCTAGATCTACCGTGAAGCTAACGAACGTTTAGGTTTGAGTAAAAGCTCAGCGTATACTAGGAGCTCCTAACTTTGGTGGACCACGTGACAATCCGACATCGAACTTCTGGTTTCTAAAATAAGAAAAGGTCCTCGTAAGGGGCCTTTCGGAGTAATCAGCTTCGTGGTCCCTATCAACCTAGATCGCCCGGCCACAGTGACGTAAATAAATTGCGAGTCTCGCGAGCGACGATCGAGAAATCTACTCGGTGTTCTCTCGTTTCGAAGGGTGATTCAAAGAAAAGCTGATTTCGCGGAGTGCCCCAGGACCGAGGGGGTAGCGGGCGCAGCAGCCAGTAACGAACCTTCCTCCACGGCTGGTACTTAGAAACGCCGCGTCTCGAAACGGAGGATGAGGAAAGGAACGACCAGCGCCGCGGATAAGGAAAGGGCTGCGGGGTTGGGGATATCCTGCTGTCAAAGGCGACTGTAAGGAAATTTTCGCGGAAAGGAAAAATCTGTAACTCGACGGGAGTAGCGCGGGGAATCCAATTGTCAGTGGCAAAGGAACCGCGTCGCCGTGCCGTCGTCGCGAGCCAGACCGAGACGGAGTGAACAAAAGAGTGCTTGAAAATCGAACAGAAGCGGAGTCAAGGACGCGTCTTTGGGCATTTTGGCACGCATTCGTTCCCAACGCAGGGGTTACGCGATAGGACCTGACGGGAGAGCCGGGTGTCCCTCGGGGATGCGCGTCCATTAGGAAGGGTACACGCTAATATCTGGTCACGTGACTGTTATGATTATGTTATTGGAGGACTAATGGGTCCCAGGAGCACTTCTATATTATTAGGTCGTAAGGAACGTCGTTGTCCGATGTCAACTTTTACGAACTTAACTTAATGATCCCGATTCTAGAACCTTTTAGTTATCGTCCACGTCACCCACATATAGATGACGAAGCTTCTCGCTAAAGAATTCGTAAATTTTTATGAGAATTCAAAAATAAGTAATACGGCAATTTTTAAGAAAAATTCAAAGACACATTTGAATTCCGATATACATTTATTGAATTACACAGGTACCATTTTGTTCCGCAACCTTTCCATGTTTTAAAGGATGTACACATGTTACTTGTTTTCAATCATCCCGATATATCCAAACCTGTACCAACCACCAAAAATCGACGTGGATTTTCCAGGGAAACCAATATGATGGATGTGATAAAAGATCTCGTTTATATTTCTGTTATTGTTATCTTTGTTATGTATGATATAAAACAAGACGTCTCTTTACAGCAACATAAGAGACGATATTACTTATGGAATGACCTAATGGAAACCTTGCGATAAAATGGCCTTCAGCCATGCGAGAAACCACCCGAGAAAACATAGTCCTCCCTGAAGTGAGTTCCGGCCGTTCCACGAGGGTTTGTGCGCTCGCTGAGAAATCTAGGGCAAAGATTTCGTTCCAAAAATCGGTGCCACAAGTTGATAACACTCAGCGATTTAATCGGTATCGTTACATTCGTACCATCTCCCTCTCCCTCCTCCTCTCGACGAGTCTCTTGACGAGCTTCGAAACGAAACGGAAACGACGATCCCGTGCGTCGCGGCGCAATCCAAACACGATGAAGTCCCTTCGAAACGGGAGAATAGCGCACTCGTACGAGAGAATACCGATCGAGGGCTGCACGTATGTAAATTTTTATTACGACATCGCGTACCGCCGGTAGAAAGGAAATGGGATATTTTGCGACGACGGAGAGTCGGCCAAGTATTAACTCCGCCTCTGGCTTCGAATCTTCTTTGGCGGGGGTCCCCGGCCACCGAACTATGCGGAAGTCGCAGTTTCGTATCGTTCGAGTTTCGGTTACGCGAATCGAATGTTAAATGTGTACGTAGCGAAATAATATGGACCGCGAGGAGAGGAGGAAGGAGTCGAGTGTTTCACGCGTATTGTACCCATCAGCCATGAACCCATGAAGTCTTCTCGAACACTCCTATCTCCTATCATACAAGGAAACGTTCTCCGAAAGGAGAAAGCTTCGGGATTTAAAACGGCGATGTATGGTACTCTATCTATTCAAGAAGTTTGTCTAAATTAAATATCAAGTTTGATGTTTCCAAATAAAGGAGCGTGTTAAGAAATGCTCATTTTTGGCATCGCCTGGAAATGAAAAATTCATACAGGATCTTTTAGAGTGTCTCCTAAGGAACAAAAAATGTCGGTATCACTTTCCCGAGAAACGATGGGAAAGTTGTCAAAAATACGTTCAAAGTATGAACGTGATGATAACGGAACTTACGTATATTTTACATTTCGTCGTCTTCTTCTTCAGATATCGATATTTTCTAATGAATTTCAATTCATTAACTTGCTCAACTGTTAATGGATTCCGAGTTTCCACTACACAGAATCGAAAGCCACGATCCACAAGGAAAATATCACCCGGTTCAAAGTAACTTAATCGAGAGTATCGAAACGTCTTAAAAATGATTAATTATTAAAATGACAGCGGAGATTTTGAATTTCGAGTCGCAGTACCATCATACAATATTGATTTTAAAAAATACCAGATTCATGTGGAACCAATTAACGCCATTAGAAGAAGAAGACGACGAAATGTAAAAGATACATAAGTTCCGTTATCATCATATTCATACTTTGAACGTATTTTTGACAACTTTCCCATCGTTTCTCGGAAAAGTGATACCGACATTTTTTGTTCCTTGGGAGACATTCTAAAAGATCCTGCATGAATTTTTCATTTCCAGGCGATGCCAAAAATGGGCATTTCTTAACACCCTCCTTTTTATCATAAATATATAGGTACATGTGTACAGCTTGTTCGTGTACATATTCATAATGGAACATTTATTCGAAAACATCGAATCTATCATTTAATTTAATCAAACTACTTCAATAGATATAGAAGTAGGTATGCGACTGACCGCATGCCCGTTGACACGCCAATTGCCACTCGTCTTTGTCGAGTTTAACCGAAATTATTGAAAGAGATGCTACGATACAAATTCTTACAATTCTGCCCTGAAACCGTGCGCCCACTCGATCTGCTCGATTCAAACGCAGAAACATTCCATATGTACCAGCCCGCTACCACCGAAAACCATACATCGTGAAATAATAATTCGTTTACGAGAATTCCCGCAATACCGTCCACATTGTATCGAAATTTCAAACATCCGGCTGGCGCATAGGAAACGTGAAAATCGCAACACGCGAAAACGTTTAAATCGATATCGATATACGATAGGAGCGGGCTTTTTCTTGCAACCGTTCACACGTTGACGAACCCGCCGCGCTGATTGAATCTCCGGTTTCCATTCTCTTGCCGCGCAACGAAGCAGTCCGAGCTACGCGGGAACACGAATCGCTCAAAAATTCCGATACAGGGCAAACGAGCTCGATTACCGCGAGCTAGTCGATGATAATCGCTCGGTGGCCGGTCTTGTTTTCGGGCGCGATTGTTATTTTTCTTGCCAGCGACCGGGATGTTTCCATTCGAACGAAGCCCGGCAACCGCGGAAAGGTAGCGAGAAACGGGAACGCAGCGGTCCGATGGAAAACGGCGTAACGCGTTAACGGATGCTTTTAATCCAGTTCGGATGGGTATCTCTCCGCGTCCCTGTAACTCTGCCCATCCACGAATGTACCCGCGATTCCAAACAGTCTCTGAAACCAACGCGCGCTCTACACCACGCAACCTACACGTGTAAACGAATTCATCCTCCCCCTTCTCCCTCGCAAACAGACGAACTCGGTTCTCCAGGTTCTACCCTTTCGTCGTTCCCTAGCTTTCCGTTCATTTAGCTTTCCGTTTACCAATAGACGGTGATCGATACGCGGCCGAACGATCGCGCCATGCAACATTAATCGGATCGCTACCGACCCTCCGACGGTCTTCCAAACCCCTCGATGGAACCCTTGAAAGGTGAAAATGCATGGACGACTTCCGAGGGCATCCGCTGACCCTTCGACGATTATTTACGAGTTACGAGTGACGCGTTTGTTTTTGCTTTGTCCAACTGTTGATTGGTCTAGGTCAGGCCTCGGCAAGATCTGCACTTTTTCGGCCGTTTTTCGGTAAACTCTGCCCTCTCGCTCTCCCTTTAGGTCGACGTCCGGCACGCAGCTAAGGAACCGTTCGAGGTCCAGGACCGTGTCACTTCGCCGGGATCTTGCGAACATATTTTAAAAGGGGATTCCGGAGTAGCAGCTTGTTCGCAAGGTACCGGTGACGGTAGGACGGTCCTGAGACTCCAGGCAGGTCATTGGCTACGGACCGGCTAGCCGGGGTTTACCGAAAAACGGCCGAAAAGTGCAGATCTTGCCGAGCCCTGGTCTAGGTGTTTGAAAATTGTACTATTAGACAGAGATGGGTAAAACCCTAGGCTTCGAATAAATCTGAAGTTTGCCGACGTGTTTGTCTCGCTTCCTTCTTTGAAAAATATTCAAAAGAGGAAACGAGACAAACATATCGGCAAACTTTAGACTTATTCGAAGCCTAGGGTTTTGGCCATCACTGCTATTAGGTTATCATATAAGTTCGTGCTGCAGACTGAGTCAATATTTAATAAAAAAACTACAGAAATTTTCTGGCGACGGCACAATGACAGAAAGGTGGGAAAATATTGTGAAACGACAGATCACCTTTTTTTATAGCATTTAAGGGTATGTTTCACATATTAGTTTGAGTAGCAGAACAAGTGGCACGCACTTGTGGGACGACCTAATATTTTAACACTTCACCGACTGGTAGCCTATTAATCGTCTTCTTGCTATAGCAAGCAATACTTTGTTATCTATTACTGAGATAGCATTGGATGCTCCTATCATTACACAAACTATAAAATCGATAATACTATTACAAAGAGGCAAAATTTGTTTGTACGTAGAGGGTAGTTTCTGGAACTACTGAATCAATTTTAAACATTCTTTCAGTAATAGAAAGCTACGCTTAGTGACATACAATGGGTGTAGAATGTATTCGCACACCGATCAATTTTACAAAAAAACTTTTGTGTGAAATTGTAGTTTCTTAACTTCTTTTTTTATAATCAATGATATTTTACATTGTGGCGTGGTAAATGCTCTACGTCACTCGTTGTGTGGAGGGCTAGGCCGTCACGAACTATCTCAGTTTTCGGTGCAATAGATTGACCAGGTTTGGCTATTCCGCGTAGGAGCCTTAAGCGTCCCACAGACTGCGCTGACGTGACGTGGGCCAACGTCACATCAGGCTTCGTAGGTCGATGTCAGACATGAAGCGGAGTCAGATTGACACCATTAAAAGATGAAAATACCAACCTCCGCAATTTTTATCAGAACTTTGCGGAAACAACATCAAATGATTCCTGATGTTTTTGCGATGAAAATGGTACCACACATGACATAATTTGGACAATAATTAACGAAATTATATGAAAAATCTGATTGCATAATTGAAAAGTAATTTTGTTAAAAATAGTTCGATTTACGCGATGTGAGATATCATTTTAATCGGGAGAACACCAAGAATACAATGCCATCACGTTCACGTGGATTCGATGAAGAATAAAGAATTCGGTTTTATGAAAAATTGATGAGTCGATGGCCTGTTCGATCCCAGACCCTTGAGCGACCCCAGGTAGGCGCTCGGCCGAGAACAAAAGACGGGCAGTCCATCGTAAAATGATGAACTGCTGTACATAAAATGTTTATATTTTTCATCAGATTGTCGGGAAAGTAATATCAATGGATTCCTTATGTTTTTCCGATAAAAATGATATAAAACATCACATAATTCGGATATTTTTTTACCTGAAGAAGCAGCGAATACGTCAGCCTGTACTGCAAGCATCACTCATCAAATCGCTAACACCTTTTTTTTGTCAAACAGACAATAATATAAGAAATAATCTTACCTCATAGAAAACTGATTGAGCAATAAGATGCTTTGATCACAATAAAGAATAATTTGAATTAGAAGCTCAACCACTTTGTATAAAAAGGGTTAGCTCCTAAACATATAATTATCAATATGAATAATTTTAATGTATATAAATTTACAGAAAGAAGAATAACTAATCAAATCAATTTCGTTAAAATTAATATAAATATTGGTATAAATAAGTAAATAATTATATAAATTAATTTTTTCAATAAAAAAAATTCCTTATTCAATAATTTTACAAGATCTGGTAATAATGCAGTTAAATATAAATTATTTTATACTTTTCACTGCATTTTTTCGTACTTTTAAGCAATTATATTTACAGCTGCTCATATAAATTAATGGTCATATAAATTCATATAAATTAACTAGAAATTCTGTCAATACTCTTTAGTGCAGTTTTAATGTTTTTAAAATTAGTTTATCTCTTAAAAATGGAAAACAGGATTGTAGAAAGCACCCGGTCTCCTGACGCCTTTCAACGCTCACGGAAAATCTAGTAGGTTTGATATGCTCCTGACGCGTCAGAACGCATATTTCGTCAGATAACATCAGCCCACGTCACGTCAGCGTAATGTGAACGTTGTCACGCGAAACCCTATGTTAGAATTTTAACTACAGCGTCTACGGTTAGATGGCGCTAGCCCACGTCTTCCCACGTTACGTCAGCGTAATGTGAACGTCGGCACGCAAAACCCTATGTTAGAATTTCATACCACGCGTCTTATGACGTGGGCCCACGCCTCGTCAGAGCAGTCTGTGGGACGCTTTATGCCGTCGCCGATGGTCACAGAGCTTCTAGTAAAACCAGAGTGCCCCTTGGCGGAAAACGGGTCCGTATTTATACGGTTTTGGGCTAGTGCCGGTTGACCAATAGGGCGCACCGGAGCTTCCTATCGGTTCGTGGGGGGTGCTAACGGTACATTTGCAGGGACGCAGAGAAATTTTCGCTCGTGTGGGCGCTACAACATGTTCTCAGAAGTCTCTAAGACAGATATAGTCCGAACGTTTACTAGTTAATATGATTTGTGAAATTAACAAAAAGATGCGAAAAGTGGGTAAAAGTATAGAAGCAATAAGTATTTGTACAATTCTTATGACGAACCATTTACAGTGGAGTTTGTAACGTAAACACATTAGTTTATTGCTCCGTACGAATTAGAAAACATCAAATTTCCAGTAAAGTACTTTTAAAAATAGCTCTAATAGAGAAATCGAAGAAGATCCCACTTCGAATAACTAATAATTTAGTTAATTTAATGCTTAGAAGAGTTACAATAATTATAAAATCAAAAGGAAATCCCACGAAGGAAGTATTATATACGTATAAATTAATGTAAATTTCTTTTAGTTTTTAATCAAGTTTTAAAAATTAAACAGTTGTGCGAATACTTATTGCTTCAATATTTCTATCGATTAATTGTTTTTTCTTATTAATTTCGCAACTTACATAAATAGCTATTTTTTTTTGTAATCTATCTATTCTAGAGATTGTTTATAAAAATTAAGTTAATAAATTACCATCTTACAGTTTTTTTGAAATTGATCGGTGTACGAATACTTTCTACACTCACTGTAGGCTATATTTTATTTTGATAAATATAAGGTTTACATTCGAAATCTCAATATTTGTGTAAGAGGATATTCCAGAACGCACGGAGAGAGAAAAGATAGTCAGTCGTTGGATTGATTTCGGAGAAAACGGTTAGCTGTCTTCCTATATTGTATTTCTAACCATGGTAAAACAAGCCGATGAATTACTCAAACAAACGATCCCAGAATTAATTATAACGGAACTCATCGCCCTCGTTCGCTGACTGCAAACAGCCGAGCCTATTTGTAATAACAACAGGAGAAACAATAACGCTATAGTTAATGCTACGATCTTCGTGACGGGCGAACAGGAAGACGATACGCGATAATGTCGTTTTATTAAATTTTCTGTCTGCGCAATTGAGTATAATTATGTCGATCATTAAAGTTTCAACGGATGGAGCGAGTCGAGCGGAGGAATGAAAATTTCAGTGGACCCCAACGGTTTCTCGCGACCGTGGGAAAGACTAATTAAAATCTGGCGTCAGTCTCGAAGATCGTCAAAAGTTTGCTGTTTCGGCGAGAGTTGGAGCAAAAGCGCCCCCGGGTAGGACGAAACGATTTTTCCAACGACGTGAATCCACGACCACGAAATTATGAGGCCGTAATCCGATAATTGTCCCGTTTAACACGTTGTTCGCTGCACGCTTTTCATTTTATTCCTTCGCGAACGTATTCGTAACTGTGACCAATTCGCAGGAAAGGCCGCTGTCGAACGGGTAGCAACGGTTGAATTTGTTAGCGAGATTTCTCCCGCGCTCGCGGTTCGTATATTTTCATTTTACGAGCGCGGAAAACGATAATGCCAAGCGTTGTCCGAACGAAAATATCGATTTGAACTTCCTCACAACTCCGGTCGAGCGAATAAACGTGAAAATCGATGCTCGGTAAAATTTTTAGCGTATTATTTTTGCATATCCGACAATGGAGTTAATGATTTTCCTGCTTCATTCGATTACAACAATATTTCAAACTTTTCCGCGAATGGACGGAAAATTTTAGCGGTAATTCCAGCCAGAATGTAATTAACGGCACAACTGTAATTATAAAATCGTATAATAATACCAAAGATACGAGCTATTCGCGCGAAATTAAAGAGTTCTCTCGCTTTAACGGTTCGAAAAATAGGACATTTTTGACAATTTTTTCCAGGTGAAAATAGGGGTCGAGTGTCGTTAAAACTTTATACGTGGTTTTGTCAATTACTTAACAAGGTTTTTGAATTTTTATACGTGAAAAGTCAATGTCGAGGGGTGTCTGTGCCATGCACACGCTTGGCGCGCAATGCGATGAGAAAAACATGACTTCGACGTAATGCACTCTCACAGCTCGTAAAATGGCCCGAAGCTGCGCGTTCAAATTGAATTATAATCTGTATGAAGTTCTTGGAACACCGAACCTACTTTTACGAAAGGAGAACGAAATCAACAAAATGGCGCCAGTAGAGTGAAACAATTTGGCGACCATTTTTTAACGTTTGCCAAAGGTACAAAACATCTTTTTAAATCTTTCGAGTTCAAGAAAGTCGAAGTAAACTGCCATTACGTTTCATTTAAATCGCGCGACGACAAAAAACAAACGAGATCTTACTCCGCTCTTCTACCGGAGGCCCGGAACATTCTTGAAGAGATCGACGTACACGTGACACGCACGCACGTGAAAGTGCAAGAAAAGCAAAATAGTTTCTTTGAGACACCTAAAGCTTGAAGATCCCTCAACAGCAACGATACCCCGTTCTCGGAAGAGGCAGCTGCGAAAAAGCGCTGCGCATGAAAGCGCGTAAAATGGCAACCGCTCGCGCCAGATTTCTCCCGTTTACGCGTTTCCTTCCGCCGTGAAAGGACAAAACACGCAAGTGGAAGCAAAGGGAAGTGGATGATACTGAAATGGAAGCTCGTTCCCCCGCGTTTCTACGCGTTACTCCTCGTTTCCTTTCTACTTGCGCCCGCTTTTTATCCCCCCCCCCCGTCTTCCCCCGCTTTCTCTGTTCACCTGTCCCCTTTCTCGCGCCTCGGTCCCTACCTCGTCTCCATCTCGTCTCGACATGTCACTCGTAACAAGACCCGACAACAATACTCCTCTCTTTCCTTTGTTCCGAAATTCTTTGCCCGCTCGAGGCTTTGTGTACGCGTCATCTGTATTAATTAAAAGTTTTTGAAGACCCCTCGTATCCACTGTTAGGGCCTCGAAAATACAGACGACGAACATTGAAACGACTCGCGACTTGACCGCCTTCTCGACTCAGCGACGCGCGCTGGGATTTACCTCGCGTACGGCGCTTCGTCTTTCCTCCTTCCGTCGCCATAACCGCGGAATTTCCTGAGTGATGGGCAAAATTTTCCTCGGGTAACTAGCAACTGCGACGATTCGAGTCCAGGTTTTGATTCAACCCTTTCAGACCTGAATTTTTATTTTTCGTGTAATTTCATTTTTATGTGGTCAACTTGAACTAAAATTAGTATGGAAAAAATTTTAAAGAAATTCTAACAGTGTAGCCTCCGAGGAAAACTGACCATTCTTCATGTGCACAAGTAAACGATAGCGTCGGTAATTTAAAAATGTCGTGTCCTTAATTCTGGACGCCTGGTCTGAAAGAGTTAACGAATCACGGATAGCCAGTCGCTTTAGATTTCGATCTAGATAGAAATATTGTCCCTGGACTCGAGAACGTTGACGCAGCATCTGCATTCGTTTCTCCTCAAAGCTGCCCTCTCTGTCTTCTCGAGTCGCATCGAGAAGGGTGAAGCTCGTGGAAACGAGACTCGAGAAAACAGAGAGGATGATCGGTCCATCGAGGAGAATGCACGTCGACGACGATCGACGACGCGGATACTCGAACGGAAACCATTCGGACTGGAGCGAAGAAAGTATCAGGAAACCCGGAAGCAGCTGGATTGGAAGCGATTGTGAGTCGTTTTGCCGCATGTGTCTCTGCTTGGAAGTACTGTACGGAGCAAGGAAGAACATCCCCGTGTTGGGAGGGTGAGAGGACTGTGGGCAGCGTCGAGTAATTATTGGTTAGTCCCAAGCCTTGTGGAGGCTGACTGAAGCCCCCTAAACATGCAGAGGATTATTGGAGGTTTACCTGCGGGTCTGGTCGACCATCTTTCTCGTCAGTGCTTTTCGTAAGGAAAACAATAGACCAACCATGCGTAAACCTTATGCTCCTGAGGGCATACGTTCTTTCAGGAGTGTAGAAACAAAATTATTGCAATTTTTATTCATGTGTCGTTCTTGCACAAATCGATTGACCCTTTGTAACCCTTTGTTACCACGAATGCTAAGCTTAGATTTAGCTTCGAAGATGGAGTCCGATTGTCATTTTATCGACACTTCGAGTTCCAAAGAAATTAAACCTAAAGAAACATTATTGCTGATAAATTTGCTGCGTGAAACCTAATGGTGACTGAGAGTCACCTCTCGAGTGCGAAGGTACTCTTCGTTGACCCACTTTTTCAAAAATCTTAAATTTAAATGTCAAAACACTTGGCATAGTCATAACTGTTTATATTTATAATAACATTTCTGAATAATAAAGATTAACACCATTAACTCTTTGACCTACGATTTACTGTAGGATCGTGCGTGCCATAATCAAGTATAAAATCCCTTGCACCCTTTCAAACGGCGTGCCTCTGACTTCGATTCAAATTCTGCACCACAAGTCTCACGCGTTGTTATAGGTTAAAGAGTTAAACGACAAAACTTTTTTAACCACTGAATAATAAGTAAGTTATTTCGATTAAATTAATCGATTTGTGCAATGAATAGCTCGTTTATAAATGTATCTTTTGGAGAGTAATTGGACATTTGTTCAAGAGAACGTTGACCTTTTCCTCGGACAATGTTCGAGCACGACCTTTTTCCCTGAATGTCTCTATCCGTCTGGATGCGAGCAAGAATAGCCCCGGAGCTTCGTGCTTTTACGCCGCCTTATTTATGCATTTCGTTGGCGTGCATTTTTCGCGCAACCTGCAAGATCGTTGAGTGCTTCCTCGCCAGACCACGGTTCCACGACGAGCGTTTCGATTCACGGAAATCACGAGAGCCTCCATTTCCCGCGATTTATAATTTCCAATCGTATCGGTAACTGGTCTGCGAGCATTTCACGGAAACGCGCGTACTTTATTTTTTCCCCGGAAAAACAGATAGAAAAGAGTCGGGTCGCGGACGGGAATTCGTTTTGTCGTTAGAGGACTCTAAAAAAATGCACTTTTTATTTTCCGTAGCTTGCATAATGCATGTGTTTTGCATATTTTTGTGTAAGACTGTATCGCGTGGGTATGTCGCGTGCATTTATTGCGGCTGCGTTTCGTTGAGTCGGTACTTATTAAGCCCCATGAACGTATTTTATGGTTGTATACATAAATATGAAGATTTATTAAACTTTGGAAGGAAGTTTCAACGCCAAAACTCAAATTGAAAAATGTGTATAGCAAGAATCGAGAGGTTTTGTCAGAGAACGTATCTGGAGGGTCTTGAGGATGTAATTTGTGCATTTATAATCCATCTTAATAAATGGGGAGCACGCACAGCTTGGGGCAGCAATATCTTATGCCGCACATTTGGAATGTACTAAAGCTAATGATGCAGTGCCAATTACATCGGCCCAGCATACACTCCAACGCGATTGCTTATTCGAAATTCACTGTTTATCAATCGAGAGCTACGAGATTTACTCAAAATATTTCATAAAACGCTGTGACTTGTATTAAACATTTATATTAAATACTCTTCAATATTGAAACGAGCACCGTATAAACTCAACAAATGGAGAACGACACTAAGCCTTTCAATATTTAAATAATAATAATTATATTATTTTGCAGCGTGATGTTTTCTTTTCTTCAATAATTCCCTGATAATTTGCTTGAATTTCTATGCTATCGTCCTCGGACTGATGCGCTTTCTCGCAGTATAAATTCTTTATAGCCACGTAAAATATTCAAACGCGTTATGACCCAAGCTACCCCGCTCAGGGATCCAAGGGTTAACAAATAAAAGCTTGGAAAAGCCTCGCGTCCTTTGCGTCATCGCAAAGAGGTTAGAAATAAATCTGAACGTATGTACCAGCGTTCGCTGAGACGGAAACGGGGCAATCGACTTTAACTGTATTGTCCGTAAATTCTCTTACAAACATTTTTCCCAAAAAGGTCGCATATTCTGATGAATACAAATTTAATTTCAATGCCTCTCGACCCGTGCGATTCATGCTCGAGAGAAACTCGCGAGGAACCTCGATATTATACAAAACGAAATTTCGGTGACGGTTGTGAGCGAAAGCCTCGTTAAGAAACTCCCTAAAAACAATATTCCTTATTCATCTCTACACGCGAATTTCGTTGCAAAATGCAGGTACATCGGGATGAATTTATACGCGGTGCATCTGCTTTCGTTTTCGAGTTGGATGGCGACACGTAAAAACGGATAATTTCAAGGTAACTTTGCAGTTACGACACGCGTTGTACAGGTGTATGTAAACGGGTTTTGGCGCGGACGGCCAAAGGATAGCAGGGAACAACGATATGGAATAAACTATTCACAGCATAAACAATGAGCGCGCGACTATACGCGCCGAGCGGTCATTAACCCATTATACCGAGCGGCATCATCGCTGCAACGCCACGCTGAGCGTGGAAACTAAATTCCATCGGTTATGAGGGGTCCCGCGCCATTCGATGAAAGTGACACGCAAAAAAGGCCAGCACCTTTTCTTCCGCGAGCATAATTAAAATCCACTTCTCGAACGGTTCCCTCCGGTCTACGGAAAGCAAAGAAAGACACTCGCACGGTCGCGTTTCCTCCTCGGTTCTTTCGTTCTCGCGTCTTAATCGGCGTGGCATCCGGCGAACATCAGCAGCCGAGAAGGGGAAGTTGAACATTGTTAGCCAGATTATTCTAAACCGTGAACTGTAGGTAGTCGTAACAACGCTGGCGTACAATTTGTCGAGGTCGAGCGTCGCCGGAAGAGGACAAGGCAGACAGAGAGGACAAGAACCAACTTCCGTTTGGGAGAGAAGTCCTCCTCGCTGTACGAAATGTCACCGTATACGATCCAACCGGCCATCAGGGCTTTTCGAGTTCTTTCCCCCCCCCCCCCCCAAAAAAAATATTTCCACCCGCCCTCTACATCTTCCCTCTTTCTCGCTTGCTCTATCCAGCCCGTTTTGTTTCTCTCGTTTCATCTCCGTTCCAGCCCGCATCCCTTGTCAGCCGATCCCAGGGCGAAAACTCTAATGGAATTGTTCCATCGAACGATATCCCGCGCCAATTCTGCATTTTTCATCGAACATTGACCATTTGGATTACCGTGAAAACTCTCCTCGACGAAATCCATCAGAGATTGACGGGGAAAACAATTGGATCTGATTCGTCCTTGAGTCTGGTCAGCGTCAAAATTTATTCGTTCGTTGCACCCTTCCCGCCTCCACGCTCGCCCCGAAAAAAGAGCAATTTAATTGCAACGACGTCTAGCAAAGCGATTCGCGGCCCGTGTCGCTTTCGCCGTGAAGAGAAAAGAAAGAAGAGAGAGAGAGAGGGAGAGAGAGAGAGGGAGAGAGAGAGAGGGGGCAAAAAAGAAAAATGTAAAATGCAAAGGAAACTGGCAGGGATAATGCTCGATGTAAAGTGGGGTGGCTTTGCCCCCGCACGAAAGAATAACGGAAGATCCCATTATGCGGCATCAGCGGCGTAGTCGTTAAGTCGGGGAATAACAACGAAGGGAAACCTTCGCAATTAAATTCTTACACAGCCGACGAGACACGCTCAAGGAAGGTATTGTTATAGGGAGGAGTAAATTATAACTGTGAGATTTACTTCTCCGCGACGAAGTCCCTTCGCTTGCTCCGCCACCAGATCCCGCACGAAGTTCTCGCGCCCATCGAACGGGGACCGATGAGGCAATATATTTTGTCATCCTTGAATTCGAGGTGACGGCACTACGAAAATACGTGTCCTTCATTTTTGGGTGGCTTTGCAAGCCCATCGAAGTCGATGTCGAACACGAGTGGTATCCGTAAGTAGAGTTTAACAACTGACGTGGACTCAGTGTCTGATCCACAGCGTCATATTCCACTGAATACTCCCAGACTCGAATCTATTTACTCCAGGACGGTGCAACGGTCGTTGCTTCCAGCAAAAATACATTACGCATTATTTTTCGGGCCGCTTTGCGAACCTATTAAACACGAGTGATCCCCATAAGAGGTTGTGTCTGACCTATGACGTCATATTCCACTGAATATTCCCAGACTCGAATCTATTTATCGCAGGACGGTGCAACGGTCGTTGCTTCCATCGAAAAAATTACATGTTATTTTTCAGGCTGCTTTTTTCCGTTACGTATAAAACTCCGCGAGCTTTCGTAATTGCTATAACCTTGAAATGCGCGGTTAGAGAAAGACAAGATTTTCCCGGAGACCCCCCATCCCCGCTGCACCGAGTGAAAAGCACCGAACAAACAAAAATTTAGTTCTCCCTCGAATCTAATTAAATTCCGCGCTTCCGTTTGATGAATTTACAACTGAAATGGAAAAAAGCAATTAAAGAGCGGAAAGTACTGCGGGCAACGTTATGAAACATACGCCTCGCGAGAAACCTATAATTTTCATCATTTTCTATTACTCGATTCACGGTTTCCTTGAGTACCTAAGTCACAAAGGATCCTTAATTGAAATGCTTTTTCTCTAGAAAAATTTGTTCAAATAGAGGCTCCGTGAATACCGTAGCCACCATTGCCACTGATTAATTTAATTTTTTACAAGAAGGTATTTATATACCACAGTTTTGCAAGAAAGATATTTAAAGAATAACACGTTATTATTACGTTTTTTGTAATAATACGTGCTTCGGTTTGAAGATTACTCAAAGATAAAAGTTGAAACGTTAGATAAACAAAAAATCTGCGACGATCGATATAACAAAGATAAAATACAATCTAAGGTAATTCCTTAATTAATTACCTTAATTCTAAGGTAAAAAAAATACAATCAAACGTTTGTCATACAGTGGTAAATTTTCGCCAATTCGTTCTTCACCTTTGTAAAGATTTCTCGATTCACCGATAACCAATCATACTCTTAATCCACATCGTCGACGATCCGTGATTTAAGTGGCGTTTCGCGTACATCGCGGAGATATCGCACGAGAAGTCGCACACTCTTTCATCGCTTTTCCGCGATCGCGGCTGTTTGCAAGTCCTCGCGTCGCCATCGAGCTCGAACGTTTTCCATGAAAAACGAATTACAGTCGAGTGCGGAGCAGTTCCCGCGAACCTTGCGCCCGAGGTAACCCGATGCGCGCTCTTCGCGCGATTTCAATCGGCACAACAGATATTAACCGTTCGTTCGACAAAGATACGACGCATTTCTGAACGTTTTCATTCCCAGTCGCATTCAGGGTGCTCGCTTACGTTCGCGTCGCGAGCGATAAGCACATTCATCCGTTTAACTCGCCGTGAAAAGGGTCCCGACCACCGAGCCGAGTTTTCTTTCCCGGGCAGCTACACTCGCCCCAGACGAAAACAGCTGATTGCTGGCAGTCTATTGACTCCGTTTAAATCGATTCAACGCATCCGCGATGCTGCAACCACCGGAAGAAAAACAGAACACCGAAAGACGGTAGGGAAAATGGTGGCCTCTCGTCGGCATTCACCGAACTCCCTCGCGGATGCCATCTTCTCGGCGGAACGAGAAAAATTGAAAACAAGATCGAGAGACGGGTCCAAACGGAAACAAGCCGAGTAATCGAGTCCCATTGAGGCTAACTCCGCCGAAGAAACGCCACCAGGTTCGCGTCATCCTTTTTACCGTCTCGCGGCCATTATATTTCGCCGTTGCAGCGTGAAAGATTCCCGGGTAAACCCGTGAATCACAAAAGATCTCGCTCCCCTATTCTCGTTCGCCACTTTTAATTTGGGTCAAACGCGCCCGGTTGTTCCAGTTATACCGAGAGGAATTAAACACCAATTTATGCAAACAAAGACAACGGCTACGTTCGTTCCAGGAGTTTCCAACGCGAAACTTTTCACCGCTACGACCGAATTGTACGGATTTCCGCGGAATCGTAAAAAGCTCGTTGGAAACAAATACGTCTAGGAGACGAACGCCATTTCCCCCGGCTTCCTCTTCATCTCGAGGACGGGAAACGAATTGCAAACGCGATACAGACGAGAAAAATTGCGACGAATTCCCGGAAACTTTATTAATTGCGCGACGAAAAGGACGAGGAGGCGGGAGTCGAGGGGCGCCGTTTCGCGAATTTAAGAGACTATCGCTCTGTGGACGTTATGATAAAGATGGGGGCGACGGAGAACCAAAGTCGCGAAGAAAAAAGAACTGTGGAGAGAGGAGAGAGGAGTACAAGTGACTGTAATTTGGAGACTTTCTAGTCGTGGCGGTGGTCTTAAAGAATTCATGAAAGCTAAATCATTTTCTTCGGGACCGCCCGGTCACGGTGGAAGCGCCGAGGTTTTCTTAATGTTGCGATATTTTACGAGGAAACTCTTTAAATCTAATATATTACCGACAGTAATTAAATATAAGTTACATCGAGACAGAGGCGACGCGGTAAAGTATAGTCCGTCGCGAAGCAAAGGCGACCCACGGCGAAACGGGGGCGGATCGGTCAACACTTTGTCGAGCAACGGGGTAAAAAGTTTTGACGTGTTCGCGAACGAGACGCACCGTCATCGTCGGCCAATACTTTCGGGGTCTCGAAGAATCTGCAAAAATTTCAACCAACCCTATTTCGCCCCTTCTTCTTTCCTCGATACCGTTTCCCTCCTCGTTCGTTACCTCGAGACAAGCCTAGATAACAAGGGACAATATTTTGCGAGCGTACTCGCAAATTGATTGTTATCAGCCGATGCTTGATCGGTTAAGGAACTGTCTGCAATTACGGCCCCTTCCACCAGCCTTCCGACTCCTTTTCGCCCGTAAAAAAAGTCCATTTTCTTGTCCGACGTTGCGTCTCTTAGTCTATTCAGAAAAGCCAGCACGTGGCCCAGGAAATCAGGTGTGCCACTCGCCGTCTAGCTGGGATTTATGTGTGTGTCACGACTGCCTGTTGCTCGTCGACCAAACGCGTATGTACCAGGCTTGGCACAACCACGCGTAATCACAGACATTGGTTTTCGAATCGGAACGATTAAACTTCGCGCAGTCGTCAAAATGTCAAACTTCGTGCATTTGCTTCATAATTATGCGCAACCTTCCGGGCTTGCGTGCAGCCGACCGCCTATTAATCAACCGAAACGCTGAGCGTTACCTTATTATTTAGGCTCGTAATTGACGTATTTTCGTGGAAAATCACGGTAATTAAAAGCGCACTGTGACGTAATTATAATAAAAACAGCTGAGAATAAAGGCAGTAGAGGCTGAGTGTACGACACAGAATTTCAGAATGAGAATAATTACGTCGCCTCGACAAGTATCAACGCTAAACCTATCGACGTTAATTTATAACTATTTCTATCGTAATGGGACAAGTGGCTAGTCGTAAAGACATGTTTTTCAATTCAATGCAAAAATATTAGGTTGGTCAAATGCGTAAATAAACGGCGATTTTTTTTACACAAGGAAATACATTTAATCTATAATATATTGTCTATTTCGTTCTACGAACTTTTCTCATTTTTTGGGCAATTTCGTAATTCCTCGTTTGTAAAAGTCCTCATCAATTCACTACGGAGAGAGAGAACCATCACGACAAATCGAAAGAACTTTTTCGCTCAACCTAATATTTTACATGGAATTAAATTCGATAATGCATGAAACAATTGTATATAATTCATATATCGCATATAAGAGACTGTATACAAAAGATTGAAAACGATCATTTGACTGGTCGTGGTAGGTTCAATGTTAAAAATGCAAGATTTATAAATGGTTCCTTGACTTTTTTATCGCCTGTTCTTTTCTGGCGTAAATTTCCGCCATAAATCACGCAGAATTTGTTTAAAAAACTTCCTCGCGATAGTTTCCAAGATAGCATCAGGGGGGTAGAAACTTTTGAGAGTGGTTTTTAGTCCTTTAACGTGAGTTAACGCCACTAAAAAAAAAAATAACGCTATTTTTGGTCGCTCTGTAAAACCGGAAGTTTCATAAAAATTGACGTCAGAGAGTGTCTCTCGTAAGTAGAGTTTACTAGCGACTCCGTGTCTGACCCATGGCGTCCAATTCTACTGAATCGTTCCAGATTCGAATCTACTTCCAAGACGACCGAAACAAAACGTGACGTCGGTCGCGGGAAATAAGAAATTGGTTTGAAAGAACGCGGAGAATTACTGTCGGTCCTCGAGCGTCAAAAGTTTTTAATATCTAGACGTGATTTAGGATCCGCGGTTAATTAAACGGCGAGCAAACTGTCCGTGTAAAGGGAGAGAAGCCGTTCGCGGAACGGTAACTTAGATTTTATAACTTTCTTAACGAAACGTTCGTTTTTAGTGCGGCTAGGCGAGGCTTTCCCGGGCTCTCTTTCGTTTCCATCCGTTTGCACGGCGCGCTAGGTAAAGCGATGAGAACGCACCTGTCGCCGCGAACGAATCCTGAACGGCTCGCACAATGGAAAATGGAATAGAAAAAAAAAAGAGGGAAGGAACCGGAAAGAGGGAGAGAGAGCGCGAGAGGGATCGAGGGGAAGGAAGGAACGAAGAGGGAAAACGAGAAAGATAAATCACGCGCTCATAGCTACGATCAATCCCAGCGTCTAGCACGGACCGCCTTTCGTATCTAAGCCGTAACTTAAAGTCTGGAAGGGGGAACATGATTCTCCAGAATCTCGATCTTCGAAGGTTATACGATCCTTTTTTGATTGCCGACGGTAGACCCGTCGCTTATATTGGAGGAATCAGAATTTCCGCGTTCGAAATTTCCATCCTCAGGGAAGATTATCTTCCAGCACTTGTCAATTGGGTTCTCCGCTCTCCGCCTTCTACCCCCAAACCACCCCCGTTTTATTATTTTCTCGCCATACGTTCGTTTATATTCCGTCGTTCCGCGTATATCCCCCGGTAATACAGCTAACTATAGAGCGACGCGCCTCGGCACAGATGAAAACTGAAACGCTGGCTTTGCGGCCTCATCTATTCTCGTTTGCGTTTACCGCGCCATAAATTTCCCTACAAACTGATCGATCGAATGAGAAAATCAAAATGAAACGTACACGATAAAACAAGCGTTCCCTTTCGGTTACACGAGATTTCAAGGCGTCATTTAATTATCGTTTGATTTATTTCTCCCTCCGAGGAAATTCATCGCCACGCGCAAAGAACAGCGAACGTAATTTCCATAAAGTCTCGTCGCGGTTCTTCCAGCGCCAGAGATGGGCGAAATTTTACGCGAATAATAGACGTCCGAATGAAAATAACGGTTCGTATGAATAAAAGTGAGAGCCAGAGGCTTGAACTTCCACTTTTATTCGCATCGCTAACTTCTGTTTCCATTTTTGTTATTCAAGGAAACTTTGATTCGATTTCGTTCCTAATCGAATTCCTTCACTCGATTCCTTACTCATTTTATATCTGTGATGTTCGTTCAGACAGATGAATAAATATAAATAAGAGTGAGAGACCTGCTCGAAAGCACAAGCCAGAAGCTTGTACTTTTATTCGTATCGCTAACTTCTGCTTCCACTTTTCTTATTCGAGGAAACATTGATTCGATTTCGTTTCTAATCTTCACTCGATTCCTTAATCATTTTATGTCAGATGTTCGTCTAGATATGAATATTGCTCATTTCTGTTGCAGAGTCGTTCCTCGACCGCGTTCCCTCCTCCCACAGCCCCTCATATCTCGATAAGTGCACAGTATGTGGATATCGAAATGGATCGAGGTACTGGCATTAATTCCCGTGCATGAGGCACCAACCGTGGTATCTAAACATGGTAATCTCTAGAAGCGTCTATCCTGGTTTAGTGTCCTCCAACTCCGCCCCGTCCCTTAACAGCAAAGTTCGTCAGGGAAGAAACTTCCCGTAGGACCCACAAATTGCCTCCTAGGAGTCGGACCGTCCAAGTACTCCAGAGAAGGCTTCTCGACGGGAACTTTCTACGCACTCGTCCAAGACGTTTTCTGAAATCGCCAGAACCGAATTTATGGTCCTCATCCAGGAAGAAACCTTCCGTCGTAAAGAAAAAGCCGTACCAACGGGACAATCGAGCTACAAAGTCGATGGTGGATTCCCAACGAAGGGCGGAGAGCATTGCTTGCGTATTTCCAATCGAGTTAATTTAAAATTCCATTGTTCGAGCGAGCCTCGAAATAAGTGGAGCGCAACCCTGGGAATTGGGCAACGGCGTGGCCGAGGGTATTAACTTCCCGCAACAACGATTCGGGATATGAAATACGACGGTAATTAACAGAGTGCCGCATATTTGCGTACGGGCGTAGACAAAATCTCTCTAGCATCGTTGAGAATCACGGCACGCATTCATTTTCTATCGGGGAAACGGTTCGTGACTCTCGAGGAAACTTTCCAAGTGGGTTCGAACTCCTCGTTGCTCCTTGCCCCGGCTCGCAGTCGTTATTAACGCTATTTCACTTCCAATTAGTCCTTTGGAATATCGACAAGAAACGTCTCCAAAGGTTTCCGCGCACAAACGATTCGAAATCGAGGACCGAGGACGGCCTCCTGTGAATTTATTTTACGGCACTCTTCAAAGGATGTTGATCGACAACATCGATCCATTCGAACCTAGGTAGGGTGGAATCTCGATTATCGGAGCACAGATTAACGGAACGTTCGATTATGCGAACGGTGAGGTCTAACAAGGACGGAAGAGAGGTGTACGCGGTGGTTTGTATGGATGAAAACAAGTAAAAACTTTATCGCGAGAGTTGAAGGGTTCTAGAATTCAGTTTAAATCGAATTAGCAATTACATTAGCAGTTGAATATGCGAATGGTAGAACTATCCGAGACATGAAAAGTAAAAAACCTGAGGACTAGGTTTAAAAGGGGTGGTCGAATAACAAAATTCAAAGCACTACGAAATCTATGAAAACAAGGATAAACCTTATAGGGAGAGCTGAAGGGTTAAGTAGTAGTTGAATATGGAATTGGTAGGACAACTATCCGAGACGTGAAAACTGAAAAGACTGAAGACTATGTTTAAACCATTCACTACCAGGCAAATTTAAAGCGTTTTGCCATAGGCGCCAAGATTTAATACAGATGAGTAATCCAGGTTATTATTTTGATAATAAAAAGCGATATTAAATACGTTGTTTCAAAAAAAAAAATTCATCGCTCAAAAAGATATAAACTTATTCCATGAGTAATTGCAATCAATTTGAACTATTTGACAGTGAATGGTGTAAAAGGAGTGGCCGAATAAAAAAATTCAAGGCACTATGAAATTAATCGATACAAAATACTCGATCACGACTGTCTTCCTGGATCGATTATTCGTGAAGAGGTTCCGCGAAAAATACGAACACAGACTGCGACACACGCGACACGAGCATGGACACGGGACGAATCGAGGAACCGTCGCCTCGTATAATTTTGTTTGTTTATGAGCGAGCTGTTACTCGATTTTTCACCCTTAATGGACGCCCGCTAACTGACAAACGGCCCCGCCTGTTCTTTTTTTTTTCAGACTACTCGTCCTCCCCATCCGGTTAAGGGAACCAACGCTCCCAGCTTATTTTGTCCGCTTAGTTAACGCCCAAGCTAGCGAATTTTTTAACGAAACACACGCCCGCTGCAATTTACAAAGACCTCTGACGCGTCCACGAACGACGAGCTGCGAGTTTCCTTCTGTCGGACCAAACTCCTCGAGAAATGCTCTCAAAGGAATTGTAACTAATTAACTGCCAAGCTACATTTTTTATGATTGAAAATCATTTACAAATAGTATGGGTGCATATCTGAAAAATGTCATACCGACGTAACGCTTGATGAATTATCAGGGAAGGCGATCGATTTTTGGAACAGTCGACAGTATGGGTACATGTCTGAAAAATGTCACACTGACGTAACGCTTGATAATAAAGATGTTAGAATAAAATAAATCACAAAAATGATTTCGCATGTCCCTTTCCTGTATTGATTTTCAATCACCTGATTCTTACGCTCGTCGTGAAATCTGTAGATTTTTTTTACTTGAAATTATTGTTACGTCGGAAGCTTATGTGTTTAAGAATGTATGAAGAATACTTTGCGAGAATATACGAGTTTCGATCAAAACGTACGTTATGCAAATTAATTTCCTTCAAAATCCAATTTCCCACAGCACTTAGAATTAGGACGAGGACCACTAGCTATCCTACTTGCTCAGAAAGCAGACCCATTATTACCCATATAAAATTGCATCGTGCATTAAATGAACCGTTCACTGCACAAATCGATTAACTTAACTTTGGAAAAATCTGAAATTTAAGTGTCAAAGCACTTGGCATAGTCGTAATATTTTACATTTCTAATAACTTTCCTGAATAATAAAGATTAATACCGTTAAACGACAAAATTTTATTGGCCATTAAATAATCAATAATTTATTTCAGGGTCCACTTTGATCACATCTCTCACAGTGTTTCACGAAGTTAATCGAGTTGCGCAATGAACGGTTCAAATGAGTACGTAAGTTGCTAATTGAATTCTCCGAAAGGGTCTCGAGGATACATTCGGTGCCGTGGTCGAGTGTGGCTGGAAGCGAAGGAAGTCGCAAGATGCGCGAACATGATCGCGGGCGTAAGAAATTCGTGGAGAAAAGTCGTTGGGCGAGAGGAAAAATACGGGCGAGGAGCGAGTCTCGAAAAACCACTCGCGAAAGTTTAATTTCGCAGCAGCTATCGGCTCTGTAGCGGCGTATAACGCCGGTGTTTAAGCTGCGTCGTTGCATCCAACACTAAATCATAAGATATTAGAGGGTGTACCCAACCCTTCGTATTTCAGACAACCCCCGTTCCTCCGGCACGAATCCTTCGCACCTTCCTGACCCAACCGAGGGTAGAACCAATTTTTCTCTCGACTGTCGTGCCGAGTTACGAAGAAATGAAGCTAGCCTAGCCTGCTCTCTGCTACCCTCTGTCTGCCAGCCAGCTGCGTCTTCTTTTTCTCCCTTCGTGCTCGCGTTTCTTTTCCCAACTCCCGTCCCGGTACGCTTCGTTCGGAGCTGTCTTCGAGTCGGTGCCACGTTGGATACGTCGACGGTTTCCACTCGCCTCGCGATCGTTTGCGCAAGACGGGTCCCTTGTTTCGACGGCCGAGCGGCAGCCCCGTTACGCGTGTCTCTTCTCGTAGCATCGTCCCCGTTCTCGCGCGGAATCGCTTCCCCTCGTCGGACACGTCGAGAGATGGGCGACTTTTCCGCGTCGACGTGAAGGTTTCGATAAAATTGAAAAGCTAATGCTCGCGATCGAGGAACCTCGCGAAATGGACGCGGTCGGACCGCGATCGATTCGACTTCGATGCTCGGCTTCGATTTCGTCGAGAACGACTTTTGCCTTTGGGCGACGGGGAAGGAAGGGGATCAGGGGTACGTTATCGATTCGACTTGTCAATTTCGTAACGAGACCGATGGGAACGTTTCTCTATGACTTACCTACGGTTCAGATTTCCGAAGAGGTTATTTCGGACACTTATTTTTTTATAGTAATTAAGCTTCTGCTATAGGGTGAAATGAGCTAGTAAGCTGGTCAATTAACTTACCCGCGTATCGCTAGCTGGAACAAATAAGGCCGATCGCACACGGGCGCAACCGATCAGTTTCGAACCACTCTGAAACTAGTTGCATGCGATCGTGGATTTAGGTAAAACAAAGATAGTGGAGTAGGTAAAACAAAGAGCGCAAACGGTTTGCAACATTAATTTTAAATCGGTTGCGTCGTGTGCGATCGGCCTAAGACATTTGTACCTCGATCGCTTTGATTTTCGAGAGAGCGCCGAGTGCCAGTCGAAGAAACGTCGGAAACGTACGAGGAACGTAGGATGAATGTGACGATTACATGTACGGGAGGTAGGTACTTAAACGAAACGGAGATAAAAATAATGGAGCTCTTTCGATCGCAAGGTACGCGAGAGACCGTGCGCGATAAGAAGGAATCGTGGTGGAGGAATAACAAGAAGAAACTCGGCCGAGAGCTTCTTTTCATTTGCCCATTTTATACAGGGTGGCCCATAATTCGAGACCTTAGCGAGCAATCGCTATTTTTCCAACATTCATCATGGTGTTTCCTCTTAAAAAAATATTAACTCGATCGTAATTGTATGATTCATAAATTATGCGAAATCGTATATAATTCTCCATATACGTCGAAAGCTATTTTGTGCAAGCCTTTTGTTCGACCGCTGCTGATCATTTAAAAATTTCTGGAAAATAATCGTGTACATCCTTAATGATAAGCCTATTATTCTTGATGTTTTATTTGTATTCTGTTTCAAGTTCTTTTCTCGTATTGTATTGTATTTCATGTATTATCATGGAAATGTATACAGGGTGTCCCAAAAATGTTGTAACACCTTGAAATGGGTGGTTCGGGAGGTGATTTGAAACAACTTTTTCCTTTACAAAAATGTCGGATGGGGCTTCGTTAAGGAGATATTAAGAGAAAACCCTGACCAATCAGACCGCGCGTATACCGCTGGAGCGGCCGTGGTAGCGAAGGCTACACGCTAGGCGGCAGCGTCAATGTCTTTCGATGCACGTCGAGTCACTTGTTCGCGTACAAGCGCGGCCGCCAGCGCGTAGCCTTCGCTACCACGGCCGCTCCAGCGGTATACGCGCGCTCTGATTGGTCAGGGTTTTCGCTTAATATCTCCTTAACGAAGCCCTATCCGACATTTTTGCAAAGGAAATTGTTGTTCAGAATCGTCTCAGCTACCCCCCATTTTCCGGCTTCTCCCCGACTTTTGGGACACCCTGTATACATTTCCATGATAATATGCACAGCTATGTGCATATTGCTAATAATCTCGTCCGTACGAGTTTAATAGCTTCAATAATAATAAGAAAAAAAATATATTAACTCGATACAATATTTACGTATTTAAAATATTCTTTTTAAACTGAAAAGTATGCAAACCATACAAATAACAAACTGAAAGTAACAAACTCGTTCTCGTAACGAACGGTCATCCTGTACCAACGTGTGTCTTCCAGTTCTGTGAACCTGGCGATTAACATTAGAACTTTTGTGTAAACATTTTTGGAGTCGTTTGTATTAAGGTGAACCCAAAAGTTCGTGGGTTTTTTACGTTGTTTCAGTTTGTGCAATTTTTCAAAGTAATTAAAATAACATTACATGCAAGCGTTATACTTGTAGCTACAAAATGGTATTTATATATCATTTTATAGCTTTCGAAAAGCTCTTTCATATTTAATTATTAGCTACATTAATTCATTGATCGATTACATTTCTTTCGTTTTAGTAAAATCATGGAAAAGTCTGAGATCAAAGTACTTTACGTCACTACTGGAAGCAAGTAGTTTAAAGCTACTGAAGCAACAACGAAAATATTACATTCATTAGCTTTAAACTCTTGCTTACAGTAGTGACGTACAAGTACTCGAATCTCAGAGTTTTCCATGATTTTACTAGAACGAAGAAAAATTAAACGATCAATAAATGAATGTAGCTAATAATTAAGTATTCGAGAGCTTTTCAAAAGCTACAAAATGATATACATATAACACTTGCATATAAAGTGATTTTAATGACTGCAAAAAATGGCACAAACTGAAACAACGTAAAAAAAAAAGCACGAACTTTTGGTTCACCCTAATATTTCATTAGTATCTAATCATACCGCGCTGTATATACTGATAAGGTTCCTCCTACTTAAGTGAAAGGTGTCAGAGCCACGACCTAACTTCGCTCAAAAATCCAAATGTCAATTACCAGCTTTACGGAGCTGTGTCCCCCATTACCGAAACGAAAGGAATCTCGAATCGTAGTAGCACGACGTCGAATCGATAACGCGCGACCCGGAAACGACGAAAACGAAACCGTGTTCCCAGCGTCCCGCGATAAACTCCGTATACGGGCGGGTTTAGCATCACGACGTATTAACGTGGAAATCAACGTCGTTTCGGAATAATCAGAATCTCGGCGCGATACCAGGGTATCGCGAGCATCGTGTCGGTTCACGACGTTGAGCGTAGGGATCGTCGGGAGCGTACACGAATAGATGGTGAAACTGCGGGAGGTGTAAAGAGCCCCGCGTTCGTACAAGGGAAGCGTTGAGCGTTTCGTCGTTTCGCAGTCTCGTCCATTGTGGCCACGGTATTAAATTAAACGCTGAAGAAACTACTTAATGCGCGTTCCATATGCAGATTCACGTCTCCTCGCTGGCTTCCACGGTCTCATAACCGAGGCAATATAGCCTCTTTGTATCCATTTTATGATGCCTGTTGCCATAAAGTCTTACCACCTCGAAAATTTAAGTGTACGAAAGCCACTCGAAGCCTCTTCTCGATCCCTGCCCCCGATCCGCCCTCAGCGAACGGTTCTCTTTGGCTAAAATTAAACGATAACTCCGCCCCGAGATCCTCTCGGCAAAGAAACCACGTTCCCTCGCTGAAATAATTAGAACACTCGACGGGAATGGATAAGATTCTCTCAAGATCTGTTTATGGGAGCTTCCGATAAACCGCTATCCCGTTAAAACCCCCGTATTAAGTCGATCTTGAGTGGAACGAGTCGCGGCATACGGGAAGAGTGTGTACCTTTTCCATGTTGCTATCTAGCCGGCGATTTGAGGTAATTCCATTGAAAACTCGCGGAAAATTGACGATCGAACGGCTTATGTCGCTCGATAATATCGACGCTAATACCATTGTCGAATCCGTGGCCTGGAAAACAGTTGGTTACAGTCGTTCGCGAGCGCACGGATGCACAATTTTATAATACTAGCGAGTCGACAAATTCATTGCGTTTATAGTTACAATTAAACCTTTGCACTCGAGGAGCGACTTAGGAGCTACAGTCTTTGTATATCTTAGATTCCGTTTAATCTCGAACTGTTTGTAGCGATACTGGTTCATTAATAGGTTCCTAAGCTGTAATCTGGCACACTTTGGCGTAGTAGTAAAATACTGTATTTTCACGACTCTCCAATCATGGTAGAAGAAGGTTTAGTCATCAACATTGTTAACTCTCTGTAATGAAAATGTTGAAAGGGTTAGGTTCTTCTCTTTGTACTCGAGAGGACTCTCAGCCACCACGAGGTTTCACGCAACAAATCTACCAGCAATAATGTTTCTTCGGGTATGTAATGTATTCGAATGAACTGTCGTGTGAATGTACCCACGTGTTTGTGAATGGGATTGAGGGACTTGCGTGCGCGATCCCCTAAAACGATTGAAGGTAGAACAATCGAAAATCAGTTTCTGCCATGGCGTGGTTATTGTAAGCGTGCAGTTAATAAACGTAGTTATATATTACAGGGTATAATTTCTCTGGAACTCGAGGAGTCAATGAAATGATTGTCAGTGAGTTAAAGACGACCTGATTCTGAAATCTCACATTAGTTTGCGATCACGAATAGGGCTAGATCTTCGAAGTCAATCTAAGCTTAGCATTGGTGGCAATAGAATGCTAAAAAAAGCATGTCGAATGGATACCAGATAAAAAGGCCTCGAGTGCAAAGGGTTAATTGTTCTACAGAATGGTCTATTCAATCGAGTTCGACCAGGTCCAAGAACCGATTCTCGCTCCCTGAGCTCGCGAGGTACCATTTTCTTTTCAAGGGAAGGTGCCATTAATCCTAGGAATTGTATAGAGCGGGCCAACGATCGGATATGCAACGTACGGTACGCGAAACGTGTATTCACCGTACCTGCACGCGTGACACGGAACGGAACAACAAATACGCGCGTTTTTGTTCCGACATTCCAGGAAGGAAGCTGCAGCTCCCTTCGATTTCCTGTTCGCGAGCGTGGGAAAATGGAGAAGAAAGATGGAGAACGCGAAACGCGGCGAAAGAGAAAGATAAGGGAAGGGAGAATGGACTACTGTTTATCGTGCGATTGCCGGAGGCGGCTATTTTGGCGTTGCACTGTCACCGCCCCGTTACGGAAATAAAAGAAAAACATACTTCCGCAGCTTCCATCGCTTTTCCTCCGAACTACCGCGGAGCCATTATCCCGGCTACGCTCCCGCAGGATTTCGCTTCTCACCCAGCTTTCCATTCGCGTTTTCGAACGAATAATCTGGCGCCACTGTCGAAAACGTCCCGCTTCGAGTAACGCTCCCGACTCCCGAGACGCGCCGCGCGATGAGGAATTTTTCTTTCGGCTATCAGGAACGAGGAACGCAATATTCGCGGCAGACATTTCCGCGCGAAATTAATGACCGGACGTCGTACGCATCCCTCCTCCCTCGAAAAGAAAATACGTTCGAGGCGTGGGACGAGACGGGTAAATTTTTTAAATAAAACTTTCTGCTCGGCTCGTTTGCCCCGATTTTCTTTCCTCCAACAATCCTAAGAGTGATTTCTGCGAGATATCCACCGAGCAAAAACCTCCGCCCGCTGCACGTGTAAATAAACAAAAGACCTTGCAATTTGGCCGCTCGCGGAACGCGAATCACGGTATCCAGGTGCGAGGCTCCGATTTGAGGTTGCTGCTTCTCTAAATTTCCCGAAAAAATGACACCTTTTTAATGAAACCTTCTCTCGATAAATGAGCCGTTCGTTGCGCAAATCGATTAATTCCATAAAAGAAAGAGTTGAGAAATACGAGGAAATGGCCTCTGAAATAAATTATTTATTATTCAATAGCGAAAAGAATGTTGTGGATTAATACTAAACCTACCACGACCCATCAAATGGCCGTTTTCCAACTCTTGTGTACAGCTCTTATACACAATATATAAATTATATACAATTGTTTCCTGTATCATCGAATTTAGTATCACGTGAAATATTTTTGCATGCGATTAAGAAAAGTGTCTCTAAAGACCGGTCATTAATCACGGTAAAAATATATACAAATAAACGTCTGTAGGTTCAGTGTTAACAGTGTTAATCTTTATTATTCAGGAATGTTATTATAAACATAAAAAGTTATGACTATACCAAGTGCTTTGACACTTGAATTAAAGATTTTTCAAAAGTGGAGTTAATCGATTCGTGCAGTGAACGGCACAAATAATCCATTCGCTTCCTACTTTATTGAAAATAAGATTTTCAATCTAAGACATTCTTAAGATTCGTTCGATTTTCAGAGTGACCTTTCTCCGATCTCGAAGAGTCGTTTTATTCCCAAACGCGACGATATTAAAACGACTGGAGCTAAGAGTGGACGAGATGAAAGTCGATGACGAATAGTTCTATCATTTAGCGATCCTTGTTAACCCGATTTCGAAAATGGAGGACTCTGTTACACTCGCGTCTCATCCCGTGAGAAACAGATATAAATACATCGAACGTCAATGCGCCTGCGACGCTGCACGTACGGTGGTACTCGATATGTATGTACTTGGGGGGTAGGGAACGCAAAGAGGATAGCAGCGGAAAAGAAGAATCTGCCTCGGAGGACTGGGAACACGACAACATCGAAGGCCTCCGCCATCAGACAACAGGAGAGCGCGCGAAGAAAGCACAAAGAAACAAGGTAACTCCGAGAACGCGGAGGCGACGAGGATGCCGGATAAAAGCATCATGACTTAGCGATGAACTCGTCTTTACCGATTCCCTATGCGTCCATAGAGCCTGTTCGCCAAACAAAAATTCCAGCCTGCATCAAATTCGAAATCGTTACGCAAAACTGCACTAAACCTTGGTGTCCCACGACAACTCGACACAGGAGACACATGCTAGAATTTCCTTGGCAACGAATGGAAAATTATTATTAACACGTTGGTATTGGCACGTCACAGAAATGGGCGACAGGACTTTTCAGTAATGAACTACTGCGAACTACGAGACGTCTCGTAGTTCAAATAGACTGCAATTACTCAAGGAAGAAGTTTATAGCATTTTAAGTCACGAATTACTGCAAAGGAAGATTCATTCTTACATGATTCCTGCATTGTTTCAATACTGTTTGCAGTATCTCTTACTTCTCATCTATTAGGCCCCGTTGACCCCCCTCTAGCTTGGGTACCTCGGGGTTGCTAAGCCCGTACTGTAGCTACAAATACCGCTACAGTCCCTGAGAGCCTGCAAAGGAAGATCGTAAATTTTCTTTTTAAATCGACAAATTTAATATCACTTTTGATTAACGAAATAATAACCTACAGTCGAGTAGCCGTTATAAGCTTGGTCTAGGGGACGTAGGAAAAATTTGTCTACTTATAAGACTACCTCTTATAAGCCTGTTCAATTTTGTCATCATTTCAAACGTTATATTTACGTTTAGTATTGATGTAATTATTTGCCGCAAAGTATATACTTTAAATTTCCCTGGCAGTGAATGGGTTAATTCCAAAAGTGAGACGATAATGAAAATAAATTTGGATAGGATTTGTAAATTAAATAGGTTGAAAAATCAAATGTCACGACAAATGCGAGTTTATCTAATCTTCGACAGTCTCGAAACGCAATTTTAATTCGGAGAAATTTTCACGAATTTTAGTTCGGTAGCCAACGTGTTAGAGTGAAAACGTCGATGTGTTTGCTCGAGAATTTTTCGAAGAATAATTTGCTATATTTTTATAGTCAATTGCTTGGGATGCGAGAGCTACGCGAGCACTATGCCACAGAGCCAAATCCGTCAGGGTTTTTTTTATTAAAGAACATTGCAAACTGCCCATTGCCCGGCGTTTCATGTAACCTGAATGGCATTGAAAATAATTGGAGGATGTTCAAATCCTTCGATTTGGGAACAAAAATTCAAAATGTTTGAAGAAATAATGGGAACGTCCAATTTGGCAAATGGATGACACGTTCCCTTTCTCGCGAAAAACCACCCCCTTGTACTCTGAGCTAGTTTTTGTTATTTTACAAAAAAACGAATAGGACTAAAAATATTCGTTATAAAATTCTGCATCGAAAATGTCCTATTCTCCGTTTGGCTAATCCCTATCCAATCCTCGGAAACGACGCACGAAATCAAGGATACATAGCTTGGAGGAGTCAAGAATCAGCGCGGCGTGGTATATATGACAATTATCTGGATTTACAAGAAAAATGAACAAAAAGGAAATTGTCGACTGCTCACTTTAAGCTACCTTAACTTCGAACTCCGTCAGCGAGAGTTGGGTGAGGATTAGTCGAACGGTCAATACGGCACTTACCACGCGGGATTTTATGACGAATATTTCCATTTCGATTCATTTTTTTTCGTCCGACAAACGGTTCGAACGAAAAATGAAAAACAAAACAAAAAAAAAGCTGTCACGGAGTACTCGCTTGGGGGTGATTTTTCGCGAAAAGAGGAATATTTCATCCGCCTACAAAGTGGCCGCCTACAAACTCTTTGAATCTTTGTTCTTAACCTCTGTACTCCGAATATGAAAAACTTCCTGAATATGAAAACTATTTTTTCCATATCCCTCTTTTTCCTCTGATTTGCACGCATCCTATCATCTCGAATATAAACGCGTTTACGATAGTTTACCAGAGAATTACGACGTCAATTTCGTATCGCGTGACAGAAACATCTTGCTCCATCGTATAACGTTGCATTAATAAGGAATCCGCGGTGACTCTCGTTAAGGATCCAAACTTTTGTCTCGGGAAATAAACACGTTCTCCGTGAGCGTGAACTTTCACGTACGCAACGGCAAGGGTGTGCGTCGTTACCGCAAATTCATATATCGGTACACGCGTAACTCCGTTTATGAAGGAGATAGAGGAGACTAATAAAGGCCACAGCGGGACATCTAATAAACTGCCCCAGCTTAGACGCGTGCGACCCCACAATCGCGTTTCACCCGCGCTAAATGCGTCGCTTGTCTCTCCGCCAAGCAATTTTTCCATGTGTTTTCGACGTGAACTATTAGCTACGTGCTTCGTTATGTAAATTATATGCTTTATTCCCCATCTTTCTCTTAAACACTCGTATTAAAAAGCTGTACGATTTAACCTCTTCGCGCCCTTGATCACAAATGTGGACATTTACTTTTTTATAATTATAATTACTATCAATAATAAGAAGAACAGAAATTTGATGATAACTTATTCACTACAGAATCCCTCAACAAGAGCAGTAAGAATCGTATGCTTTGGCTGCACTGATAATGTTACTTTCGATGTACAGTTAGAGGTATTAGAAAAGGGTGAAGAAATATCGTCATCGAAGAGGTTAATAAAATTCTTCAAAGACTAATATGAGATGCGTTATCTATTCGTCGGGCTGTAACACCACGTAACGGAAGCAAACAAATTGTAACCCTTGGCACTCGGATGGCCCCTATGAGAGGACATCGTAAGGCTAACAAATTTTCTCGGATCCTAGATTCTGTTAAATCCTTTACGTTTAAGTGATATCACTGCTTCAAGGAAGCTATAAGAATTTGTAATCAAGTCTAATAAAACCAAAAAAGGCACGTTTCCAAAGGTAGACTATTTAATGTGATGCGCAGTTCCTGTTCACACATTTTTCAAAGAGATGGTGCGGGGTGCAAAAGGTTAAAAGTCGATTCAGACTATACGACACGGAGCGTCACGTTCCGACAACGACACGTACCGGCACCGACACGACAAAACATTCAAACACGCGTTTTAATGGAACTATTCACACTATTCTCGTTGACGGAACGTTCAGGTCGGTGTCTGTTAAGTGTGAATAGTTCCATTAAAACGCGTGTTTTAATGTTTCGTCGTGTCGGTGCCGGTACGTGTCGTTGCCGAAACGTGACGGTCCGTGTCGTACAGTCTGAATCGACCTTAATGGGTCCATTGTCGAATAAACATCGTATTCTGAAGCAACGAAACAACGGAACACTACGCTGAATAAGTACCCGATCGAATAAAATTCTGTCATCCGAATAAAATTCTGTCCATCTCTAGCTGAACGCAGATGGAAAGAGCAAGCAGGCGAAACATAGGGGAAAATAGTCCAACGATAATGAGAAACGTCGAAACGTGAATAATACAACAGATGAAGACGCAAACAGGGGAAGGAACTCGTGGCGTATGTGCGTGCTAGATTGGTACATACATAGGACTGTGTACATTGTGAAACATTTGGTACCGGAGCCCTCCCCCCTTACGTCTTTCCGCCTGCCCTTCGAGCTCACCTCTCGTTCGCGTGTTATCCGACTGTGTATCGCGCGGGTTAGCAAATGTCTCGTAGACGTCACGTAGGTAATAGAGATTCTCGAACAAGGCATCAAATCCAATGCTAGGATGCTTCGTATTCGCCTGTTACGAATGGTTAACGAGACTTGGCTCTCGGTATTGATAACGACCTTGTGTTTACTAACCGTACGTAACAATTCAACGTCGAGTGCGCTGTTTTCGCGGAGTCGAAATGCGCAAGAAGCATGAAAACGACTGGATACTACGCAGGACAAACACCGCGGGGGAGAAGTAGAGGTAGCGTAGAGGACTGGTGGAACGCAAGAGATGAAACCGTGTGCTAGGGCGAACGTTTGTTCGTTCGGAGAATTACTTGAAGATCGCGGGAGAACCGTCGAGAGATTCGTGGACGACTGCACGATGAGAGAACAAAGCCTCGTAAGATCAAAATCATCTAGTCAGTTCCATACATATTCGTATCTTTTATGTCTATTGAAGAAATTTGTTTAAATTAAACGGTAGTTTGATGTTTCCAAGAGCATGTAAATATGTTGATGTATATATGATGTGTATATATAAATATACAGGATGCCCCAGAATTAGTATAAGAACCGGAAATAAGGGGTAGCTGAGACGATTCTGAATCACAATATCCTTTGCAGGAACATCGGATGATGCTGAAAAAATTAATTTGGTACTATCAAACCTATTATTTACTTCAAACAAATTTCTTCAATACACATAGAGGGTACGAATATTTATGGGATTGACTGTATGTCAGTGCTTCTCAAAACTGTAGCCTTGCTAACTCTGAGAGTTTGTAGAATTCGATATACTGCTTGCAAATCGACAGCGTAGATAAGACGAGGATAATCAGATGAGCATTTGCGCACCGCTGTAATGAACAAATTTAGAGATACTATTCTAAGGACCACCGGAAAGTGTTTTGTTATCGAGAAGTTACGCAGGTAGACAACGTTTGAGAAACACTGATCTACGCGATTAGTATCTGTCCGTTTGCATAGCCGTCGTGTACGTTAACCTCTTCAAGCTCTGCGTACACTGGCAATATGTATGCACTTTAAGATTTGTTTTTAATACAATATAGCGTATTTGTTAAAACACCAAATGGTGTGACAAAAAAACACTTAAAACAATATTTTTATTGTGTTCGTATAAAGAGCCGTATTAACTCTTTACACGAAAACATTATCAAAAATTTGTTACTTAGCATTCGGAAACTTTCATGCCGGAAGCTCATAAATATCATCGTAACGTTTAAAATTCACGAATATGTTTTTATTTATTATTTCAATTATATTTATCGAAACGCAAACGACTCGAAACCCGCGAGAAAAAAATTCAGGCTGAAGTGTGTTCGATATGTATATGAATATACGTTTAAGCGAGTGGAATTGCTTTCTTGAACGCAAGAAGACCTGACGATCATCGAGATGGGTACTCGATCGATTCGTCCGCCATCGAGATATCGATGATGGCGATCGATAAACGCGAACCATCGCGATACCTTTCCAGTATCGTTTTTACTGGTGGTTAGTTCCGTTCATGGTACTCGTCACGCGACCGCCTGGACTCTATAGAGTAACTCAATCAGGTGTGCTGCAAGCATGCATATTTACTCAGAGTCGGCTAATGTTACACACCTATGTAAACTGCGGGTTCTGTTGATCGTGCCGTGGCTGCCTGCAGGTCAAACATCTTCCTGGCTTTGTGCAAGTATCTGCCCTCTGTTTCCAAATTCCCAGGATCCTAATTTGGCTTCATTAAAAAGGGAGCGTACGTGTACGTTGGTGTGCGACTACGCCGCATGCGGTGGTAGCGAAAGGAAAGATCGATACCCACGTCCGCGCGACAGACACCGGCGTGCATCGAATTCTTTTCAGTCGCAGCTTTACTTTCTCGAAATAGTTATCGTCGTAATCCGTTCTTGCCCGCGTCAACCGAAACTTCCTATTTTAACTTTTTGCTCCGCGCGTTTTCCTATGCGCCGGTGGTTCTCTCAAATTCTAGGAGGATTTAATCTGCGGTATACGATAATTTGCTTGATCCTCTACGTCAGTCATGTTAAATCCCAGCAGAATTCGCGCGATGGCGAGCGCGGATAATGTCGCGGAAGACAAGCAAATGGAAGATAAAGTGCTCGAAGAGCTTCGGTGATAACTGCTCTATAAATTCCTCGGCTGGAACTACAATTTGCTCGTAAAGAAACTTCGCGGGCTCGTACTGCTCGCTTATTTGAAGAGATAGCCAACATTCTCGTCTAAATCAAAATCTCGAATGACGCGCGTAAAAGACGAACTACTTTTTATACGTGAAATTGTAAAATGAAATACGCACGTTGCGTTTGCTATTCGATGAATAGACTCCGTGCGCAGTTAGGTATACAGTCAGTCCCTTAAGTATCCGTACCCCCTTTGTCTATTGATGAAATTTGCCTACATTAACTGATACATTGAATCGTCCAAATAAATGTTTTATTATAAATATGTATATGAATAAACTTTACACGTGTATATACTTGTAACGAAAAATTTATTCGGAAGCATTAAACCCATAATTTAATTTAGGCAAATTTCTTCGATAGATATTGAAGATGAGACTGACTGTATGTTTTATTTTTAGGACAAAAAGCGAATACAATTTCTACCGATTCTTTTCTTTTTATCGAATAGTAATAGTTAAGAAACCTTCGCGATATATTTACTGCAAACGAGAACTCCAATAAACAGTACCATCTTTTATTGCTTTTACCAGAATCAGAATGAAGAAGTGTAATTGCAATAAATCTAAATTGAACGAAATAGCTGTAGCGTAACTTCGCATAATGATAATTTCAAACGTATTTACGCAAAACTGCGTAAAAACTGAAACGATATATCATCCGCGATGCAGCTCTATTTGTCATACGAGAGATCACTCCTTTCAGCATCAACGCGAACTCCGGTTCGAGTAAGACTGGAGTAAATAGTCTTTCTTCGTCGGGATTTAACTGGAGCGGATAAGAAATCGCGATAAATTCCGTCCATTGAAAACTGAAGCGAGGTTTCCCAGGAACTATTCCTCCGCCGCCTTTCCGAGGCGGTGCTTTCCTCTCGTTACTCTACGTCGAACCTGTCACGCGGTTATTAGTTTCGTTTGTAAAATGCACGGCGAAATGCACTCGACGCGGTATTCGATTTTCCGTCTTGCGTTGCTCTTCTTTGGTCGTGGATGCAAACTAACCCCACCGTGAAACGCGAACGTCGACTTCGAGATTCGCCGACGACTTGTGTCGAGCATTTTCCTCGGATTCGCGGACCATCGTTTACACGTCTGAATGGAACTCTATTAACGCGCCGACTGCTGGAGTAATACTCGTGAAAATTTCCAGGAGGCTAATATTTTGCTTCGCTACTACGTAGTGTAATACTCGAGACGTTTTCGTCGAAAGTGAAGCACTGATTAAACTGATTATGATTAGAAATCCCATCGGAGACCCCATTATTTTGTCGACAGAAGCGAGGTAATGCAGAGTTCGCCTTTAATGGGTATGAATTATGCACTCTTAGACTACGTGTTTTGCGATCGACTGGAATAAAAGAAGTTTGATCGATTTCCCTCGTCCGTATTTCTTCTATGAATGTATAATGCGGATAAAGTTGAAATACATTCCGGTGAAATTATACCGTTCCCAAAATGCGTTAATAATTAATTTAATTTTGTCTGGGTCTGGTTCACTAATGTTTCTAACAGGATTATCCAATTGTTCCTTGGATAGTTCAAGTGCACGCTTTAACCCTTTGGACTCAATGACATCAGATGTTTGTATCGATATCTGTGTATGATTATGTTTGGTTAGTAAAAGAGTAAAATTCTAAAAAAAGTCGTATAATTTAACAAATTGCAGAGAGTTTTCCGTGGCCATTCCATAACTTAAAAGTCTAAGAAAAATAGCCTTGGAGTTGACTACCTGCATATAGCCAAATTACTTGGAGTGCAAAGGGTTAAAAAAAAGTATTTCTACTCGTGTTATTTGCATCTTTAGCATTTATCAGAGCTGATCCCCGGTTGACAAACGATACGTTTAAGTCTACAGAGAGCAGTTTAACCTTTTCGGTGCTCTGGGCGAGTATACTCGTCAAATTATTTTGTTCTTGTCGTGCTCAAGACGAGTTAAATCGCTTGAACTTATTGTTAATGAGTTAATGAGTTAACTTGTCTTGAGCTCTTTCCTATTTAAAAAGCTCATGCGATTTAACTCGTCTTGAGCACGCCAAGAACATAATTTGACGAGTATACTCGCGCAGAGCACCGAAAAGGTTAAGACGTGATCTCGAAAAAAATAAATATACATGTCGAATTGAGTAACCTCCTCCTTTTCGAAGTCGGTTAATAAAATCAAGATCCGCGGACAGTTATATCTCCCAATTTACATTCCCGCCGTTGTATATGACTCTCGAACGCCGAAAAGGTTCCTCGTCCCTCGTCTAGAACTCGCGTACGCAAAGTTGAATCGAGCGGCTTCTTCGGTGGGAGCGACGAAGAGCTATTTTTCCCTTCCTTTTCATCACCCTAACCCTTCCACTGTTTCCCCCGCACACGTAGCGCAGACTGGTCTGCGATGGCGGCGAAGGTACCGGAGTTTATTGAAGTATCGCTAATCCCCAGGGATGATCCGACAGGATATCGCGGCAGCTGCGTCCCAGGATGCCTTAAAGTACGGGACCAGTGTCGGCCACGGGATGCCATGATTTACTCGGCCGAGTCTCGAACCCACAATCTGTTAGGCTTAGCGAGTCTGCGATTTTCTGGCCAACTACGACTTCCTAGTTTCGCCAAGCTCGCGATATTAAAACCCATCCATTTCCCCGGGTTTTCCCGCCCTTAGCCTTCGTTCATCAACTCCCGCGCCAGCGTACCGCGCCTCGAGCACGTTCCTTCCGATTGATCTCACGCCGGGGGAAAGACGCGATCCATCTTTTCTCTCGTCGTGCTCTCGTCCCGAGTTCAACCTTAACGCCGTTATCTGCCATCGCAGCCCTGATCAACGTTTCTCTGACTAGACCGCCGATGGCATCTCGATTCCCATCGTCAAAGAAAATCCGGCGCCGAGTAAACGCGACCAATTTCGACATCATTATCGTCGTATCTCGTTTCGCGCAGAAGCATTTTCCTCATCTCGGATGTTTTTGTTGAAGTTGGCGTCTTGTCGCTCGACCGTGTATCCGTCAGGTGAACGCATCGGAAGGTGAGCGCGGTCAGTAACCACCCGACTAGCAAGGAATGCACAACCATTTTACAGAGTTTAAAAACGAAGCGATATACGAGCACATAGCTGCAAAGTTTAATACTCATTGTTTTTCAAGTTTTTTCTTTTCCTTTCTCCAAACAGATTATTTTTGTTATGCATTATTTTCTTTCTAATTTTGTTTATATTGTATAAATACAGTCAGTCCCAGAAGTATTCGTACTTTACATGTTCGTTGAAAAAGTTTGTCTAAATTAAATGACAGATGTTGTATTTCCAAATAAATGTTTTATTATAAATGTACAATTGTGTAAAGTTTATTCATCTACATATTTATAATGAAATATTGATTTGCAGACATCAAACTTATCCATTGAATTACGTGTCTTATTATATTACAGATTGGTGGAATGCTAGGCTGCCACCTACTGAAAGAATATGAAATACGTTCTGCTCCTTCGTTCTTCTTGCGTGTGCCACGTGCAATATGTATAAAATTTATTTCTTTAAATTGCTTATATATTCTTTCATAGTTATAGTGTTTATTTTTATATAGACGTTCTAATTCCTTTTCTCTTTAATTAAAATATATACGGTTTGATAAGAAGTGTATCTGGAGTGACAATTTATTGATTCGAGATCCAACCATGTTTTCCTAACCTCAAAAATTAACTTTAAAGCTATCATTTAATTTAGACAAATTTATTCAATAGACATAGAGGGTCGAATACTTATAGGTCTGACTGATACAGAGTGTCCCAAAAATGTTGGAAGTCCTTGAAAGGGGTGGTTCGTGGGGTGATTTGAAACAATCTTTTCCTTAGCGAAAATGTTGTTAGGGCTTCGTTAAGGAGATATTAACACTTTATCTACCGAGCTATTTAGAAACAGTCTTTAATTCAAAAATGAATTTTCTATAGTAGCATATGCCAATCCAGGTTGATAATAATTTCTCAATATTGTTACCAGATACATTGAAAGCCAAGTCTGTTTCTAAACACTGAACATTGTAAGTAGACAACCATCAACACAGTAAATAAATTCGAATAGCTAAATACTGCAATTAAAAAGCCTATAAATAGGCTCCCGGTAAATAAACTGTTAACAGAAAACCTGACCAATCAGAGCGTGGCCGCCTAGCGCATAGCCTAGGCTACTGAGTCTGTCTAGCGCGTAAACGGTGTTCTGTTAATATCTCCTTAACGAAGCCTCGGACAACATTTTCGTTCAGGAAAAAGATTTATCAAATGACCCCCCGAACCGCCCCTTTCAAGGACCTCCAACATTTTTGGGACACCCCGATATACAGTGCCACACAAAATGGATGAACCGGCCAATGCGAACAATGTGAACCGGCCATAAGTTTGTCACGTGTTGTCACATCGGCAGAATGTTTTTTGTTTTATTCAGTATTCTCAGTAGAATTTTCACCATGTCGCAATACACAACAATCGAACGTTCTAATATCGTGGAACTGTATATTGAAAATCAGAAGTCCATTATTTTGACTCAACGTGCATTTCGTGCAAAATTTCCGCGAAGAAAAACACTTGATCCGAAGACAATTCGTGGATTATATTCAAAATTCAAGGCAGAGCTCGATCAAACACAAACATCACCATCGTACAGGATCATGTAACGGAGAACACAAATGTTTCGATTCAACGCCGTTCCCAGGTTTTGGGCATCAATCGTGAGTCTTTGCGGCGTATTTTACGATTGGATTTGAAGCTGTTCCCATATAAATGGTGCAAAAATTGAAACCGGAAGATTACCCCAGACGATAGCAATACGGTAAAACGACGCGAAATTTAGAGAGAAGTGAAGACGATTTTTGGAACAAAATCATAATGAGTGACGAAGCACATTTTAACTTGCACGGCAATGTGAACAAACAAAATAATCGTTTCTGGGGAGCCGAAAACCCACAAATAATTCGTGAGCAGCCTCTCCACGGTGAACGAGTGACAGTTTGGATAATGTGAGGATTGCATCATTGGACCGTTCTTTTTCGAAGATTACTATGGCAACGCAATTTCTATGAATGGTGACCGACCGTTATCGGGCTATGATCGATACTTTTTTGCGTTCAGAAATTGAAAAGAATAGCCTGGAAGACGACTGGTTCCAACAGGATGGTGCTACGGCACATACAGCTCGAGCAACCATCGATTTGTTGAATGAAATGTTTCCAGCTCGATTGGTGTCAAAAAATGGTGATTATGCCTGGCCGCCGCGTTCGCCTGATTTTACTGCTCCGGACTTTTTTTTTTGTGGAGATATCTAAAGGGGAAGTTGTATGCTGACCAGCCGGCGACAATTAAAGTGCTTAAACGCAATATTCGAAGAGAAATCGCAGCCATATCGACAGAAATATTGCAAACAGTAATGGAAAATGCTGAAAAACGAGCCCAACTTTACATCAAAGAAAAGGGCAAACATTTGCGTGATATCTTATTTCATGCATGATGTAAGCTATTCTTATTCACAAATACTAAAAGATAAAACCGGCCAAACTTATATTTTTTCTGTTTTGTTTTAATTATTTAGATAAAAAAAAGGGGGGGATCCATTTTGTGTGGCACTGTATATACAGTATAGTATACATACAGTTGAATAAACGTGAACAATTAAATAAATCGGCTGTGTTCTCACGTCAATTTATTATAATCTCGACAGTGTTTTTTCGGGGAGTAGATCTCACGGTGGCTTAGCTAGTTCTCGTTACGGTCGTTTATGTTACGGCGCCCAGGTTGTCCTGTCGTTCCTGACGCGTCTCACGTATTTCGGCGACGACGTCACGCGTGAACAGAGCGAAATATAAAGTCGCGCCAGGACTCCGTCAAACACCAGGTGCGCTCGTTCGAGCGAGAAGAGGAACGCCAAATGAAAACAAGGGAAAACTGGTTGGACGAGTGTATGGAAACGCGCGCTTACGGAATACCACAGGATTCTACTTAGGATAACGTAGATAGTTCGCGGATGCGTTGTCAACCGACAAACGGAGAAGAAAGAATGCACGTATCCGTTGGCCTAGTTGCTCTTTGGGCTGCGTGAATCATTCTCGCCACTGGAGAGAGACATATTCAAGATGACGCCGACAACGACACCGAAGACGTGAAAAGCAAGAACAAAGGTTCCTACGAAATGTGTGCGTTTACGTAGACGAGGAGAATTCATTTTGGTTTTGTATAGAAAAGATACTCGATGGATTATTTCGATAATTATTCCCAACGCGAGGAAAAGAAATTTCGTAAATGCTAGAATTATTGGATGGATATCTTTCTTTAAAGATGAATTCATTCTCCGTTTTGAACTGTTGGTACCTGAATACGACGGCTACTCAGCTGCAGAGATTGAATTTCGAATATTGCAAACGTCAAGTGTTCTGACCCACAACTGCCAATGAGAATTGACCATACAGGATTCGCTCGAATTAATGCAATTACGAATCTAGATTGCGGTATCCCGATACCTTTCTGCGTCGAGTCCCACGCGCGATTATAAGAGGCCAACTACGGTCACCTATTACGGAGAAGATCATCGGTTCTGAGGATCGCTTTAATCTCCCTGATGCTGTATTATCGACCAGTAGAGGCGCCGATTAATCGAATGGACGCTTATTGAAGGACTATCGCTAAGCTCGCCAATGTCGACAGAGTATTTGCAGGACCTACAGTCTATCCGTCGATCGAGCCAAACTGATTAATCCTGCGTTGCGTTTTGTAGAGGGATATAAACGCTGTCCTATCGGGATGTTTGGAAACGGGCTTGTCGCCTCGACGGAGGTGCAGAGTCGTTGACTTTCTTCTCGACAATCATTTCCTATGCCTCGTTTATTACTTAATACGCGTCCCAAGGATTTCTACGCTTCCTCTAAACAGTTTCTTGTCTTATTATTTTCTAGAGACGCGGTAGCGTCTCGGCGCCAAGTACATGAAAAATTATCCGTCATCGCGTATATATTCCTGGCGTTGGAGTTACCACGTATCTTTTACAGGAGAGATGGTCCATTCCAACCTAACCTGTAACTTCTTTCATGAATATCTCAACACGTCTGCAATATTTTCTAAGTTTAAAGGCATTTTTCATATGTAAACCGCATATAAGCTTTCGAATAAAAGCAAAATCAATAAAATCGGTCCACGTACAACTGAGATATCGTAATATCATGTCATGAATCTGTCAAAAACGGTATTTTTCGTACGATTTTCCCGTCGTCAACCCTTAGCCAATAGGAGCTAAGCAAAAGCCGAGCGTCGTTCGTCGACTCTCGGAATCATTCGGTTCGGCATAGCTAGTCGGCCATCGAGCGTCGAGAGTCGAAACAGATATGTCATTATTTATAACCTGCCAAGTGTCAAAATTTTTTACACTATTGCATTCTTAATTATATTTATACCAGCAAAATGTTTTCAATTTAGACTTTTTATGTAGGGTTTAATAACAAATTGCAGCCAGTGTTGTAAAATGTTGATCCATCTCGACTACAAGGTAAGTGGTCAAAATCTGAATGGTCAGGTACCTTCATTCATAGAGAATAGATCTATACCACTAAAATGTTTTTAATTTAGACTTTTTATGTAGATCTTATAGAAATGGAGTCATTTTCTCATTTCATCATTAACATTAAAATTTCTTGCAGCAAAAAAAAATATTGCAGGTATATATAATTATCTATAAATTGAACGAATAAGTGTTTATAATTAATAAATTATATGAAATATATATATTCGCTTTTGTTATCCCCTCTCCCTTCATTTTACTCTATCCAATTAAAAAAACAAATAATAATTTAGACTTCTTATGTAGAGTTTACAGAAATATCAATTTTATTTTTATAAATTTAAAATAGATTCTATATAATAAATTATTTGTAAAAAGAAATGAGATCTGATAAAAAACTTCAAAAAAGTAAAAAAATTACGCCAACTACATGAAAAAGTGGAGGACTCAAGGGTTATCATTGAAAAATAAAAGATCCCCATAAAAAAAAAAACTACAAGAAAGTAGAAAAAGATGTGAAATCGAAATGAGCTGTCAGATGATTTGCCTAGATTTCCGCGACTTGGAAGTCAAATCCTTGGCGTGGCCAGTCAAGGTCAAGGTGTCGATGAATAAGAATTATTTTAAAACGCTAAATAATGAAAGTGTACTCATATTGTCAGAGTTTTAAACTGACAAATTATCTGAAAGCTTGCGAGAGTAAAGGTATTGGCGTCGATGAATGACCATAGAAATATTTTAAAACCCAATACAATGAAAGTGTACTCATAATATTGTCAAAGTTTTAAATCGACAAATTACCTGAAAGTCTGTGAGAGAGAAAGTATGGGTATTGATGATCTAAGAATGCCTTGCCTGGCCACGCCAAGCATTTGACTTCCAGGCCGCGGAAATCTAGGCAAATCATCTGACAGCTCATTTCGATTTCACATCTTTTTCTACTTTCGTATAGTTTTTTTATGGGGATCTTCTATTTTTCAATGATAACTCCTTGAGTCCTCCACTTTTTCATGTACTTGGCGTAATTTTTTTACTTTTTTGAAGTTTCTTTACTTAATACGCGTTCCAAGGATTTCTACGCTTCCTCTAAACAGTTCGTCGTCTTATTATTTCCCATATCCTGTAATGCTACACTTTCGTCTTCTTCTCGTGCATTCCGACATCGTCATCATCGTGCTATGTTTAAGTTAGATTATAAGTAATCTCGCAGTTACGAATCGAGTTAAGTTAAGTTGGGCGAGGTTGCAAAGCAGCCTCGCTCTTCTTGCTTGCTTCGACGTAACGTAATTCCTTGCACATACTTCCTCGTTTGCTGCTTTAATACGGTTATAGTACTTTAATAAATATTAGATAGACTGGAAAGTAATGTCGTTTCTTTTACATTAAATTCAAACAAATGTTTAATTAATTTGTATTTTTAAACAGTTATGCAACCGTCCTCGTTATCGACAGCCTTTCGGCATCTAGTGTGCAAATTTTCAATGCTAGATCGATAAAAACAATGAGCTGATGAGTGAGAAAAAAAAAAAGTATTTAAAATTGGAGGAACGACTTTCCAGTCCACCTAATGGGTTAAACAAAATTGAATAGAACCGAATAAACTGTACATTGATCATACGTGACGTGTGAAGATGACCTAATTGTTTTTCTCCAATAAGTAACAAGGGATTCGACCGAGGAAAAATGAGATTCGTAAATGAATAAGGTTTTCTTTTGTCTACGCTAAATTGATCACCCACGCAAAGGGTATCGTTGCTCGACCAAACCAACATCGTGGAAACATCAAACCAACCATTTAATTTAAACAAATTTCTTCAATAGATATAGAGGGTATGAATATTAACCCTTTTAGTGCCAGGCGAAAAAGAGGTGCCTATGCGAGAATAACCGGCCGAATTTCACGGTTTTACTAGGGTTTGGGAAAATGCTCCTAAAAACAATATTTACACGATTCAAAGAGCAGTATATTAGGGACGAAATAGAGAACAAAACAGTGACACTAGTTTTTCTAAATTCATTGAAAATTATATAAATAACAAAGGTATAAAATATCATGAAGAAAGTAAAAGTTGAGTTCTCTCTTACAAAACGTATTTTTTGCACATACAAAAAGTCATCTTTTCATCGTAATTTTATATAGACCATTTATTACAAACTATATATACTTTGCATTTCCAATATATTTTGTAACAAGATAAATAATATTACATAACAAAAATAAAAAATAACTCGAAGGTGCATGGTAAGCGCCGGACAGATTATCTCTTCCGAAATACGTAATTGTTATAGGTAATATAACATTGCTGAAACAAAATTATGTTGTCATAAATATATTTGTGATATAATTTTGCATGATGCTTCATTATAATAACATAAATAAATAAATTATTTTTTTTTTTAGTTAAAACGAAAAACTATTTTTTTTAATTCTTTCATAATGAAATTAGACCATTTATAACGTATTATAAATTTATTTTGAGATAGAGTTTTCCCGCAATGCACTTCTCGCCAGTGCAGCGAGGGCCGATATATCGGCCTCTGGCACTAAAAAGGTTAATGGGGACTGACTGTATGTAAGTATACAGAAGTCTGCATAGAAATTGCACCACCTTAAAAATAACACTGTTTTCAGTTTCACTCTCACTTTTGTGTCAAGTGAATGATATATTAATTACTCAAGCGATAACCATTTCCAATACTGTAGATTTCGAACACGACCACGTTATCCAACAGTATATTAAAAAAAATTGAGATTATCAATCTTCGATATGCAAAGTACAAGAAAATCTTTGCTCGGAAGTAGCCGAACGGGTTTTTTTCGCTCCAGTCGATCTTCACTCAAGCTGAAGATACCCTGACCTAACCGAGACCAAATCCTTTCCACTCTGCGCCATCTTGTTGCAAAATGTGCGTACAGGAATCGCGTTACATAAAATCTCCTAATTTTGGGAACGCGTCTTTTTTTGGTATCGTTAGACTTGATTATAAATTCTTCTAGCTTTCTCGAATCATTGAAACACTAACAAAAATTTGTTAGACTTACGATGTCCCCTCGTGGGGGACATCCGAGTGCAAAGAGTTAGTATTTCTAAAACGCGACGGCAAGTTGTTATTAGTAAGCCATAATGTTAGCATAAAATGTCCGTAGGGATGGGTGGTCCCTGGCGAGCGGACGACACCCTCTCCGCGGCAACCAGCAAACTGGCTGTGTGGAACAGAGGGTGAACGGTACAGCGTTATCACGGCCGAATCTGGTCAGGGCAACGACACGTGGTTAAATTATTAGGGCCTCGTATAATTGGTCGTACCGACGGCTTGCGGTTTGCTCGTACACGGAACACCCGGTACTTTGCGTTTGTTGTCGAATATCTTCACCCCACCCCCGCGAGCCGGAAAGGTCGCCCGGCAAATAAATTTAACGAGGAATATTTCCCCATTGCATCCAACTAAGCTCCTCAAAACAAGCGGTAATTACATCCCCCCGGTGGAAGCGTATTGCACGCATTCGCGCACAGCGAGCAGGAACAGAGAACTAATCGATGAGTCGTCCATTATTATTTGACTTTCCCATTATAAGACCCGTGGAGTTATGATTGAGAGAGTGCAACACAGATTACTTAGGCTTGTCTGCTACAACACCAACGCTGCCATGCTCACCGTCATGCCTACGATCCCATGGAGTCGCATACTTGAATTATTCGGTCGGTTGGAACGTTGCGCGGCTGCTTGTACAGAAGTTAATAAATTAGCCAGTTAACCGGCCCAATATTCCACGTAAATTGTATTTTCTTGGAACGCTTTATGGCTAATTCAATTGCTTAGACGGCAGATTTCACATACATCGACGATGGTTTTATTATCTGTTGTTTAGTCACGTCCGATGTGGATGCGCCTTGAGTCGCGATTATGAGGCCGAGTGTTTACGGAGCGTGCGAACAAAAGAGTCTCGATGAACACGAGAAAAGAAGCAATTTACGTGATAGAATACCATAAAATGTTAATTACATATTTCATAGATTATGATGTTATAAATAAATAAATACATATACATATATCAAGGGTGTAACAAAGGAATGAGCTTGATATCCATCACTCGAAGTATAACATTACCCGTTCCGTTATTTGAGACGTTCACTGCACAAATTCAATAACTTCACAGATCACATAACAATTGTAACATTACTGACGATTATTTTTTGGCTATTCTTTCTTATTAACTTTATATACCGCTAGATGAAAGCTACATCTACATTTATGCATTCTACGATATTTATTTGAATTTATATTATAAAGGGAATTTTAAGAAACAATGTACATTATGTCACCGCATTTCTCAACTTTTTGTTTCATGGAATTAATTGATTTATGCAATGAACGGCTAATGTATTAGAGTGTATAGCCACATGCAATAGTTATCACATGTAGGAGTGTGATATATAATATGAGCGTAAGTGTCTGAGTATATCCGTGTATGCAATGGTTGCGTGGGAACGCGGTGTGATTTGTTATTTATAATAATTCGGAGTTCAGTTCGGTCGAGACAGTTGTAAAAGTCAGACAATAAATAATTCGTTGTCAAACTGTAATACGTCTTAAAGTCATTAGATTCCTACACACACTAAAAGTTCTTCTTAAATTTCCATTCGTCTTACCATTACTTTATCTTACATACAGACAGTTGTAAAAGTCAGACAATAAATAATTCGTTGTCAAACTGTAATACGTTTTAAAGTCATTAGATTCCTACACACACTAAAAGTTCTTCTTAAATTTCCATTCTTCTTACCATTACTTTATCTTACATAACTCCTGCTAGCCTCCCTACAACTCGGGTACCTCGGTATTGCTAAACCCGTACTGTAGCTACAAACATAGCTACAGCCCCTAAGGGTGATTTTACTATCGCGCCTGGAAACAATATTTCAAACATTCGAAGCGTTTTTAATTCCATAATCTCCGAGACGCTGTCGAAATTTAATTCGATCTCTACTAATGAAAAAATACGCTTCAAAAGTATACCCATTTCCCAACCTCGCTCGCACCCCGTAACAAAAAGTACATTCAGCTAAACAAACGAATTCGACAAATTCCGCGATAACAATCCGATAACGGAACCGATCGAGGAGATCGAAAACGCGATCGAGGCCCCGGAGAAAAGCTCGCGAACAAAAGAAATAAACGCTAACAAGGGAGCCGTAAAAAAAAAAGAAAGAACGCAGGAAAACGCGACGCGTCCGCAATTACGAATCAACGATCATCGAACTCGGTGGAAAGCTCATCGAAGCGCGGAAAATGGCTGGCGATGTCGAGCACACGATCGCGGGGGTCGCTTTACCCTGACAGGAAACGGAGCTCGCATTTTTCTGTAATTACGAAATTGGAAATCAAACCGAAAGTAATTGGCAAAAGTTCGCCTTGTTTGCGTTCGAGAACCATCGGTTTTTAGTATCGTTTGGCTGCGTTCCCTTCCCGAGCGACGTTAATTAATCGTCGAGTAAATTCTATTCGAGTAAATGGCGGCCGGTGTTTCCCCCGAACGGAAGCAGAAGAAGAAGTTCACGTTCGGTAACTTCGGGGTCGAAAGTTACAGGAGGAGGCACTTACGCGTGAATCAATTTCATTACGTTTCCGCCGCTCCCGGTATGATCATAATTAATTGAAGTAATTACGAGATACGCTTTACGCGCAACCGAGGAAATCGATTTCCGCGCTTTTATTTGCTCCAATAAACTGTTTTCGTTCCCCTTTTCAGAGGCTTATCGCGACGTTACCGATGTTCGTCACAGCTTAAATCCCCCGGCGCCGGAAATCTACCATGGAATCGTTCGATCGTGTCGCGAACACTGCTCGATTCTCGAAGAACGCGGAGGAAGAGAACTCTCGCACCCTCGTTTTCATCGGCGGAGCCTTTCTTCGCGCGCTTCCCTCCACGTCGCACGCGCGCCATAGAAACAAGCGTGAAGGGCTTAATCCGTTTCATTGGCCGTATAAAAGCGAGGGGGTTGGGCGAGGGTGAAGGGCAAATAAGAGAGCGAGAGAGCGGGAAATGAGAAGGAAAACGGTCGCGCCCGAGCTGCTTATGTGCGTCTCGCGTGACATCGGTCGCCGTTTATTAAGCGTTATTAAGCGGGAAACGAGAAAAGAGCTCGACAGCGACGGATCTTTATTTTATACGCGCGTCGCGAATACACGCCGCTACGGATTATCTTGGCGTACAGCTGACTGACGCGAAATTCGAAAGAAGAGCCTTTAATCCCTCCCCGTCTCTAACGACCGCAGCGCCAGGCTGCGAGCTCCGAGCATTCTCGACCTGTTTCACGACTAGCCGCCAATCAACGCCTCCGTTGCTTTGCTTCCGCCACCCCTGCCTCCGTCTTTCACCCATACCGGATGGGAAAGCGTCGAAAAACCGACGATTAAAGGAGTGTATCCATGTGTTCCAGGAAATCGATTCTCTTTTAATTCGCTCGGTGTTCACCCCTTCGATATCTCTCGGAACGATTTCTATAAATGTTATTGACGCCAAACCTACGCGCAGAGTTCAAATAACAGTCTCGAAACAAGTCTCCAACCTCTTAACCTGTTAACTGACGAATTTAGATTTAAAAGATCTCCACAGATGGCAAATGGTCCGGTTGTAAATTTTACGAAGAACGAGGAAGGATTGCATTTATATTTAACAAAAGAATTAACAATTCGTTTCTGAATATGTTGTTCCTTCTAAAAGCTCGAAAATCGTCAAAAAATAATAAAATACATAAACAAGGGAAATTGGAAAAAGAAAATAATTTTAAAAATTTCAAATGGTTTAGTTGTGATATTTTTCCAAGTACGATACCACGCAAAAAGCCACTTCGCAGGTCCTACACCAATATCTTGACTCCTTACGTTTTCCATTTTTTTTTCCGGCAGTTTTAAGAATGTAAGTGTTTTTGAGCCACGAGCGCTCTTTATGTAAAATACATAGCAGTTGCATTGGTAATATAAAAGAAGCATACCAGCAAATAACATTCTTATTACATTTTATAAAAATTTCGCGTTTTTATAGTCAATGGTAACTTTTAATTTTGCACTGTAGGAACTATAGTTTCTATAGCTCGTGTTCCGCGGCGCGTTCTTTTCGCATAAATTTATAACGCGTATGTTAATATATTCGTGTTAGATGCGTTTTTGTTTAAACAAAAGTTTCAAATTCAAATGACTTCTTATCTGCTTAAAATCGTTTATTAAAATTGAAAATTTAAATTATATTCTCATGTATATAAATATACATATAAATAAATTGTAAATATGTTAAGTGGAAGTTAAATTAATTCCTACAACACGACGAGTATACACGTCAATCGAACCGCAGTAGAGATTTGTTCCGACGTGTGTATGTCGCAGGGAGATGATAAAAATGATGATTTGATAAAATCCCTAAGTTAGATTCGAAATATGACTAGAATAAAACACACAAAACTCTGAGATAATGAGGCACGACTAAAGGGTCACACAGATTACTCTGATGTGACGTGATCCCGCGTCATAAGACGCGTGATATGAAAATCTAACATAGGGTTTTGCATGGCGACGTTCACATTACTCTGACGTGACGTGGGCTGACGCTATCTGACGAAATGTGCGTTCTGACGCGTCAGGAGCACATCAAAACTACTACATTTTTCGTGAGCGTTGGAAGGCGTCAGAAGACTCGGGTGTTTTCTAGGAACCTGTTTTCCATTTTTATGAGATAAACTAATTTAAAAAACAAAAACTACACTAAAAAGTATAAAATAATTTTTAGTTAATTTATATAAATTTATATGACCAGTAATTTATATGAGCAGCTCTAGACATAATTGGTTATAAAAGTATGAGAAAATGCAGTGAAAAGTATGAAATAATTTCTATTTAAACTGCATTCTTGTCAGCTTTTCATGCATTTGATTAGATATAAAATGCAGCATATTAAATACAAAAACATACTTTTTCTTGTACTTGAAATGATGAAACATATTGAAATAATAAATAAAATTATTAAATCTAATCTTAAGGAATTTTAATAAGAAAAATTATTAGTATTATTATTGTTATGCACGATCTTTATTTGTACTGGAAAAAAATGTTTAATATCGTTATTAAACGTTAAACGTTATTAAATCTCGCACGGCTAGGTTGGTTGTTGACAAACTGGACAATTACACGTCTGAAGTAGTTAACATCGCCTACCGCGATACCTCTTCGACATTGCAAAAAAGAAAAGAGTGTTCCGTCGCAAGGAACATAACATTGAAATTTTGTTGGTACGTTGGCCTGCGGTCGAGAAAAGGTTATTTTTGAGATTTAAGGTATTTCGAGTTTTTAGCGTTGAATGGTTTTTAGAATCTCTAATACCCGTTTCGACCTCAATAACCGAAGTGCCATAAACTCAGAATTATCGAAGGATTTATTATTTCTGACAACTTCTCATGTCTGACGTCAGCCCACGGTGCCTGACGTGACGTGCTCCCACGTCACATCAGAATAATCTGTGCGACTCTTAAGATCACGCGAATGTTAAATAATTATATTAATCTGAAGTTAAACTTAGCATCGAGTTGTGTAATATTTCGCCTGATTGGGTTAGATTTGTGTCTAGTTTCAAAGGGGAGTGGTAACAAACGAAACATAGAGCTGTGCGAGTTGTTATTTCAACATCTTCCGTGAATTGATCATCTACCTTAAGGATTTGATCAAATCTCAATTTTTATCATCTCCCCGGGAGATATACACGTCGAACGCACTTAAATGGTTAAAACAGTAAAAGAACATTTCCCCCGACTAACGGGAATGCTCCTCGAACGGATCGGGGTTGCTCAACATCTTGTACCGTACTCTACCGCCACGCTTTCAACGTTCCTGACGTTTCTTTGTTGTGTCTTTAACGTTCCTTCGTTTGCTAGTTCGCGAGCAACCGTTTCTCGAAATCCTATCCAGGAGCGAGCGACGCGAAATGGAAACGATACGCGAAAGCTCGACGTTCCTCTGTGTTTCGTTAACAAGAGCACGAGAAAAAAAGGGGAGAAGGGAGAAGAACTATATGATAACAAGAAAGCCACGAGTTCGCGAGGATAAAGAAGAAAATAATGCGCAGTCACGGGGGAGAAAAATATTTTCGAGGCGCAGTGATATACAAGGAGAAATGCTCGCGTGGAGGGAAAGAAAGGCGAGAGCCAAAAGTGGAGCAAACAACTCAACACCATCTTTAATGCAGGACATCTCATGAACCGAGTTCGTAGTAGGTTTTCGTGATACTCTTAAGAACGGTGGAAGGCGGAAACCTCTCCGTAGAATTCCAGCGTTCTTTCGTGCTGGCGTAAAGAGCGGAAAGTATGTACTTCCCCTGGAGAAAAAGGTATCCCTAACGGGCGGTTTTATTATCGAACGAGAGGGGAAGTAGCACGCACGATATCTCGCCCCGCCGAGTATCGATGGCCTCGGTTAGACCAGCGAGGTTATAATTGCGAATAAAAGCGTTCTTAACCACGCTTCTGAGAGAAGAAAGAAGATCTCGATGGGGAGGTTAAAATAATGCCGCGGTACGAGAAAGTATCGGTGATCGGCCGCCGCGATCGAGTACCTAGCTGCATAAAAACTAGCCTTATCTCGAAAGCTATCGCGGTTTTGCATCGATAGACTGGACGGGGAACTTGCTGCTTATAGACTGCGCGCGGTCCGAAGGTGTTGGATACGGCATATTTCATCGATTAACGCTTTCGTTTGTAAATTAGGGTAAGTGATCTAGAGATCGAGTTTTTTTTCGGTACGTTCGAGTGAAATTAATTTACTTCTATTTGAAAAAATTACAGTAATTAGAAAATCGTAGAGGACGCTATCACTCGAAGCATCGTCGATGAAATCGTTCGATGCAAGATTCGAAAAGTGAGTTTTCGTTCTTGAACGTGATTTCTCATCCGTCACTGTTCAATTACGTTCAGCAAAATTAAAGAAAGTTTGCTATTTTCCAGGGTAATTGATACGAGTTATAAAGCGATCCTTTAATTTTGTTATGAAATTCATTCTTGGTTTAACGAACCTTGATTTCCTAGTATTAAAGCAAAACCTTGCCTTCTTCTCTACCAATGGAAATCATTTTCTTCCCTTCCCCATGCCACGAACGAAATCAGCGTGTAGCGACTGGTTTTACGAAGAACATTCGTCGCCGTTTGAAAACGGCTGGACGGCAACGTAAATTGACCAAGTAAGCCGACAACAGGATTTCTCGTCCGTAGATGCTCGGGAGCTTAAAGTTTAATGAAAAGCGTTACGTACGGTTGGTACGTCTCGCGGCAAGTCCGGGGGAGAATGGCTCTTTAAATCTTATCCGGATTCGAATGTACGATTATCGGAACGGGAAGGGTACACGGAATGGGTGGAATTGGATAAAACGTCGTTAATCGTTGAACAAAGCTGGCATTGTCGCGCTAATCAGCAATGGCCACCTTGATCGAAAATAAATTGTCGTGAACGAGTAACGCGAGGTCCGCGTTTCACCCGAGCACGAACGCCACTTTTCTTTATTGCGCTTTCATACGTGTGCTGGGTACGTTTCAGGGGTGCGCCTTGAAATTTACCAGCCAGCCTCTGGCCCGTCTGGTGTACACGTACCCGGTTGGACATAAATAAGTTGAAACGTGTGCGTGCACGTGTCTCGATGATACTCTGAACGACTCTAGACGACCTTTGATTCGCGGTACTTCCCCGATACCGGAAATGTTGCCGATAAGTCCCGACTAAAACAAGGTAATTCGATCGACGGAAGCTTCGCGTTAAACGAACCGTTCTTTGAGCAAATCGGCCAACTCCGTGAAACAGAAAGTTGAGAAATGCGATGAAATAATGTACAAATAATAATAATATATCTTGTATGTTTGTCGTTTAATGGTGTTGATCTTTATTATTCAGGAAAGTTATTATAGATATAAAAAGTTACGACTCTAACAAGTGCTTTGACACTTAATTTTAAGATTATTCAAAAAGTGGAGTTAATCGAATTATGCAGTGAACGGGTCAAATGTAAATAAAGACAGTGTTCAAACTTACATAGGTTTAGAGGTAAAGTCGAAACACTCTCAGGATGAGTGTTTCGTACTGGAACGATCTGGAACAGGCTATCCACAAACACAACCGTTTCTGCTCGTTCTGGAAGGATCGAGAGGCAATGTGGTGTCTCCTTCCACTCCCCTAATCTAAATTCGGTTATGAGGCTGTTATTAGCGACAGCTGATTAGATCGTGACGTCACGGAGCCTCTAACAGCCTTCCCGAACTGAGATGATCGTCTTGTGACCAGAAGGCAACGGATCCCCGACATGTATACGTACCGAACGTGCCGAGCCAAACCGAGTTTCGTACCTCATACCGAAAGCTCCGTATTAGATTTCGTCGTCTGTGTTTTACAATCGTGGTGTTGCGTGTGAATGTTATTTTGTGTGCTTAAATAAATGTTTTGTGGACTTTCCTTGACTATTGAACGAGAATGAAAATATTGAATGAGATTTTTAACACATTCGCGACCGGCAGATATTTTCGTTTCTAATACCGAGTTGTAACGATAATAATACAATTCTGAAGCTGGACATCGTTAGGGCAAAGATAAAAATTACAAAATATGTTTTGAAATATCAATGTCGTAAATATGTAGTGTATCAAATAAAAAGTTATCATAATTTGGAATAGAAATCAGGAATAGAATTTCAAGGGACGTGAGTTCACGTCAGCGATCGCAAATATGTTAATACGAAGGTTTATTTGATTTGCTACCTGTACGAATACGGTGATCGACGACACGAGGCTATTGTGAGTGGACTAAATAAACACATACCGGTATAAACACGATAATTCAGGATGTAACCCTTACCTCGTTGCGAATGACCAAAGCTTACTCGATTCTAATAAACCGACTCTTATCAATCGACCCCGAAGACCGAAAACTATTCCCTCAAAAACCACCGCACGAGCAAACCAAGAATTCTTGCTAAAAGGAGAGAAACTGGCATCGGAAAATCGAATCGATCGACCATGAGGGTTCTTCCGTCTAAATCGCATCAAATTCTCTACGTACGTGTTGCACCGCCCTCGCCCTACGTCGTTCTATTACATTTAAGTGCTGTCAATTTGACGCGATAAGTAAATTCCAGCCGGCCCAACTAAATTCGTTTTCGATGCAACTGCGCGGGGAAAAACGTACTCGTGCCAGCTGGTTCTTTTCGTTGAAAGACGTCGACGTAATGCCACGAACGCTGCGGTTCGTCGTCGGGACGACCGGGGTGGGTAGGGGCTGTTTAACCGATTTAAGGGTGGAAACCATCGGAACAGCGAGTGGTCGGTCGGTGCCCCGATTGTAGTCCTTATCACCGGCAGTAACAGGGCGCACTCTCGCGTGCCAATGATTGCATGGTTCCTGGGCGTTCTACCGTGAGCACTGCCGTCGCACTAATACTATTATGGATTCAGGTCCTTGGATCACCATGAACGTACTACCTTCTGTGCCCTCCAGGAATACAGAGACTAGATTACGTATACGGTGTCAGTTGCATGTCCTAATCAGAGCTAATGTCCATTGTTCACTCGCTGGACAGCGCTGGCAATGTCCGGAGTAATCGATCGCTTCGTGACTGAAAATCTTCCGAATTCCGAGGATCCTACTCCCGAAACGAAACACGGCGAGCCCGTGCGAATAAAAACGAGCGAAATTTTCGAGAAATCCGAGGCGAATATTTTTCAGCGGCGTGAATGCGAGGGAAAAGTGCAGCCTTTTGCTCGCGACGGGCGAGTTCTTTGGAGCGAAGGGTTTGCTTCGGTTATGAGTGTTTTGAATGGAGAAAGACGTGCCTTCAGGTTGAATTAGAAGCATGTTTTTTAAAATAGGGATGTACTCTGTTTTGATTATATCCAATTCTAGCGTGGGTTTCTATCGTGGTCTTAGCTTGCAAAGGAATAGAAGCTAGTCGCGACCAAGGACCGTTTCAACCAGTCGCAGAAACAAATTTCAGTTCGTGCCACAAAATGACAAAAGTTTACGCGCAACGCATCGGTAGCCCACGCATAAATCAGCTTGTATCGCGGCTATTCGTGCGCAACGCTCGACATAAATTAGATCTAATTCTCACGCGTTCGAGTACGATAGAGCACGCGTTGACTCTTTTCTCCCTGTTTATTTTTATTTTTTACAAGTACTTTTGTTCGAGAAAACATGCACACTGTTGGAGAGAGAAACCGTGGTGGCATCAGAGAATCGAAGTTATTTCTGTATTTTCTCCAAGTTTGATATTTTAAGAATTCCATCCTGAAGTATTAAAGCGAAATTTGTAATATTAACGAAGGCGTAACTTTTCCGTGGAGCGTGTCCCGACCCTCCTCGAACTTCCAACGAGTTTCTCTCGAAATTGGTTTTTTCTAACTAGAGAAGAAGTTTCCCCCCAAAAAACTGCTAATCCGATTTACTTGAAATCTGATGTGTAAACTCGAAATATCTTATCTTATTCGCGGATACCGTTTGAGAAAACTTCGAAAAGAGACTTTTCCTAAAAAGCTTGTCGGACTATATGGCGAAGGTTCGAAAGTTATTCATATCTAACATCGAGCACTTTTGGCGTATTTCGCAGGTTAATCTGAACCCATATTGGCTTTCACCGATGCTCTGTTGGTCAATTAGACTCCAAACCTAGTTAGGCAGTATTTTCGTAACATGTTTTACCATTTTAATGTCATTCTCTAGTTAATCGATCAACGGACCATGGATAAAAGCCAATATGGCGTCGGATTAACAACTCAAATACGTCAAAAGTGCTCAACTTTACATACCCATAACTTTGTAACCGATGGATCCCTAACATTAAAACTTCCATTTTTGTGATCTAGGCATCAAAACCTATGGTATAAAAATATGGTTTTCACTTGCAGATTATGCTTCTACAATCTTGCCAGAAAAGTACGAAACACCCTGTATAATTTCAGATATCCGCATTTCCTTTAGATTCTAAGGTGGTGTCCCCTTATATGAGCCGTTCATTGCACACATCGATTAACTCCATAAATAATGTACAAATAATAATAATAATAAACAGTAATAATACGATGTGACAATGTTTGTCGTTTATTGGTGTCAATCTTTATTATTCACCAAAGTTATTACAAACATAAAAGGTTACGACTATATCAAGCGATTTGCCACTTAAATTTAAGATATTTCAAACAGTGGAGTTAATCGATCTGTGCAGTGAACGGCTCATATGAAACAGAGTCGTAGCTTGCATTCGAATAGCGGGCTTTACTATAATGCGACACGAAAGCAAATCTTTATCGCCTGAGAAACACCGTTCTCAGCTCGGAAAAGGTAAACGTATCTAATGGCCCGCAACCGTACGCGTGCATTCTTATGCCAGGATACGAATAAGTTGCACAGACGGTTTAACGGTTTCGCGAGAAGTTCGAGTGCTCGGTAGAATACGAATTCCCACCGAATCGCGGTTGTCTCCTCCTATTGCGGCACGGAATCGATTAAACGGGGGATATATGGTGTGTTCAGAAACTGGCTTAACATCGCCCGAACTTTTGCCCGAAACGAATGGTTAATAATTCCTTGATCGATGTAAGAGGAAGTTTCCTCGTAGTCGATTTCGATCGCACAGTAAAAATTCAACGGTACTTTGCAAATGCTTGCGATTTAAATCGTCATTTACGTCTTTTCCCGGGGTATTTTATTTCGTAACCCACCCTCGCGTTTAATTTCGCTCGCCTTTGAACCTAAAACGTACACCTGCGCATACCCTTCGGTTGCCACGTTTCACCTGGCTTAGCCTTAACGCGGCGAAGCGTACGATCGCGTGGAGCAGGGTTTAAGGTTGGCTTACTCTTTAAGTGACAGTAATGAAATCAGGTGTCAGTTGGTTCTGTTGATAACGTATTCTGGTTTCTTTGGTGAGCGCGCAGTCTCGCCGACTCACGGCGCGCATCCACCGTTCTCCATACCTTTCAGCTTGACAACATGCTTCCTTGTTGGTGTACTTTGCAAGTGTACATTTAGTAAATTTTAATGTGAAGCTTCCTTCCTTTGGTTCGACCGTTAAAAGAGTACTTCTTAGCGGTTGCACTCTTTGTATCCTCCACAGCTAAACAGTTGTTAATGGGTCAACGTTAGAATCTTTGATTTGATCGTTAGAAGAGTGCTCCTTAGTGGTTGCCCTATTCGTATACTTCATAACTGAACAGTTGTTAACACGTTGGTCGCAACGTGAATATTTACGAACATTTCTAAGAGAATGAAATTTTGTTTGGGGACAAACGAGACTTACTGAATCCAACATTTGTCGTTGTATTTATTATTATAACGTTATCGAAGTTCACGAATGTTAACCAGATTTATCCTCTTTAATACCTCGCTTTAAAAGTTATGTTACTTATGTTATATAGTAAAGAGCCTCATCATCCACATGTGGATGTTATGGCGATGAACGTATTAACGTATTACGCTAAACATCGTGAAATGAACGATCCAGCAACGAAATTATCCAATACGAAGTCGAAGAAAAAGCAAAGACTGATCGAGGTGGACAGCTCCAGGCGCTGATAAGTCCAGATCTAGCGCTGATGGCGTCGAACGCGAAGGAGCAGCGCGTCTGAAGGTTCTCCAATATTTAAAACATGGGGCTAGCGGTGTCGCATGGCGTCGCGGGTCTTGAAAAATGAGCAAACTTTGTCGAATATTTTATCTCGTCGCTTTCCCCCCTCGGAATCACCGTTTCTCTCGAGCGTGCTTAATTAATTAGCACGCAAGCTCGCAAAAAAGTGCCGCGACGAACGACGCGGGGCGAGAGAGAGAAGCGCGAATCGGAGAGGACCAGAGGCTCGAAAAGCGCCTCGAAAGGAGGAAAGGTGAGAGGCAAACGGTGACAACGAGACGGGGTCAGAAAAGGTAAGAGAGACGGGATCGCGCTTGGCAAACCAAGAGACTCGAAGACGCCGCTGAAGCATCAGCCTCGGGCACTAGTTACGCCATAGCTTCGTTCAGGTTCCACCGCAATTCGCGAGTGTACGTACTTCCAATCTCACGGCGTTTCCCTGAAACATCCACGAACATAAACCCGTTCACTTTATCCCCGAGACGAGCCATCCCTCTGTTCTGCAACCCCAGTTCCACCCACGCGTGGTCCTCCGGCTTTGGGGAAGGTTGCCTTGCGTGGACAGTGAGGTCTGAATGAGAATTTGTATATCGTCGAGTCTCCTTTTACTTCGATCTGAGGCCTTTTGTTCTGGTATCTATTCGAGACGCTTCCTTAGCATTCTATTACCACGAATAATAATTGTAAGCTTAGATTGACTTCAAGAATGTAGACCGATCCGTGTAATTTGAAATTTGAGAATCAAGCCGCCTTTACCTCACCGACAATCATCTTATCGACACTTCGAGTTCCAACGAAATGAAACCTAAACAAATATTATTGTTGGTTGATTTACTACGTAAAACCTAGTGGTGACCGGGAGTCACCTCTCGAGCGCAAAGGGTTAAATCGCATTAGTAAGTACAGTCAGTGCAATTAGTGCGATTTGAAATTAGTGTTGCAAACCGTTTGCGCTCTTTGTTTTACTACTGAAGAATTGGATCCACGGTCGCATGCGACTAGTTTCAGAGTGGTTTGAAACTGATCGGTTGCGCCGTGTGCGACCGGTCTAAGAAGTATTCGTACAGCACTCAATTTAAAATAAATGGTTCCTGTACGAATACTTATTACACTGACTGAAGTTCGAATCAACGTCAGATCAGTCCACAATGATTCGAGTATTTTTCTCAAGGGCGTTCCTCCTCCATAAAAATGTCTCGAATTCGATGCAAGAAAATTCAATCGACTTCTGACTGCGACATCAGCCCTTAACTCCCTTCCAAGAAGATAGCTTTGCAAACTCCTGAATAAACAATAACCCTATGCAGCCACAAGGAAATGTCGGAAGAGTCAAGAGAGAATCATTCTTTGCCATCCGGGTTCATTAATTTTTGACTAACAAGTGCCGGACATCTGTTTACATTATAGATGAAAGTGGAGACCCCGCAGAGGATACTATTCCACGAAGAAATAGTATTGCTCGTGTTTCTAGAGTAGGGCGACTCTCTACTTTCGTTTGAAACGTTAAAAGTGACACGAGAGCGGCGGATTTTTAAGTGAAATTAATCGACTTTCAATAATCAGTCCCTCGAAGCGGTCTCCCGCGTCTGACGCGTTCAAATGGCACGATCGAACGAATCCTTGAGGGGTTAACAGAGGGTATGCATATCAAACTTCGTGACAGTGATGGGTATGGATTCGATTAATAAATGAATAGATACTCTGAACAGCGTTTTGTAACAATACGTTCAATGGCCGCTTAGATGAGCTTCAATAATTTCAACGTATTATGCATTATTTAACGGTTTGACAGAATTTATCATCGTTAATTTGTAATCGCCCAAACTAAGTCACTCAATTTGCACTACTTTTTATTTCAAGAAACAAATTGTCCTCTCTGTTAGAAACATGGCAATCGCAGGAACCAACGAGGGCCCCACTTAGGCAACCTTCCTATGCGTAATTAACGCTGCATAATTAAATGTACACACCGTCCTAGTGGGAACTGCTATCTCGATGCGTATCGATCTACAGGGTATACTACGTCTCGCAACAGTACCGAGACATTTCGATGCGTCGTCCAAATTCCGATAGCTTATTTCCAGGTAACGCATTCGAATCGCCGCGAGGGAAAATGGAAGACGATGTTCCATCTAGAGGCAAACCGACGAGCGATCGCATACGTGTAAACAATGTACATGCAAACGAAAGGGTTGGGGATGTTTCAACGAGAAAGAACACCGTCGCATGCCGGTGCTACTCGTGTCTAGATTTTATTTATAGCCTGTTAACCCGCCGTGACTGTGGTCGACGTAATCGTGGGGTCATTAAAGTCATTAAAACCACCACACCGACGGACGTGCCTCTATTCATACGGTCTCGCCAATCTCTGGCGTATTCTCCACACGTTTGTGCGTCGTGTTTTCGTCCCCCTCGCTGTTCTTACTCGCCGGACGAGACCGGCGGCAACAACCCGTCCAAATAACGCGACAACTCGAGCGCGACGCGTACCCGTAGTTTCCGTATTCCGCGTCTTCGTAATTTCATCGGACGTTGCTCTTAACGATCCGCTCGCGTAACAGGTTTCATTCTTTTCCAGATCTCGCAGCGACAGCGGAGGGGGGAGAGACCGCGGGAAAACTGGCGCGTTTCATAAAACACGATACAACACGAGGTTCTTTATGAAATATCAGATAGCGTTGCAGGAGAAACGAGAGACAGAGACAAATGGAAGGAGAAAAGGAGAGGCAGCGCCGGAGGATGCGGTTAAAGGAAGCTGAGGGAAATGCAGCTTCAGCCGGCGAACGCGTCGGACGGCTCGAGTCTAATGAACGAATGGAGTCTCAGCGAAAAAAAAAAGAAGAAGGAAAAAGGAAATAAAAAAGCTCACCGTCGCTTTTGCGGTCAGTTACTTTCCACCCTTTGCTGCTCTTTTTCCCCTTATACCCTATGGCGCCTCCTTGCTACCATCGCGGTACGAATTCCAACAAGAAGCATGTAAGCATCTCGTGGTTAGGCGAGTATCTCTTTGTTAAGAACGTCGAGAAAATTAAGAAAACGCTGAATTTAGAAGGTATCCTACTACAGAATCCTACACGGTGGCGTTTCTTCTTTGAATTTTTTACTCGAGGAATCGAGATAACGGCTTGGTACTCGTTTATATGTATTTCATGGGAATGTATATTTTTTTTCACGAATTATTATTTTGGAACGATTTGATTTCTACGTTTTATCGACACGAAACCCGAAATAGGTATTATTTCGTCTATATATTGTTTTTAAAGTACGACGACAGAAACTAACGATAACCCTCTCGCCCTCTCGGTACAATCGCGAAACAAAGACGAACGAATACCCGATAACGACGATTCGATAAAAGCGAATGCGCATTCGATTAACGATGCGAGAACATCACCGGTAGTGTTCATAATTAAATTATTTCTAACACATAAAACGATGAATTCAACTGTAAGCACGTCGTAGTAGCATAGAGGTGCCGATCGATTTCCTGAAAACGTTTCCCTGCGATAAATAAAAGGTGGAGGGTAAAAAAGGAAGGTACGCCAATTAACAACCATCCGCGATGTCTGAAATCAAGCATGTCGCGTTGAAGGTAGGTAACGGACGGACGTCTGTGTACAAGCGAGTAAGAAAAAGTGTAATCCAATTACGGATAATCGTTGTGTTCGTTGGGAGCTCGTACGGGCATTCGGGCGCGATATCGAGTGATTAAAAATAATATGCGAGCGCGCGTGATCGGAAGTTTGTTCGCGTGTAAGCCAACACGGCCAAAGCACGAGTCACACCGCTTGTTGGCTTTGATTCCCGCTTTTTCACCTTGCTCTTTCCCTCTCTAACCCCGGCTGAACGTAAGTGCCAACCCTCTATTCGATATACCGAACCCGTTCGTGCATGAATTCTATACAAACGACGTGCCTGCTACGTGGAAAGTGTGATTAATCGACAGAATAATGGTCTCCTTTTTCACTTTTTCGCCACCCATTACCTTTCATTGGATCATATTCGTGCACACTATGCAGTTTATCTCGAAACGTTTGTTTGATACCTCTTTAAAGAGACAAGCAAATTAATTTAAACGCGATACCGTGCGCACTGCTACTGTTAACGATCCTTTACCTCGAGCTGACTTCGTTATATCGTTCATTGTCCTCGAGGGGCTGTTTGAATTCAACTAGTTCCGACGAAAGATTCTCTGCCCGTGCTCCACATATTGATAACTCACGGCTCAGATCCCCAATCTCTGCACTCGAAGAGGTACTTGAAGATTGGCTATCCATCCAGATAACTGAGTAGAATAATTACACCTTATCAACTCCGTTGATATCACTCCTCTTCTCTGTTACATTTCTTCACTTATCGCTATTCCAACAGATGGTTTCGTTTCTTCTTGCAGCAGTGCTCTACGCGAGCAACGAATGGTTATCTACTTATAATATTCCTAGAGTTTCATCCATCGATTATGGAACGACGATGGGTCACACAGAAAAACTCGGTGCAACGAATGGTATACGTAGTGTACGAAAGCACTGCCAGAGCTTTTATCAAATATCCGTACATGGTCTGAAAGAACGCGACACGAATTCGCAGTCGATAAAGAGCTTTGGCAACGTTATCTATTGCTGGTTATGTCGGGAATTACGTTACTCCTGTCGGTAACACGATTTTGCAGACGTTGGAAAGGAACTTACCTTCCTTTTCTACGTTTTATTCGTTGGTAAAACAGGAGGGTAAAAACAGGCGGTAAAAAATTAAATATATTTAAAGGAAAACAATTTCTTCCAATGTTTTCGATGAGGTGACGGTTGAAAATCTCTCTAAATTATTTATTTCCTCGACTAATCTCGGTAAAACTTATTCAAACAATAATAGAAATATTAATTTGTAAGAAAGACAATGATAAAATCGAAAAAATGATAAATAAAAATTCTTTCAGGGCTACTTTCGCACGGTTTAACTTGCAAAAAGTAGCAGCACGTTCAATTAAATTTCGGGAGAAAAGATCGCACTGCTCGAGAATGGGGAACTTATAGATATCGTTATAAAATTCATTCGTATTACTGGGTGTACAAGCTTATCTAAACTTAAACCGTAATCGTAAGAAAGTGCAACGAGTGCAAGAATAAATAAAACGTTCGATAATAATTGATATATCGTGCCTTTGATATTTAGTTTCGAGCAAGTAATAGATGTAAGTGTGTTTAAAACACGTACAATAATCATCGACATACTGTAGTAATCGTCGTCGTGCATTCTCGATTAATCTAATATCGTAATTACTAATACATAGACGATGTCATGCATATAAAGATAAACTAAACGTATTTGCGGGAATAACCATAATATATGCCTGATGTGTTGCACACAAGTTGAACGCAAATTGTGCAATGTTGTACGGAATCGTAACGAGGAAGGAAATGCAATGCATTTGAGGGTGGATTAAGGAAACATGAAAATATTAATAGAAAATTAATATACCGAGATGGGATTAAAATGAAGTATTATACAAAAAAAATGTTGAAAATCACTGAATATTAATATAAGAATGGAATAAGATTACTTCGTTTCAAAATAAATAGCGTTTAGGAAACACAGTGTGATGAAATAAATGTTTAGCAAATTGCTATTTGTACTAGATAGAATTAGTTTTAATTTGTGTTACCGAAGCAAAATATTGCATAAATGTCCAGTAACGATGCACCTACGACAAACGAACAGTAATAACAATACTCTCGCAATATCGGAGTACAACGAAAGCAACATAATCACTTGTTACTGATTTATTTGAAAGGCAGGAGAATTGATACTTTATCGCGCAATTAAAGCATATTCTAAGCAATGAATAAATCGCGTCCATAACGGATCGCTTTAATAACAACATCACTCGCAAGTCACGTGTACCTGAAGACGGAGTAAGCGTTTATGATTTCGTAAAAATGCACGCTACTGGATAATACGGGTCAAATGGTAAATAAAATATAACTAAAAATAAACATACGTTCGTTTGATGTTAGTGTCTGAATGTTTTCGCTCATTCCCTCTTGGAATGGTTCCGTCGGTACGCACCTGTATGTTATCTCAATGGCGATCCTCTTTAAGCACCCTCTGTAAGCAAACAAAGAGAAGAACATTAGTGGCCTTGGGACAATTAGTATTTGTCGTCGGTACAAGGAGTAAACGCGATCTAGTTACATCGGATGCAAGAGTTTTCTCGAATTAACGTCCCCTCGTAAAGAAAACTATATTTCCTCTCTTTAAACATTATTGGCTGCATAATGAAAAGTCTAGCTCTTTTTAATAATAATAAAAAAAAAAAAACGGAATTATCTTGTGTTGTACACAAAGACTACGTATTTTTCTCGAAAGAATTTGAATATTTATCTTGTATATTCAAATGCAATCCACGGATTGATCACCAAGATTCGACGAACTGCGTCGAAGCAAAAATGTAAATAAATAAATGTATTTTTTTGATATTTAGTTTTCACTTATTTGTATAAACCTATTTGCTTTTTTATTTACATTTCAATGCACTCAATCCCTGAATGGAGTGCATCGACATCGTGTACCCACGACTAATTCGTCGATTGCACATGAAATATTAATTTCATTATTTTAGTATCAGGCAATAGAAAGAATAATAATTATATGTTTGAAATTCTTTTTTTGTAGCATAAGTAAATATATAAAATGAAAAATATATGATGCTATTTAATACACGCAAGATTGCTCCAAATCGGTACTTGAAAAAAAAATGTAAAGTAAGTCTAAATAAACTATTACCTTAATTATTAAGTTGAACGACTTAACAATTTTAAAACAGCGTATCTCAACTACAACGAGTGACCCCCACGTCATTGAAATTACAGGTTACTTAGGACTCCACCCTGCATAATATATCTCAAGGGCAAGGTCATTCGTAATGTGTAATTTTCTGTAGAGAATCGCGCTTAATTTCTGATTAATTCTGATTAATCCTTTTCTCTGTAACATTTCAAATATAAATACGCAGATCTAACGTAACGGTTTCAAAATATACACGAGGTATATATTTCGTATATGAGAAAAGATTTTGGAGTCGATTTTTTGCCAAGAGTGGAGCATTTCTAACATAAATGTTGCAAACTTCGTTACCCGAAGGTTAAGGCCAACCGAATGTCACAGGTAACAGACGCGTCGTTTAACGTTAAACAATGCTATTATTTAGGAACACCATAAAATCGATACTTTTCCTTTAGAAAGTTCGCGGAAACGGGAAAACAGTACCATGCAAGCACGAGGTATGGGTATCGAAAGGTCGATAAAAATCCTTTCGGTGCACGTAAGAATATTCAAGTAAATGTCACATCAAAACGCGCAGGACGAAAACAACGATGTTACCACGAAACGACGATGGAAAGCACGTCGAGACACGAGAGGTTATATGTACGTACTGACGCGCTCAACTGACATGCGACGCATGCTTGCCTTCGAATGTTTCGTTGGATTCGCATTGTTGTATCTCGATTGAAATCAAGTTACGACCCTCATTGTTCCGTCGACGGTGCGTAATTAATTCGCTACACGATGTAAACAAATTGATTGCCCCCTTGTTTGGAGGGCGACCGTAGAAAGGCAGAACAAACGATTACGCACGAAATAGCAAAACACTTACCACGATTCTCGTGTTCACGTCGTCAAGTCCTGTATAAACGTTCGCCTGGCACCCTTACATCGTAAAACGACGTGCACTGTATCTATCACTACACACAGATTTTACAAAAACCTCGAGTAAAGTATATAAAAAAGGCAACAATTAGGAAACTGACAAGAAAGTCGCCATAGCGGTGTTACTACTGGGCGGCCATATTGCCTTGGCTTCCCCCTTCCGACATCTCGCGGCGACTCCCGAACGAAGCCGGTTACCCACGAAAAGTAAGGTCATTCGCAACATGGCGGCAAGCGAGGCAAGACGTGAAGCGGTTTCTCCCAATTTTCACAGGTTTTCGTCATTCTATAACGTTATCGAATCGCAGTCCTTTGATTGGTAAGTGTCATTGAACAAATCTATTGTAGATTTAACGACATTCGGGACCAAATGAATCGATCATTCAAAAATTTCAGACAGTTGGCGAGTGGCGTTCTTCCTAACCCACCATCGGCTTGAACGGCGGGTAAAGATTACGAACAGTTCTCCGTTTTCCAATGAGCCACGGTCAAACAGGACGCCTATTTAGATGAACACATCTGGTATATCGTTGTACAACTGATAATGTGAGTACTGCTAATATTCATATCACTGATAATATTCATTGGCGTTTACCGCCAATTTCAATCGGGCGCACGGACGACTTTCGTCTATGCCGGTAGATTTCAATCGATTGCTACGCTAATAGCAACTGTACGCGTCACATGAAAAGTTTTCTACGCCTTACCTTTAAAAGATTTTGTGCCTAATGCTCCGTTTTTGTTAAATAATTATGCAAATAAGTCCAGTTTATAAATTTACTTCCCACTTTCCGATGGTATTCGCCATTTTAATTTTTCAATTCGTACTGCTACTCGTTCTCGAGTGGTGGCACTGCAGTCGCCGTTCGATAATCGAAAGGGTTCAAAAAATGCATAAGACATTAATATCAGAATTCATGCGAGTCTAAACACGTTAATCGGAGGAGGGAAGCTTTGATCAAATGTTAGATTTTACTCTTTAATTGTTTATATATGGAATTCAATATTATGCGTAGATTTCGACTTAAATAATATTTGCATGTTAAATATAAACAAATGTTCAATTTCCCTGTCGCGTTTTAGTTACGTATTTGGTTAATCGTTCGTCTATATTTGATATCCAGCGATCCTCAATGAAAATGATTATAGTATAGCGAACACCGAAGTAGGTAGATTTATCATTGTTGGCCCAAGGGTATGTTGTGCCATTAGGCCACCTTGATTAATGGCGCCCTTTGCCCGCAGTGAAAATGTACTTTTTTATATGATCAATTTTATATAGAGGCTCCGAATTAAAGAATAAAAATTATATTTTCCTCGAGCTCCTTATTTCGAACAAAATATAAATTTCAAAGTTTACAACGTATGATTTTAAATTAATTAAAATAATATAGTATCGATAAAGAAGGGACATATTATACTCGCTATTTTTTAAATACAATTTCGTTCGATGCATTCAGTCAGCATCCAAACCGTTTTCAAATGTAAAATTGGTCATGAAAGTACATGAAATTAAGGGGATATCTTAAATTAGGAAGTCTAAAAAAAGCAGTTTTACGTGAATTTTTGTAGGATGGAAAAAAATAATTAATTCTATCGAACTATTTCTCCTATTTTGTGTACTCTGTACAAATTTTTTCAACAAGAAATATTCAAATGGAGTCCAAGAAAACCAAAAGAAATTTTCATTTTCATACATTTTACTTTTATGTGAACTAAGAAAATTCATATAAAAAATTGTTCAAACAACTTTTTTATCAATTTAAGGTGATTTTTTTCACCCAAAGAACTCGTTCTTTTTTTTCAAACTTGTAGTAATTTCACATTTCACCATTTTTGCGGGTTTTTCTTAGTTCACATAGAAGAAAAATATATGAAAATGAAGATTTCTTTTGGTTTTTTTGTGTCAAACCAAAATTACGACCTGCATCTTTCTCGCCGATAGGAGGTTTTAATTGTGAGGTGCCCCAATTTGAATATTTCTTGTTGAACAAATTTGTACAGACTACTCGAATATGTATGAAAATAGGATAAAAAGTTCGATAGAATTAATTATTTTTTTCCATTCTAAAAAAATTTACGAAAAACCGCTTTTTTTAAACCTTCTAATTCAGGATACCCCCTTAAGAAATTAAGACAACATTCCTCTACTAGTTTTCGATTGTACAACGGAATAAAAATAATAATGCAGCCTCGCGATCGATAATATGATATTTTCATAAATCCTGAACTGCCACCGCGTAATACTTAACGGCAGCTAATTTGCAAGCTCTTAGCTTCGAGAAAACTGGAAGTAGAACGCGTAATTTTAACGAAACTCATGCGTCTAAGTTTACGATGTACGTCAAATGTCGCGTGCAACAAATTGTGAGGATCGCTGGGGGTACGTTTTCCTCAAGTAGAGAATTTTGCGTTCGTTGTACAGCGACCATCGTGTTAAGAGTCGTTACGTGAGTTTGGTTATCCGCTCCCATACGAAAGCACCTAACTTCCTTAACGAACTCTCAAACGAAGTTTGGTGACTTCCTGCTTCTATTTCAGTCTCGAAACGCAAGCTTAATTAGCGTCAACAATTTACATTTACTATTTAGCTTCCGATAGCTTCTTTCCTTGTCGCATCAGTATCCTTCCTGAATTAGGCGCTCGAGGTCCTCTGAAGACTCTCCGACAGTATCACTAGTAATTCCTAATGAATAAAGCATACATATGAGCCGTTCACTGCACGAATCGATTAAGTCCACCAGTCTCACAAAAATTGTGACATTACTGACGATTATTTCTTTGGCTGCTCTTTCTTATTAATTTGATGTACAATTAGATAAAAGCTACATTTGTATTTATGCATTCTACACTATTTATTTGAATTTATATTATAAATATACTATAAAGGGAATAATCGATTCGTGAAATGAACGGGTATATGTCCGTTAAGAATTTTACAAATTCTAGATACAGTCAGTGTAAGAAGTATTCGTACAGCAACCCATTTTGCTGGCTAACGTTTTCCTTTGAATTTCCGTCTTGCGATACACAAATTGAGAATCACATTTCTCGGAATTAACGTCCTGCTCGTATGGCAACGTTTCGTAGTAAACAACGTCCTTCGAATTCCATCGTAAACAAAGTATAACATTCTACGGTTATAAACTTGTTTTTCCAATAGCTAGAATACGTCTTGCTTAGCTTACGTTATTATCTCGGTATACTGTTATGTTTTCAACGTCTGCAACCCAGCGCTTTAAAAATAGTTTGCTATTATTTCTTTCTGGTAGCCAATGCTTCGATCCATTAAATTTGTCTCGCTCAAATTATGGGAAATCCGAACCCTGTATCTATCGAACGTGTCAAGATTTCCAAACGTACGGCAACTGTTGCGTGTAATATATTTAGTAGTGCTTCTATTATCTCCCCTGGTGCACCGCGAGAATGATTTAGCCAATGTAATCACTTATTTATTGCAAAAGAAAATAATTTCCTCGATCGAAGTAAATTACTCTATTCAAGATACGTTAATAAGTGAAATGTGTATTAACCCTTTAGCGTATAACAACGTGTGAGACGCGTGATGAAGAATTCGAGTCGAAAATGAAAAGCACGAGTCAGACACGTCGTATGGACGTGCACAAGAGACTTTGTACCTGACTATGGCACCCACTGTTCCACGATAAATCGTAGGGCAAGGGGTTAATCACACGTGACTATCAGGCAATAGGCGCAACGTGTATCGATAAATCCGTAAATACAGTGAGTAACTTTAATATTCGGACACTATGAGATTTTTACATTATCACATCATAACTTCGTTTCTAACAAAACAAGCAAAAAACATAATCAAGTATTATATTAACGTATATGTTTAGTAAACAATAGTATACGTTTTATTTACATAACTTACTGTTATTGTTAAATAACACGATTTAAACAAAACATTGTCTGATTTTCGCGTTACTTTAATATTCGGACACTTTTAGAAACTATGTATTTTGAGGCTAATTTTTATAATAATATATGTTTTAATATCTTGTTGGGTAGCCATTCTCTTGTATCGCTTCTTTTAAACGTTGTGGCATATTGCCAATGATTTTTTTTAAATACTCAATAGTTATTTGGTCCAATTCTTCTTTTAACCGATGTTTCAACATTTCTTTTGAAGATATTGTTGTTGTCCTGATACGTCGCTCTAGTTCATTCCACACATTTTCGATAGGATTGAGGTCAGGTGATTGAGGTGCTGGTTGTAAAACTTTTGGACAATTATACAGTAAATATTCTTGCACGATGCGTGGCTTATGTTTCGGGTCATTGTCCTGGTAAAACTTAAATGTGTTTAAAATTCCCATTTGTGTAACACTTTTACGTAAATTATTTTTTAATATATTCAAATACACATTTTTGTCCATAATATTGTCAATAAAAACTAATTCGCCCAGCCCAAATGTGGATATACAGCCCCAGACAACCACACTGCCTCCTCCATGCTTTACAGTCGGCCTTAGATTTTTAAATTTAAATTCTTCATTTTCCTTACGCCACACCATCCTTCGTCTATCTGATCCAAGAATGTTAAATTTACTTTCGTTGGTAAAAATGACATCGTTCCACCATGTTTTTTTCCTTGAAAACAAATTCTTTAGCAAAATTTAATCTCTTCTTTCGATTCTATTCATTTACATACGGTTTCTTCCTAGATACTCTTCCATTGTAACCATTATCTTTTGAGGCTCTGCGGATTGTTTGGGGATGTACCTTCTTCCCAGTCTCGTTTAAGAGCTCTGTTGCTAATTTTGGTGTACTGAGTGGAGGATCCTTCTTTATTTTTCTTATTAATTTCCTCTTATCACGTGCATCCAACTTGTTCGGTTGGCCCTTTTGGGGTATAGAGTCTATACGATCCACGTATTTGAACCGTTTGATGATATTTGCCACTGTACTCTTACTCATGTTGAGTATGGCAGCAATTTGTCTACATAATCTCCCTTTGCATTGTGAAAAATCACAAGTTGTCATATGTTATACGTGGTATTGCTTTTGCGTGGCATTATACACGTGCACGTAACAGTTATCGAAGAATAACTGGTGAAATAAAGCTTGTTAGTATCATTCGAACAGTCGACTGTGTTTGTAAACAAACACTTCTTCTAAACTCGAAATAACTCTGCGTAAACACTCAGAAAAGGTGCTACACTGCCAAGTGTCCGAATATTAAAGTAACGCGAAAATCAGACAATGTTTTGTTTAAATCATATTATTTTACAACTATTGTAAGTTATGTAAGTAAAACTTATACTATTGTTTACTACACATATACCTTAATATAATACTTGATTATGTTTTTTATTTGTTTGATTAGAAATGAAATTATGATGTAACAAAGTAAAAATCTCATACACTCCGGGACAAAAAGATAGCACACTTTAAAATTAACATAATTTTTATTTATTTAACATTACAACCAAGGTTTTGTTTTTATACATTCTTGCAAAATACCTCTATAAACATACACAAATAAAATTGGATCGAATTTCGCCATTCTATACAATTTTATTAAAAAGAAAAGAACTTTTAAGGAAATATAGTGGGACGAAATGATAGCACGTTTAACTTAAGATTGTGTATAACAATAAATCAACGAATGATATTTAATGCTTAATATCTTATGTCTCCTCCTTTACATTTAATAACAGCGATCATTCTCTTTGGCAAAGATTTATAGAGTTATTTAATAATTTTTTGCTTTAATTGCTCCCACTCATCTTGAATACACTTTTTTAATTCGGCAATATTTCCAAATTGTCTGCCATTTCCATATACAGCTCGGGCAAGATTTCCCCAACAATTTTCAATAATGTTAAGGTCGGGTGACCTTGCTGGCCAATCAAAAACGCGAATTTTTTCTCGAGAAAAGTATTCTTTTACTACTTTTCCAGTGTGTACTGCGGCATTATCCTGCTGAAAAATAAACTTCTCTCCAGCAATTCTGGTGGCGTAAGTGTTTATTTGTTCCTTAATCATTTCCAAGTACATTTTGCTATTCATTTGTCTAATTATAAATTTGATGTCCATTTTACCATAGTACCCGATACCGCACCAAATCATCACACCACCACCTCCCATTTGCCAACGACTCAAAAACTGTTTCACTTTTCGCATATCGTGAAAATAGTAACTCAGATCATCAGGTCCATCTAAGTTAAAACTCTTTTCATCCGTAAATATTATTCTTCGCCATTTCTTTCGCATATGAATATTCTTTTCCGCAAAGTGTAATCGATTCATCTTACGTTGCACAGTTAACCAAGGTTTTTTCTTCAATTTTCTTCGTGTTATGTATTTGCAGTTTTGTAAAACACGTCTCACATTCTTTATATTAGTGTCTCCACCAACACTTTGAGCTATTTGCCTTGTAGTCATCTTAGAATTTGATGCTGCTCTTAGTATTGCACGTCGTTCCCGGGCATTTAGACTTCGCGGACGTTCAGAACTCTTCTTTTTACCATAATTTTCCGGATTTTCCAAGAAGTTCATTATTACTTTTCGACTTCTATTCATAATTCTTGCTATTTTTGTTACTGCATATTGTTCATTCTTTCAATTTTATTATAGTGTCAATTTCACACGCGTTCAGTCTCTATCCGCGAACCATTTTTACATAATAGTTCGCCTTTTTTGAACAAATATACAACACGAAATAATATCACGGACTTTATTAACTATGTTCCGGGGCTGATGTTCCCAATTTGCGAGCTTCAGTGTAACTGGAAAGCGTAGATTTACTACATCATTTTGTCCCGCTTGCGAACAACAATGATTACATTTTTTGTGTTAGAATCCTGTCGAAGTATATGTTGTGGATGATATTTCGTAAATTGTATGCACAGACATGCTCTGAGTTATCAGTAAAAGAAAATATGTATCTTAATCAGCTTTTAACACAAAATATGGGAAAATATAAGATGTGCTATCTTTTTGTCCCGGAGTGTAGTGCCCGAATATTAAAGTTACTCACTGTACCTGTCGGCTAGTTTAATATAGGGAGCGCTACCTGTCACCGAATGATTATTTAATTAGGATTACACAAGGAAGGATGAGCATCGACTTGAAATTGATACTTGCGTTATTTGAACCGATTAAAAGCATTCTCTCTGGAATCTTTTGTCCGTAATTCTAGAAGAAAACGATTCCAACGTATCGCGAATAGCTCGATGTTTCTTCCGAATGAAAATTCAAAGTAAATTGAAAATGCTTCTTAGTCGTCCAAGTTGGCCTAATAATTCATTCCTACATCGAGCATAATTCCAAGAACTCAAGTTCGGAGATGTGTTTTCGCTTCTAGTCTCTTAGACGACGGTATAACGGAAGGGTAGCGAAGTGGCGGGGATGGAGTTTAAAACTCGTATAAATGTGTGTGTAGCGCGGCGGTCTCTTTCCATGTTTCTGATTACTTTACAAACTTTTGCACCAGTCTTGGCAATGCAACGGAAGCTTTTAGACACTTGTTTTTCCCATTGCGTTACGCGTGACTCTCGTTTCTCAAAGCGTCCTATTCTTCGATACCCGGGAAACCGTACACGCGCTTAACATTTTCGAAATTCTCGGACATCCTCGTTGAACCATCGATTATAAATATTTCTTAAATCAGCGACAACAGAACGGAGATAGTACTAGAGAGTTCTAGCAATTTTTAAATCAATTTCCATTCCGATTGACTCGGGTAGAATAATTCGCAAATATTTCGAGATTTTTAATAAAATTTTATTAAAGTGGCAGAAGTTTTAAAAATCGTTAGTACGGCGCGATATCGATCATTCTTTTCGGTTCGAACGCCAACAATTACAGAGCTGAAAGTGTTGTGATAAAGAGGAATGTAAATTTTAGAAAATATGGAAAAAAAACAGTTTCATATGTGTGTGTAAATAAAGCACCCAGAGAGATATGCTTTAATCAAATAAAATAACACATGCGGATAGGATGTATGGGCACACAAAAAAAAACCAATGTTTAACCAAACAGGTTTTTTTTCTGTCTTTCTATATGGCTATTACGATTCTATCCTGCACTCAAAAAATGGGGTGAGTTTTTTAAAATTCACTACCAAACTTTTCGATAAATAAAGCTGCGGAGATTTCGCGTGGATATAATAACAGTAACGCGTCACGTTGCTGTTTGTCCACATCGTAAACCAGCCATGTCAAATACGCGACCCACGTACATGTACAGACGAGCTCATTACGTTTTGCGTCGCGCTTGACCTTTTCATTATTTTTTACTCCGTTTTTATCATGCTTAGCGTTGCTGCTCGCGTCCACGTTTTCGAGTACTTAATTCTGTCAACAATCAAAGAAAAATGGCTATCGCGTATCCATTGCTTCGTCAAGCATAATCAGCGGCAGCAAACAAATTCAATACCGATGAATATTCGGTCAAATAATCAATTGCATCTTTCAGTATCGTCTTAAATACGTTGAGTACGTCTAGACAGTTAAATATGTCACACGCCGGGGTGTTCGCGCCGACTCACGAAGCTTTCGTAATTTAGGGGTTATTTGAGTAACGAAACGCAACTTTAATGCACCCTATTACAGTTTGATAACGTAGAATCGTGCCAGAGCGCGTTGCTTCATCCGCTTTTATTAGCTGCTGTTCTTCGAATCGTGATAAAAAGCCGTTAAACTCGCTCGAAATGGCTACTCGCACGAACGCATCATTAAGCATTTAACGAGGTGATCGTACAATTTGTTCGGGCGCGAAATGTGTGCGCATAGTCTCCTGCGGTGCCTCGAAAAAAAAAAAAAAGAAAAAATTGCCGCTGCGAGAAATCAAGCTCGTTGCGCAGCGGAGTCCATGCATGACGTCCGTCAAACGATAAGGGCTCGTAAACGGCTGTCCGAAAGACTCGGGCAAACGAAAACGTTGCCTGTATTTTATTCCCCGAAGAATCGGGGAAAGTGTGGACATAAATTTCGTAGACCATCGGCTATCGACCTTAACGGTTCGGTGACCGATTATTCGAGCCGTTCGTGAAGCCGCCTTACCTTCCCCGACCGCCGCGAGTTTCGTTCAAACGAACGAAACTAACTGATTTCCCACGGGATAAATCTTTGGGTAACCCATGGAACCTTGCTAGGAATTCGACGTAAATCGATCGCAGAAGTCCAGATACGATTACGAATCGGTCGCCATCGATTCCTAAAGTCGTGCGATTCCTCGGATCAGCGTTACTCAAAGTGGGGTCCACGGACAGTGTCCGTCGGACACTTAGGGGTCCCTGGATTTAACGCTAGGGGGCTTACGAATTCTTGGAAATAGAATGCCTTGCTGTAGAAGAAGAAAATTTTGTATGATTTTATTTTCGTTAGGTTTCGAGAATGCTGTTACGAAATATTAAAGGTAGTAATGGCGTCCTTTCGTCGAACGAGCTGTTGTAAAAAGTGCAACAGGGGAAAGCCTCTTTTTCCAATCTAAGCTCGTTTACCTCATTCCAATCTTTCGAACTCTTTCATACCTTACGAAGAAATCCCTAGCCTTTTTACTTTGATTCTTCCGTGTGTTTGTAGATATTGGAAAGGAGTCGTTACATTGGAATATCTCTTTCAACTTTCTGAGACGCGCAAGTACCTCTATCGACGATTTCTTGACTTCTCCAACTTATTTATCGAGCCTACTAATGAAAATTCAAAAGTCAAGTTTGCTATACATGTATTTGTAGCGACTCTGTGATTTATAAAGGGGAGTTTTATCAATTATAACGAACTGGAAAACTCGTAAATATTGGCATAGCAGTATAAATTATTAAACATTTCTGTCATTCGTGACTTAAAGATGAAATTAGTGTAGTGTAGGAGTGTAGCTCGTCGAGTTAACCCTTAAATGTCCCAAGTTGAAAATTTGATATCGGACTTTTACATCGAATTGAACACTTGCAATTTGTTTCTAATATTTGGCTATATGTATGTAATGTGCCCATTGCATAATGTTCTTTTGAACAAGAGTTACAAAAATAAACATCAGCTGTTAAAATTGTTCAAATAACGAATACATTGATACTTTTTTTAAATTTAATTCGGAGAATCAGACTTCTAAGGGTTAATTAAATATATACAAAGTACCATATAGAATGAAAACCAAAAAATACAATGAATGTATTGCGGTGTAGTTTGAGAAACACTGCACGAGACACGTCCAACGCCGTTTACTCGGTTCGTTTTCACTTTTACGTTCGTTTTTCTTCTGTCCATCTCTCATCAACAATTCTCTCTGTTTCCTTCGAGCTATTCGATGCACGCGACACACGCAACCGAGACACGTGTGATGTGTGCCGTATCCCATTATCCCGCGGAAGATTTGTATCTGTAAGCTGCTCGAGGCAACTCCATCTTGAAATGGCCGCTATTCCGTTCCACTAATCATATCGGAAGGGATTTACGCGTGTACGGAGTAATTGCCTTCCAACTAATTTCCTATGCCTGTTTCAATCGTTACAAAGCAATCTTCGACCCATTAAAGGTGATCATCGACAAAAGCAATTGTTCGACCTCTTCATGCCCTCGCCTAAGTACAGTGCACTTCGTTTCTTTGCTTTAACGTAAACATCGGTCTATTCGTAATTAACCCTTTGAGTGCCAGATGAAATTTTCATGCATATCCTTTTTGCAAGTGTATGGGCGAGCGATATGTCCCTCCTTGGCACTCAAAGGATTAATCATTTTTAAAGCAGCCATTATATTCGTCTTCATTTGAGACACACATTTCTCTTTTATAATTAGTGGAATTTCGAATTAATAATTTATCGCGTGCATCCGTAATGCATACGGTGAAATTAAAATTCTACAGACTCCTTTCAAGGGATTTAATTTCATTTCATTGTATTGAAAAATTAACTGCCAGATGCGGTGCTAACTACGATAATACATAGTTTAACGCGTCGTCTATCAGGCTAAAATTCGTAAAAATATCGACAAAGTTAGAGTTTTTTCTCGAAACCGTTAATGATTAGATAATTCCCCATTTGTCATAGTAATTAACCCTTTGCACTTGAAGCCTTTTTTTCTGGTATCTGTCAGCAACTCGAGATGCTTTCTTAGCATTCTATTGTCACGAATGCTAAGCTTAGATTAACTTCGAAAATGAGAACTCTAATTTGAGATTTGAAAGTCAGGTCACCTTTGCCTCGACGACAGTCATTTTATTGAGTATTCGAGTTCCAAAGAAATTAAACCTAAAGGAAACCTAGTGGTGACTGAGAGTCACCTCTCGAGTGCAAAGGGTTAATTTTTTAACCTCTCCAAATTCACAAATCCAATCCAAATTTATTTTCATTATCGCCTCACTTTTGAAACTAATTCTTTTAGTCCCTAATTAAAAGTCCTGTCACCTATTCCTGGATGACGACCAACGTCTTAAACGTTACCACAGGGTACGAAGGGCGCACCAGGAGCTTTTCATCTATCCTGAACAACATCGAAATGATTTTTCAGCGATCCGTTCTCCGCTTTCCTTTTTATCCGTCAAATCCTTTCACGATCTCGTGTTTCTTAATAGTTGCCCGTGACGATGGTCGATTATTCATCCCGCCTCGGCACGTTTTACCGATGGAGGAAGGATTAATTATTTTAGACGAATCGATCGCCGTCGCTCGTCTGTGCTAGGGTCGGAAATTCGACAGGAAAATTCAATTACGACGGCGGATTCAAAGTTCTCCGAGCCGATGTGTTTCAATTGACGCGATATTCGAGAATTGCTACTGTGCATGTAATCGCGCGAGTATTACGTAACACGCACGCGAGCACTCGAGTATGTTCGAAGGGGGCTCTGGGTGGGCGAGAAGTTGAAGAACGGTGCCAAATTTCTCAGCAGACGCTCATCTTTGGTAGTTAGACGGTGTTTAGACGGCGGAGAATGGAGGCTCGGAAAAGCCTGGCAGTTTTGATGATAGACGCTTCCCGTCTAAGTTCCAGCAGACTCTTAACGTTATTACGGATAATAAAATACGGTCGTCGTTGTAACCGAGGTTATAATTTCCACGAGTTCACCCATACGAGTGGTTCGTAAGGGAACATGCTTCGTCCCCTAAGCCCGTGTTTCGTACACTTCAGCTCCCCACGAACGCATTCGATGAAACTCTTGGCAGACCCTGCGATAATTGGACCGTTCACTGCACAAATCGATTAACTTTTGAAAAATCTTCAACCTAAGTGTCGAAGCACTTAATGTAGTCGTAACTTTTTATACTTATAATAACTCTCCTGAATAATAAAGATTAACACCATTCAACGACAAAATTTTGTTTGGCCATTGAATAATAAATAATTCATTTCTGATTATTATTATTCATTTCATCGCATTTCTCAACTTTTTGTTTAATGGAGTTAATCGATCTGTGCAACGAACGGCTCAATTTCTGTAATGCACTTTATTCGATTCGAGTAGCGTCGCACAGTAGGAACTTCGAGAATGACCTTTCAGTCCATGTTTGTATAACCGATGATGAGTACATCCACACATCGAATGACTTGACCAACCCCTATCGACTATTTTCCGAAGGTAACGCGGCAAGTTCGCCTACAGTAGTCAAAGGTATATGATCTCTTTTTCTCGGTAAACATCCGCAAGTATCGATACTCGAGCAGAGGTATCGTTGGCCGCGGGTAAACAGCACCCATCTCGGAGCAAAGTGTGAAAGTAAAACTGGGGCTGATGCGTTTAATCAATGGCGAGTCAGTTACTAGCGAATTGGAAGGGCACGGTGCTCGTCCGTGTGTTTATCTCAATTCTTCGGTGCAGGGTATTTGTAGCCACGCGCTATCGAGAGAGCGAACTTTTTCCAGGGTGGCGTCGAGGGGGGTGCCCGTTCGCGTAACGTTGTTCCACGAGTTCGACCAAGTTTCGAGACAGAAACGAAAGAACAAAGTTTCGTGCGAAAGTGGAAGTACTCTTATCCGACGGAGCACCCGGCGAGAATCGAGATGCTGGCTTCCTTTTTTCCCCTCTTACTTCGTCGCGGGCTGCATTCATAGAGAGGCTCGTTTCCAAATTTACCCCGTCGAAAACGACGCGAAAGATCGCGTTGCGCTCCGGCTCGCGTAATCTTCGAATGTTGATCACGTATCGAAGGATTCAGGGGCCAACAACGTCGTACGTGCGCCATGTGGAAACGGGAGTCGTGGAAACCGGGGGTTTGGCGAGGAGCGGGGGAAGATTTTTCTTTTTTCGATTCGTTCTCTACTTTTTTTCCACCGGTCGAAAGAGAAACTGGAGTACGGAACGTATCCATTCCGGTACTGGGAATAGATGCCCGGTAGCTCGTGTTACGCCTTCATCGTCCGAGGGTGCAACGGGTGGTGGCAGATCGATGTCCACCACGCGAGGGTGTTGAACGCACGTGTGACGTCACGACACGTACACAGTGCCGCGCGAAATCGGGGTTAGACAAGCCTAAGCTCGACGCGCTACTTAGAGACACCGTTAACTCTCCATCGGGTTTCGGTATGGTTGCGTTTTGCCACGGCGCCTTCCAGTGCAAAGCGTTGGCCGGAAACGTGTTCAAGGGCGACACGAAGCAACGTTGTTCCGTTACAAGGCGTTATTGCGTTTGATGTACCTGCGCGAACGTTAACGCAATCGTGGCTCCGAACGTATAGCGTGCCAATGATTCAGACTGCGATAGCAAAATTGCGGTAGGAAAATTAATCGAACGGGACCCAAGATACGTAACGAGAGAGCACACGTTTCGCATAAAAATCGGTACCGTTACATTAAAAAGCGACCATTGGTTTTGCTGTCTGTTTCGTGGGATTCCAAAGGAATATTTAATTATGAATGATAAACGCATAACCAGTTCGCAACTGGATTAATTAAAAGCAGTCATAATAGAGGAACGACCATCGCTCGTATTCCGAAAGAGAATTGTTTCGCACCACGATAACTCCACTTTGCCCGAGCCACCGTATTTATTAGATTATATAAATAATATCACCGCAACGCGACATCCAATCAAATCGCCTATCCAATTTCTCGGCTCCGCGCGGTAAGGGCTGCGCGATAATCGAGCGTAGGGCAGAAACGCGGGCCGACGTTTGCTTAGTTATGCGTTTTTACGGGGTCAGCGAGCACGAATGATCTCTCTCGCGGAAAGGCTATATTCGGTACGCGGAACTCGACTACCGCAGGCCTCCACCGGTCGTGCGCTCCGCAGAGAACCAGAGACGGCCTTTTTGGTACTCGTGGTCTCGACGCCCCGCTGAGCACTCACTCTCCGACCTACTAATTTAGCGGATTAATTAGCCGAGACACTAAGACTCGGCCGGAAAGGCGGAAATCCAGACGTCTCGACGGAAAATTTCTGTCGTATTACCGAATCTCCAGGTTTTCTTCGCGGCGATCCTTCGCCAGTTTGAGTAAACTTTGGTAATCGGATTAAAACGTTAATCGCGCCGCCTCGGCGAGCGGAATAACTTCGAAACGGGATCCCGCTTATAACGTAAAGTGCATCGTTAAATTTCGCGAAAACTCGCCGAAACAATGTTCATCGATTCCTCGCGTAGCCTACCCCGCTCCGCGCAATCTGACGATAATTAACGTAATTTTCTCCGCCCTTAAGAAGATTTAGTGTCGGATATTATGTTTACCGAGCGATTTTGGCGCTTCATCGCTGCCGGATAATTATATCGATGACAGTCGATAATTGATTAGCGACGCGCGCGAGAGTTGGAAAGTAACGCTTCGTCCGATAGAGTCTGCGCCGGTACGCCATACCTTGAAACATAATTATCGATGCCGAAGCGACGCGGTGGTACCATCGGTGCCCGACTATCATTCGTTCGTCTCTCTGCTGGGCGGTCGTAGCTTTCGCGGGTTTGGTTTCTTCCTGCTGACGCAATGCTGCGTTTCCTAAGTCAGCGTTTCCCAGAGATTGCCCGCAGTGTCAAAACTATTTTTATGATACGTAAACGTTGCTTCGTTCTTTGCTGATAAAACGTTGCATTCTCCAAGTCAGCGCTTCCCAGACCGCGCACGGTGGCTGTATGTTAATTTTTTCGAAGACGAATAAAATTCGATAAATCGATAAATATACATTACCAGAATTGCTGGATGCTTTTGAGTCATATCTTAACGCGATGCAGTAATTCGAGAGAGGTGGCTGTCGATCACCGCTAGGTTTGACGCGGTAAATCAACCAACAATAATGTTTGTTCAGGTTTCGTTTCTTTGGAACTCGAAGTGACGATAAAATGATCGTCGACGAGGTAAAGGTGACCTGATTAACCCTTTGCACTCGAGTTAAACCAACCAGTAATATTGTTTGTTTAGGTTTAATTTCTTTGGAACTCGAAATGTTAATAAAATGATTGTCGTTGAGGCAAAGGTGACCTGATTCTCAAATATCAAACTAGAAATCTCATTTTTAACCGACTTCGAAAAGGAGGAGGCTACTCAATTCGACATGTGTATATACATATATACACTAACGATCAAAACTTAGCGGACAAATTTTTAAACGGTTCAAAAACATGGAAGTTTTCAACCGATTAGAATTAAAGTCCGTGAGGAGTAGTTTTGTAGTGTCCTCTGGGCGTGTGTAAAGTTACATGGGCGAGAGTTGATGCGAAGGGGTTAATTCACCACCCTAAAGGGGAGGGTGTAGAAAAACGCCTCTTTGAAACAGGCTAGGGATGACGGAAGGGGTTGAAAAATTCAAAAAAACCTTTGGGGCGACTCTCTTTGATGCCCTCTACAAAATGCACCCCTTGAAATTCCTCTCGGACAAACCCCCCCCCCACAACCTCCCACCCCCTTTAAAATCCACAATTTTTGGACGACGGTCTCGATTTTGAACTCAATGCATTCTCTGAAGTCCCCTGATCCAGAAAATGCCATCACCCATACCGTGCTCCTCATAGGCACCCTTTGGGGGGGGGGGGGTGGAACAGCTTGCAAATTTTCAACCCTCTTCGTAAAAAAACACTTCCACGCATCGGAGGGCTATGAAATTCACTATGTTTATTCTCGATACGTTAAGGATGAATGCCGAAAAGGTCCCGTTTCGAAAACTGCCCCCGGACCTATAGGGAGGGGGGGCAGAGGTAGGGGTGGTCCACCCCCAAGTGTAAGGGTTGGAACGTTGTTTCGTTGCATGGATCACATGTCCAACAGTCCAGAGCATCGGGCTGACACAGTTTTGATGTCTTTTTCCAGCGTGAATAGCAATAAAATACGAAAATGTCGATTTTTTTTAAAAACTTGCTTCCAACTTCAGGCCCATCTGCAGGGTGAACGAGTAACCCCACGTCAACGCCGTTCATGGATTCGGACGCGCGAATGCTTTATTAACAGATCCCCAAAAGTCAGATTTTTTGAATCACGCTTTTGTTGTCAAATCGGAACAGATTTGAAAGAGATGTATATATATTTTTTTTTTTATGTATGTTACTCGATTACGCCCAAACGGCTTGACCAATCGGGATGAAACCTGTTGCATCTTGTAGAGCATGTCTCTGGGTTGGTCTCATTATCAAAAAATTTTGGGACCTCATTTTTTACCCGTTCTTTTTTTGCAAAAAACCGAAAAATTTTGTATTGCTTCTTATTCCGAAACGAATTGGCCAATCAGATTGAATCTTCTTGTATCTGGTAGGGCTTCGTTGCCACTTAAAAGCTTAAAAAGACATTTGACCTACTTTCATTTTTTACCACTTTATAGTACTTTTTTTCGAAAATCGTACTATTTCACGTATGTTTGGCCCGAATTCGATGAAATCGATGAAACCTTTTACATTTTGCTGCCGGACTCGTTTTCGAGGTGATCGTTTTGCAAAAATACCTTTTCCTATTGTTTAGAACTATTGTTGTTGCAAAATTCCTATTTTTTATGAAACTCGTTCTTTTTTGTTTTTTTTTTTCCAAGTCAATATAATCTTAGCATTCGTGGCAATAGAATGCTAAGGAAGCATCTCGAGTTGCTGGTAAAACCAGAAAGAATGGCCTCGAGTGCAAAGGGGTTAATACAGGGAACATCGATAAAGACCCACGTAAACGAAAGTTCTTACGGGTTACCGCGTAAGCTCCCGAGGATATAAAGAGCACAGAAGACCTAGAAGTTTGAGGAACGTTACGCCAACTTATTCTCGCGTCTAATCCTTCCTGAACATACGTGGCATCGTTTAATTTCGGAGAAACATAAATATCCGGCCGTTTATAAGAGTTATTAGCTTCGGAAGATACGTGTGTTGACGGTCACGAAAATATTCGGACATCGCTATAGTTCTGACTATTATAGTCCGTACTTCAGAAATGTATGCAATAAGAACAAAATGAGGTTTCACGTATGTTACTACACAATGTGTAGTTAACAAAAACATAAGAGATATTTATTTACGACAGGTGATTACATAAATAACTAGCTGGTAATTGATGTTCGCTCGCTTTGCGAGCTCGCGAGTTGGGTCGTTCTTGCTCGCTTAATTCATATAGCTATTCGTGTTTATTTTGTGTGCGACCCTTTACGGGCCACACAAGGAACTTCCCGGTTTCCGATTACAGCGCCATCTATCGCGAATCAAAGAAGTGTTTCAAATAAAACCTATATATTTTGTGACGTAGAATCTGAATCTGCAATAAAAAGTAGATGTTTCTAATTTAAATTTAAAGTGGCACCCCTCCCTGACCCCCTAGGGGGTAGGGGTAAATTTTTGTAACAGCATCAAATGACCCCCTTCAAACCATCAAACTTTTATTCGAGATGTTTTTTGATCCGATGCACATTTCTTAAGTTACCCGCGGTGGTGGATTAAAATGAAACACCCTGTATATATATACGCATAAATATAATAATAATAATATATGTATATATATTATTTATTTCCGTTTAGTTATTCACTCATAAATTTATATTCTCCCATCTAGATTGCGTTGAGTTGTTTCCTTAAAAAAACTAAAAAACTACTGGACCGAATTAGAACAAAATCTAATCAGTTCTAAGTTAGATTGATACACATCGATTGCATCATTGATCATTTTGATCTCGCTATTAGTTGTTTAGAAAACGTTAACGAAAAATTTGTTTACATACGTACATACATACGCGTACGCGCGCGCGAACAATTTGTTAAAAATAGGGTAAAATTACTCTAATGACCTTGAAACATGAAGATCTGCTAAAAAATCGATTTTTCATTTTAGGGTCAAATACAATAACAATAAAAATTTATTAACTTCCCTATAAATCGGGAAGTTCGTAAAAGAAAAATGAAAAGTACGCTCGTTTTCATGTAACGAAAATATTCGGACACTTGCCGTACTTCTCAAGTTTCCAGGTTCCAGGAACTGACTGAAACAATGTCTGTAAATATAAGCGTTCCTACTATGTACAGAGTACGTTAGAGATCTAATATTTGTCAGTCTTGCTCAACATTTGTGCGGAATGGGTCGGAAAAGTAAGAGCACGTCGTTTGATATGCGACAATTAGTAATTTTTCATCGTGAGAAGGGGAAAACGATTCGCAAAATTGCAGATTTATTAAATATTAGTAAGAGCACGGTATGGGATATTGTTGCGACGTTACAACAATGAAGATAGAATTGAATCTATCCCTCGAAGCGGACGCAAACCCATCCTCAATACTCGTGATAAACGCTCCATAATTAGGAGAATCAAATGTGATCCTCGGATAAGTGGTCCAAAGTTAGCAGCTGAATTAAATAATGATCGTGGAATATCAGTGCATCCGGAAAACATAAGAAGAATGTTACGATTAGAGGGCTATAATGGAAGAATAACTCGAAAAAACCGTATATTAACGCGAAGAACAGGATGAAGAGGCTGAATTTTGCAAGAAACTATATTTCAAAGGAAAGTCAGTGCTGAGAAGACGTAATTTTCGCGGACGAGTCAAAAGTTAATATTAATGGAAGCGATGGAAGAATTAGAGTATGGCGAAGATCGAGAGAAAAATTAAATCCGAGACATTTGCAGCCGACTGTGAAACACGGTGGTGGGTTTGTGATGGTGTGGGGATGTATTTCGGTCCATGGAGTAGGCGAATTAGTTTTTTTCGACGACATCCTCGATAAAAATAGGTATCTGCACATTTTGCAAAACAATTTAATAAAAAATGTTGATAACATGGGACTTCAAAGTGGAATAAAATTTTATCAGGATAACGATCCAAAGCACAAATCCCATATTGTCCAAGAATTCTTACTATACACTTGCAAGAACGTCCTCCACCCACCACCGCAATCGCCAGATTTGAATCCCATTGAAAATTTATGGGATGAATTAGATCGCCGAATTCGAATAACTCCCATAAACACAAAGGACGAACTAAAAAGATGTCTGCAAGAAGAATGGCTACGTATTGGGCAAGAATATTTAAAAAGAATAATTTGTAATATGCCAACGCGATTGCGGCACGTCATAAAGCATATGGGATATCCAACTAAATATTAATTTATAAAAACAAGATTTATGTATAAATTTATAAACTTAGTTTTGATAGTGTCTGAATATTTTCGTGACATGAAAATGAGCGTACTTTTAATTTTTCTTTTATTATTTATGTAATTACTTATTGTAAATAAATATCTTTTATGTTTTGGTTAACTACACACTGCATAGTAACATGCGTGAAACCTCTTTTTGTTCTTATTGCATAAATTTCTGAAGTACCGGACTATAATAGTCAGAACTATAGCGATGTCCGAATATTTTCGTGACCGACTGTATGTCGACGGTCGCGGTTATTTGTGTCATATCTTGTTGCGGAGGTGTACGTTGTGATATTTGCCAGGGATCCTGGCGCAAACGCGTTTGGTTTAAGTTAGGTAATAATTGAAGAAAGTAGAACGGTGAGAGGCAAAAATAGAGATGTTAGACGTCGAGAATTGTGAGGAAGGTTACTTTGATTGACAAATCAATTCTGAACTGTTTAGTGGAAAACAGATTTAGAGGCAAATACAGATGCAGTATTCACCTCTCCGATGACTCAGAAAACAGTCGAAGTTATACTTCTAATTAATCGGGTAAATTTTGGAAATATTTTCGTATACGTGTCAGGTATACACTATTGGCCATTCATTTCAATACACTACCACATCTGTAAATTTCCAAAGAAAGATGAATGAATTAATGCTTGCCATATACAGTCGAGAACCCGTTATAAGCTTGGTCTAGGATACGTAGGAGAAATTTTACACAGAATTTCCGTCTCACCACTACCATGTAGTTAGTTTTGTCGGTCGACTACCTCTCATAAGCCTGTTCATTTTTGTCATCATTTTAAACGTTATATTTACGTTTAGTATTGATGTAATTATTTGCCGCAAAGTATATACTGCAATTTTCCAGTATTATATTGTGTTCTTTTCTCTATCGTTAATTAATAATATCAGTAATAATAAATTTTATCTTCGTGCATACTGTTATAGATTACTTGCAAATTGCTTGTAATGTCTTTTCGATAAGTTACATTTTATTTAAAAAATCATAATTGCATTCCTATATGTACTTAGTTTATAATTTTGACAGTTTTGCGCAGGCTTATAAGGGATAGTCTGGCACAAAACGTAAAAGAGTGATTAAGTGGGGGAAGTCGTTACGACTCAGCAACTGCTGATTGAGGAGAAGAGGCTTATTAGGGGTACGCTTATGACGGGCATTCGACTGTACAGGCTGCCTCAGAATTAGTGTAAGAATCGAAAATGGGGGATAGCTGAGACGATTCTGAACCACAATTACCTTTGCAAAAAGGTAATTTTTGCAAAAAGGTACCTTTACCTTCGTTTCGTTATTGAATTATTAACGGAGAACCGTTGACCAATCACAGCGACTGAGTAGCGCGCGCTCACCCGCGAGAGCATTGGCTCGAGCCAGGATTGGTCGGTGGTTTTTCATTAATAATTCAAAAACGAAGCATCGTCCGACATTTTTGCAAAGAAAATTGTGGTTCAGAATCGTCTCAGCTACCCCACTATTTCTTCCGGTTCTTATACTAATTCTGCGACACCTTTATAATATAATATAGTACATTGAAATGTATCACACACTCAGCGAGTCCAATCTTGTTTATTTGAAACACCATCCGACATTTTTGCAAAGGAATTCGTGGTTCAGAATCGTCTCAGCTACCCCCCTATTTCCGGTTCCTACACTAATTCTGAGCACCCTGTACAGTAAAACACCTGTTTTTGCCCGAGCGAAGAATTTCCGTCATCCTAGATCTAACGTTAATTTTTGATATTAAAATACTGTTCATGCATATTAATGAAGCCTTCAGCTCCTATTTCACATGAGTTTCGAATAAATTCGTTAGCCCGCGGGTTCGCTAAAAAAGTACTGCGGATAACACATGGTTAAAGATACTTCTCGAGCGTTTCGCGGCGAAATTTTCATATTCTGAGGACCGTGGAATGTTTTCATCCGCGGTGCAGAAACGTTGTTATCGATTAACCTCCTTTCGAGAGAGGAATCCGTTTGCTTTTCGGAAACTGGAAGCCCCTCCGAGCGTTTTTGACATCGATTCGACTGCGGCATTCGTGGCTACGCGATTGGGCAAAAAATCTCATTAGTGTTTATCCCTCCCTACCCCACCCACACTTTCCCCACACCACACCCCCCCGCTCGCGTCTATGTACAGCTGTGCTTTCTCCCTTCTCTCAAAAGCATGCGATACGTTTCATGCACTGTTGTGCTACAACGTAATCGCGTTAATGATTTGCGGGGCATCCGCGCTAATGATCGCCGTCGCTCTCCGACGCAAAAGGATCGAGAAGGATCGAGCATAGACGAGAGGGGAGGGGCGGTGGTAAAAGTGGTGGGCTCAATTGCGCTCGCGACTAATACCGGAAATCCATCCGTGCGAAATCCGAAACCCGCGTGACTCGACGTTTTTCGAAAACTGCGCCATTGTCGCCGAGAGAAACCCGAGAGGCGAGAAATTGTCGTTTGTAATTGTCGAATTTAAACTTGACGTGCGAAACTCCATTCGTTTGGGAGGATTCCTTTGCATAGGTGGATTAAGGCCGGGAAATTCAGTAATTTAATGATCAGCCATCGCGATATTCGAAATTTACAGTAATCAAAGATCGAAACCCTAACAAATTGAAGACTACAAGTCGTACTATTATCAAGATTGCGAATTGGTCTCGAAAAATCTGACTCGTTGCTACAAAATAATTAAATTACAGCCAGCATTATGCAACTTTTGCGACGAGCTTTTTACAGTGAAACATTTAATCGAAGAATGTCAGGGAATACAACCGATCAAATAGAGATTAAACTTTCAAATAGTATGTAGACAATCCTTAAGAACAGGAACGAATTCCTCAAATTAGTCAAGTTACTAATGAAATATAACACGTTAAATAAATGAAAATTATATTGTAATCATTGACGTGGTCACAAATGACCTCGTCGATGTGACCCTAAATAAAGTAATTAGAAAAAAAAAGAAAAAGATTATGACACGCGCGTGAATGGAGAAAAGAATTCTATATTTCACCAATCTAGCTGGCCAAAAGAAAGGGAGTCCCCAGATTTATATGAAATTTCGTATACAAGGGTTTTTGGAGTTGTAGATTGCGAATCTGATATAAAAGAACAAAAAATCAAAATGGCGGATCCAATATGGCCGACTTGTATATTTAAAGTTATAAGATTTGTATGAAATTTCATATACAGAAATTTTTAAGGTCACTGATTCCGAATCTGATATAAAAGAACAAAAAATCAAAATGACGGATCTAATATGGCCGACTTGTATACTGAGAAGTTAGTAGATTTGCATGAAATTTCGTATACAGGGATTTTTGGAGATGTAGATTACAAATCTGATATTTAACAAATCAAGAACTCAAAATAAATTTAAATTGAATAAAAAACAAAGACATATATATTTTGGTATTAAAACATTAAAAAATGTACATATATATTAATTCGATACGATATAGAAGCAAAAATTTATCAAGTTTTATTAAGAAATTAGACTTTATTGAAAACGAAATAAACTGTAGCATGAAACTTGTTTATATCAGATTTGTAATCAGCTACTCCAAAAACTCTTGTATACGAAATTTCATGCAAACCTGGAAACTCCTTAGTTTGGCCAAGTAGATTGATGAAATACCCACATTATCTTCTGTTACTTTACAGTAGTTTATAATTAGGCAAATTTTTAAAAAAATCGCGCTTTTTCGCGGCTGTTTTTTGCATAATATGTTAGTATAAACACTAAGTTTTATGTCTGAGATAAAATAATTACCGGGACGAACCCTGAAGTAGACTAAACTCCTTGTTGTTTAAAATTAAAATCAAAGTAAGAGTGAAAAGGCTATTTTCAAAGCCTTTTTTATATAAATTAAAAGATACAAATAAAAAATAAAACGGTTAAATTAATAGATACTTACCAGCTTTAACACAATTCATAATTCATTATGGTCAAATATTCGCACAAACAAAAATGTTTTCTTCTGAAATATGTACAACAAATAAAATTTTAAGAAAGCACGATGCTTACGTGAAAAATACATTCAGATACGAGTGACTTGCACTTAAAGCCCGGTTGTTAGAGTTGTGATATGGGTTGTTTTTGATCGCTAAATTTGTTTGACATTACCAGAAGACATTACGTTTTAAGTATTATAAACTTCAAAAACTGCACTTTTGGCCTGCTCGATTGGTTAAGTATCTCACTATACGGTGCACAGTGATCCCAACGCGGAAAATATTCAATTTTCGAAAGTCAAATTTTTGTTATAGAATATATCCTGACTACTGTGAATAGTCTGTAGAATTACACTGTAAAATGGTTGTTTCAAATTTTAATTTTGAAAGAAGTTATAATTTGTTAAAGTTGAAAATCAGTCGAAGTCAGTCACTTATGATTGGGTAAAACTGAATTGATCGGTCATTAATAATGTCTAGTAACAATATGTGAACATGACGTTTTACTGTTTAGGTCAAAAAAAAAAAAATATATATATATGAGTAAAGCGAATATGCAGGTTTTATGTTTTATGAAAATTATTGATTCAAAAAAAGCTCCGACTGTCTCTGGTTTGATTTCTCACGTTTTCTCATCCATATTACACCAAGAAAACATGATGAAAATTTCAGCTGCGTCTACTTGTTCTTTCGGGAGTTACATAATTTTATTCTCAAGTATGTGTGAATACTCAAATCTTGAGAATCTGCGAATTCTTTCTAAAATCCATTCTGATGAAGGTGTGACATTATTTTTGAGACATCCTTCGCAAAAATTGGCTCATGTTTAAAAGACGTATTATGGACTGGTAAATTCCTAACAAATCCACGACAGATAAAATGTACGATGATTAAAAACCATAAAAAAACCTGTATTTTTTCCTGTTAAAAATTCACTAAAACAAGGTTCAATGACCCAAACATACGAATATGAGGCCTGAACTAAAAAAAAAAAAAACACAAAGGTCCCCTTTAGCGAAAAAGCTATTGACTTATTATTTGTAGTGGTCTACGGGACATAAGAAAACTGCAATGTAATGATGAAATATATATTTAATACAATATGGTGTGTGCACAGGAGAAGAACTGCGTTCTTCCAATTGCATAAAAAAACAACTGAACTGCACTCTCTCTGCGCTCTCTCGCTTTGTGCATCATGGGGCCCAGGGCCGTTAACTAATATACTATATATTATAAAAATTACCTTTTTTTTATTAAAATAATTTTTACATAATTCTAATGTATTTTTTCATCCTGAATCGAATGAGACTAGTGTCGGATTAATAGGATGATCCGGTCTCGAGATATTGAGTTTTTTCCGCTTTTTGGCCATTTGTGATCACTGTGCGGCGGTAGTCGAAACAGTCGAACAGTGGTGTCCGTACTCCACGCAGCGTAAGAATGGAATCGCGAAAGTTCTGTCGCGGTGTTTGAAACAATTCCACAATAGTCCCTGTTACCCTGAATTCCCTTGTACGCGGGCTGAGGTATTATCACGGGGACGGGGTTATGGGCGTCTTGCTACGCGATAAGCGTCATAAATTGCAAGATATATCCCCTAGGTGATGCATCTTCCCATCCTGCGAAAATGACCGAAAAAGGGAAATACCTTAACCGTTCTGTTTTACGTTTCCCAAGTACCGGTTGGTTACAAGCTTCGCGATAGCGGTAGCTGCATGCATACTTTGGTAATAAATAATAACGATCTGGAGAATTGTTGTGGCCGCCGATCCAACTAGAAACGTACGAGCGGGTAAGGGGTTGCGGGACACAAGTGGATCCTCTTTCTTTCCATCCCTCTTCTTGCGCTTTACTTGCCTAGCTCCATTCAGGACTATTTATTCGTTTGCGAATGCCGTGGATGAGACTCGAGTGGTTGGTCGAACATGAATGCTTCAACTATAACTCGTTTATAATCGTGATTTATAATTGTAATCACGCTGTGATTGGTCCGTGATTTTCGTTAATAATTCCAAAACCAAGCACCATGCGACATTTTTGAAAAAGAAATTGCGGTTCAGAATCGTCTCAACTACCCACCATTTCCGGTTCTTACACTAATTCTGGGACTCCCTGTATATACAGTCAGTTCCATATGTACTTGTACATACTATGTTTATTGAAGACTCTTGTTTAAATTATATGATTGATGTTTTCAAATATATTTTTCATTATAAATATGTACATGAATGAACTTTACATATGTATATACAGGGTGAGCCATTTTAAATTCCCCAGTAGAATTTCTCGGAAACTATAGGAGTTAGCGAAAAATGTTTCGAACAAAGGTTGCTCAATTTCGGGGGGGAAATGACTTTGCCATCCGAGGTAAAAAATACGGGTTTCTATTTAAAATAACAAAGTTGACCTTTAAATGACCTTGAACGTGACCTCCAAGGTCAAAGCCAAAGTCATGAGAATATTTCCCCCTAAAAATTGAGTAACTTTTGTTCGAAACATTTTTCGCTAACTCCTATAGTTTCCGAGAAATTCTACTGGGGAATTTAAAATGGCCCACCCTGTATATTTATAATGAAAAATTTATTTGGATACATGACGTCTATCAAACTTTTTCGATGAACATAGAAAGTACGAATACTTACGGGGCTAACTATAATTCATCTGACAGAAGTCTGACAAGAAGTCTCCGTAAACCTAGTGTTAAAAGTGTCATTGCGAAGTTTACTCAACTCCGCTTCGAATAACTAGCTACACCCCATTTACTCGTGTACTCGTCATCACGCGAGTATTCGAATAGCCTGGAGCTGTAACATTCATCAAATGAAAATAGCTGGTCAAGAAGTGCCCCAAGCTCTGGCACTGATATCCGCGCTGATTCGTAGCAATTTCGAAACCGGGAGGACCATCGGCCCCGTCGTTGGTTTTCGACGCAACGGCACTCCAAGCGGAGCTTTAATCAGCATTCCATTGTACCGTTGACAGTAATAACGGAGGTAGCACACGGCAGATTAGATTACAACTAATGCAGCTCGCCAGGGGAACCGATGTATCAGACGTGAACCACAAAATACTGAGCGAGAACGGCGAGATCTACTCAAAGCCCGAGCACAACCATCGAAATGCGCGAGTGGTAGCGAACGATCGATATTACGGTAGAAATTTTCTTGCCTCTCGCAAGGTACACCGATAGACAAGATTAACCGCGCTTACTTAACTCGTAGCATGGGTATCGAGTACCCGGCTATCAAAACTTCTTCTTCCGAGAGATGAAGCGCGAGAAACGTTGCTGCCAGTATTAACGCTCGGGCTAGACTCCGATGTTCAATTTCCCCCGTTTTCTCCTCGCCCACCGATCGCGAGGGAATTCTTCTCAAGGTGAAAGATTTTATCGAGTTCGGTTTCACGAAGATACACCCTCTGTAATTCCCGATACATAAACGTTTGCGCTAGCCGAGTAATAATATCCTTCGGTAAAAAGTAAACGTTTACGAAGAGAAGAAGACTTCGTTGATACAGTAAACAGTAATGTACAGCGTATTGTCAGCTCCCGGTAACTGTCTGGAAATTACAATAACAAGGAGTCTACGATGAAATTGATGTCGGGCTTCCAGAGTGGCTGTCGGCTGTGCTTTCTTCGTCGGAAGAAACCTGTCGATAGACCAACCAATAAACCGTCGCTCGTGTCCGTATGCAACGATCGTTTTACGCGAGCATGTAAATTACGTGAACGTCGTTCTGTCGTTTGCTTGAATAATTTCGCTGCTATTTGTTACGATCAACGTACTTTCTAATTACCCTCTGCGGGGGTTTTCCAATAGTGTCTGTGCCAAGGCGTTACGTTGGGATAGTTGTCATTATAATTCATCGCGAAGGATTATTGTAACGATATTACTCGCTAAAAAAGAAGAAAACTCTACTGTAACACCCACTCTAGTAAACGTACTACACTCCCAAGTTAAGTTGCCGAGCGTTTACAAACCGATGGAGACCGGGGAGAAGGGACTAGATCGCTCGCTCCACCGAATATATAATTTTTATTATATCCCTCATTAAATTTACAATTTTTTTACAAAAATAATCATTCGGTAAATTTCATTAGCATTATTTTTAAAAACACGAAGGTATTCTCCCATTGGATCAGATCTGTGCGTTATAAAGCTACAGTGGATGGAGAATGTATTCGTACACCGATCAATTTCCCAAAAAACTTTTATGTGAAATTGTAGTTTCTTAACTTCTTTTTTTATAATCAATGATATTTTACATATTCTCGGAAGTTTCTAAGATAGATGTAGTCCAAACAACATTTACTAGTTAATATAATTTGTGAAATTAATAAAAAAATGCGAAAAGCGGGTAAAAGTATAGAAGCAATAAGTATTTGTACGACTCTTATGACGAACCATTTACAGTAGAGTTTGTAACGTAAACACATTAGTTTATGGCTCCAGGAAAGTACTTTTAAAAATGACTCCAATAGAGGAATGGGAAAAGATCCCACTTCGAATAACTAATAATTTAGTTAATTTAATGCTTAGAAAAGTTACAATAATTATAAAATCAAAAGTAAATCCCACGAAGGAAGTATTATGTACTTATAAATTAATGTAAATTTCATTTTTTTTAATCAAGTTTTAAAAATTAAATAGTTGTGCGAATACTTATTGCTTTAATATTTCTATCGATTAATTGTTTTTTTCTTGTTAGTTTCGCAGCTTACATAAATAGGTATTTTTTTGTACTCTAACTATTTTAGAGATTTCCGAGAATATGTAGAATGTCACTGTTTATAAAAAATAAGTTAATAAATTACAATTTTACATAGTTTTTTTGGAAATTGATCGGTGTACGAATACTTTCTACATCCACTGTATGTACATTTTCCTCAGGATGGTAGATCATTAAGATGTCTTTTATGTAGTCTTCTTGGGAACCTTGTTTAAAATAATTCCTTTGCTAAGGTATTTGGATGATTGTTCAGTCTCTCTCTGTATCTTGTTCAGTATCTTTCAATTTCTTCTTTAACCGTCTTGATTTCGTGATCATTTCGAATTTCGAAAAGTTAATGCCATACAGAACATGACAAAAATAATTTTGTTAATACAAGGAAAGCATAAATATTATTTACCTTTCACACTATGGTGAGTTACATTGAAATGCGGTAGATAAAGAAATGGTGAACCAAAACAGTCGGCAAAATATGTTGTCACTTTTTTAGTACAACTATTGCACTCATTCTCCCTAGTTGTTTTGAATTCATTTCGTAACACACTTTCCAACAGTTTGAAACAACTGATGATCGCAAAAATGGTCTACAGCGCCTCGGGAATCACCGATGACCCCCACCACGAAAAATGCATTAAACGCCATTACATAACTCACTTCATCTACTGTAGATAATATTTTAACATAATATACATCGCATAATAAAAGGTTCATGTTGGCGCTATGGGCAAACTCGTAGACATATAAAAATATAGACCGATCATAAACTGCTACTATAGGTAAGGGGGGGTCTGATATTCGGGGTGTGGAAGGCACCCGTTTAACGTCGAATTATTCCGGCAAGACTCGGCAGTATTCGGCTCACATACCGGACTCTGAATGTGTCAAAGGCACATGAAGATATAGACCGAGCCTTTGTACGAGGGGTAACTGGTAATCTGTTTTTACTAAAAATTGAAACTAATATTAACCATTCTGTAACACTATTTTGGATACTTAATATACTCTTGTATGTGCATAATAATAACAAGAATATATTTGTTACGTGCGGAGACTTCACTCTGTTTTGTAATTTCTATCAAACCTCTGTTCCGTGACATTTCCCCTTTCGAGCGGATGTGACCGCGGCCCTTCGATAAAGTTTTTACTAAGAAACTAGGGCGCGTCGCGGGACTGATTTCCACGGAAAAATAGGAGCTACGTGCTCCTACGCATCTCCGCATACGACAGCATAGAATTCATGGAATGAACTACTACCGATTTTTAACCAAATTTAGAGTATATAAACTGATGCGTTTCGCATCTCTCGGGCTCATTTCTTGAGGACACGTTAAAGTTACGTCGCGTTATATTTTAACCCGCGTAGCAAGATCGGATAGTTATTCCCATCGAGCATAACACTAAAATAGTAGTTCGGGACTCTATTGAGTAGAATTTAGCTGCAGACTTTAGCTTCGTCGACTCACTGCAAGATCGAGTAGAATTCTCCATCGAGCAAACGTTCAACGATAAATATTCTGAATTGTAAACGTGACCCCCGCATTTCAACCCCGATGCGTAAGCTAGAGAGGAGGAATTAGTTTCCGCGATTTACACAAAATCACTTGTATAGTTCATTAACCTAAACCTTCACTATATACATAGTTTAGTAGATTAAATCTAACTATTTTTCTGAATACCTATCCCTTGAATTATTTAGTTAAGGAGACCCACAGCAATACATCTTTACCGCTCGAGGTGTATTGCATAATGGAAGTTACGAGGCCAACTAACAATCCTAGTGGCAACCCTACGTTAGCCATACGTTGGTGCGTCCACGACAACTTTCCAACCTCCTAGTGGCAACCCTAGGTTAGCCATCCGTATGTGCGTCCACGAACGCACATCCCCATTGACAAAAATTGTCCAAACGACAACTATCCTCGGCAGCGCGGCCGAAAAAAGCCTCACAATCCTCGGCTCGTAACGTATTAATAACCAAAATAATGTTACAGAATGGTTAATGTTAGTTTCAATTTTTAGAAAAAAGAAATTGAGGATCACTGATTGCAATATGCAACTACGAAAAGCCGAACATACCCGAGCGATTACGAAAATAGTCGAAGTCGGACACGTTCCCCCTTACCGCGATTATATACCCCTCGTACAAAGGCTCGGTCTATATTTTCATATGTCTGTGGGCAAACTACGTAAAAAGCGCGCGGCAGTGAACGTGTTAACGCCGTAAACACCGATAATTCACCGATTTGCAAAAGTTTCTCATCCTTCGTCCTATCTATCTCCTTCGAAAATCGTCATCCCGCGTTTCACTTGACCACAGACAGAAGGAAGCTCGAGGTTCCCGGGACGACGGGCAGTGTCTAAGAGTATAAGGGAAGGTAAGAAGTACGACGGGCACGGAAGAGTGTAGCGCCGAATACCGAAGAAACGGTAGCCTAGATTAGCATAGATATTGAGCACTCGACCGTCCGGCAGAGGAAAAACATTTTCGACTTCGTTACTGTGTTAGCCCACCCATCCCCCGTCTCTCTCTCAAAGTATCTGCAAATAGATCCCGATTCTCTTTTCTCCGCGTTCTCGATAAATCGTTGGATCCCGCTTAATGGGTAGACGCTATGCAAATGTAGCACCGAATCCCGAGAGTTCGGTTAACTAGGATTTCGTTCGGTTCGCTACAGTTTATTCGACCTCCTCGTCGCTCGCGGGCGCGCAAAAATCCAAATGGTGCTCGCGACCACGAGGACTGAGGGCGGTTCTCGGTTGACGTTTTCCGTCTCGATACCTCGGCACACGCGTCCTATCGGAAACGCGACTAGCGAACAAGTTCGTGTTAATAAAAAGCTCGAAACTATAGGTCTGTGATTAAAGTTCAGGGTTACACTGTGCACTCGCGATAATGAGAAACTCAGCCAGAAGTCCGAGTTTGCTCGTGCAGGTAATCACGGGGGTGTAACCGCAGCGTATAACGAGTTACAGCAGTTGGATCGAGCCGCCATCTGTTCGGTATCCGTTTCAAGCCTCGTCGACCATTTTCCTAGCTTCCTGTTATTTCTAGGTTTAATGCACGACGTGCCACGCAAATGCGAACCTACGAATTAGGTAGAAATCAGTCCTCGCGAACAGTGGAAATTCGTTTTTCCGGAAGCGTTGGGTAACTAACGGGGATCGATCATCGTTCAGCGTTGGACCTGGTGCTCTTTTTGCAATCTTTTTATAATCGCAGAGTCGATATTCGGGAGTAGCCGATACCCGTAAATCTTAATCTCGAGGTAGAGAGATTTTGTCGGGCTTCGGTGCTGTCGCTTAGTTGGCCACCACTGACGTCGAATTAGCACAGGCTCCATTATTTAAATTCAGTGGATATAAAGGAGGGATCAACGCTAAGTCGCACTCCAAGATATTGGCTGCCGAAGCTTGTCTGAGCGGAGAGGCTTCGGTGGTCCCTTTTGAAAGGAAAGAGGCGAATGGAATCTGGAAAAATCTGCTGAATAAAATTCCATCGGTAACGCGACGAGAACCGATCCACAGGACGGTTACTTTGTTTTCTTATGTCTGGTTCGCCGCTATAAGTAGCTGTCGCGTGAAAGACTCGTGCGAAAAACGCTCGACCGGCCACCTCGCGTGCTATCGTTTTCGGTTATCATTTCTTTTCCGTGTTAACTTTACCGCGGTCGAACCTTCGGTTGAGGTTTCGAAATCAATCCTACAGAATACGATTACAGTTTTGTTCTCCGCGTACAGCGTTTCAATGTACGATAAAAACGCGTAGGAGGTTGAAAACCTCTCGTTTCTAGTTCTTAGTGTTTTTATTAGACACGCGAGCGGTAAAAGCCTGATCCTTTATCTGTCACGGATCTGAAATAGCGTCGCAGTATGTACGTCACCTACTTTGAATGGTACATGTTTTACGAGCGTTAGAGCTCGATTCTTTAGTTACATTTTTCTTGAAAACAGATTAATATTTGTGTATGCCTGCTTCGAAGTATTATTTAAACACAGTAAAAGTACAAAATTTCTATTTAGACAGTTTTTAAAAATTTCGCAATTAAATGCGTTTATCCCTTTTTTAAAGGGGTGAAAAAATGGGTATTTTAAATAATTTTTTTGTACAGTACTTTGACAAGTACAATAATTAACTTTATTCGACAAAAATTTCAAAACTAAATATTTATCGTAGACAGAGTTATTTAGACAGAAGTAATGGTTTGCGGTGACCATCTCAACTTTTTACTGGTTCATCTAAAATCAATCTAACAAACATAAATCATTAGTTTAATAGTTAATCTAGTAATTAATCGAAGCCCTTTCTTTTTCTTTGAAAATTAACAAAATAGCGGACTCTGATCATTTACTTATGGTTCTCAAAGAATAATGTGCATGTTTATTGTTTATAAAAATTGAAGTTTTCATCAAAACGAACAAATCCTTCCATGAATAACTAGTTTATTTATACCTAGAATAAGGTGTACGAATTCCATTCAAATCCGTCGAGCAGTTTTTGAATTACAGTGGTCACCGATTGTGAAAACATAGTGTCAAGAAAAACAGGCTTAAAGTTTTACACACAGCAATAGTTGCCTTCAGTTAAAAGCCCTTTAGTAGTTTTAAGATATCTCGAAACTGAGAATATTTTCAAGATATATTAGGTTGTCCCAAAAGTTTCTTCCGTGACTTGCACACAGTTCTTTTGTGTAGCAATGTTTATATAGACATTCTAATTTCTTAGATGTAACATAATGTTGTAACAGTAATGGAGCAAAATGAATCGTACGCAATTCAATAATGTAACATTAGACATAAAATATTGTGTATGTATTACCTATTAATGAAATGGAAGAAACTTTTGGGACAACCTAATATTTCAAGACAATGCAAAGAAAAATTAATTTTTTGAAAATCTTGACTATACCTAACCCCTTAAAGAAAGAATCCCTTGAAATGGCTACTATTAATCCAGTTAAGCGACCGATTGATAAACGAAATAACGACGCTGGAATCTTCCACGAACTGAGAACCGCGCTTACACTCGTTCCGTACCGATTCCAAACATTTTTCCTCTCGTCGCGTCTATTCACGCGTAGCGTCTCGAATTTTCCTAGAATTTGCCCGTTCGTCGAATTCCGTTCCTCGTCGTTTCTTCGATTCCAGAAAGAGTAAAATGCCAGCTGCCGTTTGATTAGAGACTGTTTGTACTTGTTCCTTCGTTTATACGGTGAGCACCGACGCGATAAAAGGAAATCAAAGCTGGGTTGCTCGGGAGGTTTGAAAGGATGTCTCGTCTACGTCGTAGGTTGCAAATACGTGTGTGCACGCGCAAAATGAAATCGTAATGTAGCGTGGCCGGCGTAATTCGGAGGAATCGAATGGTCGTAAAAGCGCAAGGAAATTCGACGATCGATAGATTCAGTTTCTATGGAGGGAGAAAAATAAGCGGCACTCCGGCATGGTTCTCGGGACCGTGGCTGGAGTAGTGCCAGGAAATAGCGAAATTGATAAAATTTGCCAAGTAGAGACAACCTCCCTCTTTCTAGCCCGTTCCGCTAAGATCGTAGGTAGTTTTGCTGGGTCAACAAACCCGCTCAGCCAATTGGCAAATTGTCACGACCGTCGTAACGTCGTAAAGATTCCGCGTTCGTTATATTTCCGTGGCGGTTTACTTCGAGTGGCCCAGTCTTCGATTCGTGGCTCTTGTTTCGTTTCCCACGGGTTTCCCTCGAATCGAGTCCGTACCGTTTAAACGATTCCGATTCGACAGCAACAACCCCGCGCGTTCCATTATTCGGATAACTTATTTACTACGATAATTAACGGCTTGGAAATCGATTTGTACGCGACTTATCGATGACACCTAGAAATTTTCATTGAATATCGCCGAGAGAAAGTAAACACGAACGATAGATCTTGTATGCTAGAAAAGGGTACCAAGGAAGATTAAACACGCGGGGGAGAGCGAGGAGGGTGTAAGGACGTGTTTTCAACGCGTGGTTAGGTCGGTGAAATTCACGAAGAGGCGGAGAATGAAAAGGTACGGAAAGAAGAGCTCGGCCACTGTTTATCCGTGCTTTATTACAGAAGGGTAGCAAGTATTTCGCACTCAGGCGAGACGCATGTACGCGCGTAACATGCGCGCGTGGTTTCGGCCACGTCCGCGCTTCCACTCTCGTTCGCCCCTCGCGCTTAGACTTTTTCCCCCTCGCCGTTTCGACGTGGCATCGTTCGTTCCGTTGTGGCGCAAACTACCCGGTGGCAAAACCTGCCTCGAGAGGGGCGGGAAGTGGAAAAAAAAGAAAGGAACAGGGCTGCGGGTGCGGCGGAATGAAGAGGACAGCCTGGCGTAATAAGCTGGCCCGAAGAAATTATATTTTATGATTGCCGCAGCGTTTAAGCCGCCTACGGCGCAATGCACGTGCGCAATTATTCCATGCATTCTAAGCTGCGATTATGACTGTTGGCTTGCTCGCCAGCCGCGCCTCCTCTCCCTCCACCCGCACTACGCCCTTTTCTCGCATTTCATTATCCATAAATTCGAACTGTATAAAGTGACTTTTACTTCGGAAGAGGAAACGTTGGATGGTAGGGAGAAGAGCTGGAATAAGCGTCACACGGTTTGTCGCAGTCCTCTTAACGGAAGGCATCCTTGTCCTCTTCCAGACATGATTAATACGAGACTAATGAGGCTCCTGCTTCGGGGGCCCCCGAGGGATCCTTATTCGTTGATATTTTAATTCGACTACTATTTCAAAGGCTGACGATAACAATATATTTCTATTACAATAGCCTCTTATAAAATATTTGTAAAAAGAGGCTCCTTGAGTTAATTAGCTTGGTCTCCCGACGAGTCACCAGTGCGGTAGATTTATCAGCTTAACCCTTTGTATTCTGCTCCACCTCGTTGCAAAATGTGCGAACAGGAATCGCATTACATTAAATAGCCTAACTTTGAAAACATGTATTTTTTGGTATTATTAGGCTTGATTATAAATTCTTAGATCTTTCTTGACCCGTTGACACCATTGCAGACACAAAGGATCTTTTAAAAGAGGTTTCAGAATTTTGTTTTTTAATATATTCAATGATGTGTCATTTATATTGTAATATATATGGAATTTGTTCAATTCGCATATTTTAAATGAAGTACACATGATTCTAATTAAACGTAATTGAAAGTATCCAGTACGCCATGTTGACATGCATATTTTGTTATTAAAAACAAAACCCTAGAGTCTATTTTAGGAAACCCTTTACTTCATACTCTTTCCACGTAACGTCTGCTCATATATTTTTCTCTAAATCTCTGTATATACACCATATTTTGGTTTGCTTACTCGTGCAATTTCAATAAGAAAACTTCAAGGAAATACGCATTTTTTTTTTTTTTTGTAATTTGCCCTAGCATAAATTCATTCTATCTAACCACTAACAAAATTTGCTAGATTTACCATATCCCCTCATAGGGAACATCCGAGTGCAAAGGGTTAAAAAAAATGCAATTCCTACAGATCAAATTGAAAAGCACATAAAACAAAGTATCGTAGGTCCTCGATTAATTCGGGAGGCGAGATAATACGTTTGTTAACATTACTATTAGCGTTGTTTCGTTCTGTCTCCGCGTATCTAATCCGCACGCACATTTAACGCAGGCATTTAATGCGCGCGGTTAATGCCTGAAGCGGTACGGTGTTTTATAATCTTTTTCGCTGCGAAATGCTTAAAATACGGTAGGATTTAGCGTTGTTTGTAAATTTTAAACTAATTGAGACCCAGGCTGGGAAGTTTCGCGGCTCGCTGGCCGTGCTCTCCCCGATATAATAGATCCTCCGAAATCTGTTGGTTTAAACGATATACGGCACAAAATTTCCTCTTTTCTCCTCCGAAAAAGTTACGATCGCGTTGACGAGGAACGCTGCGAGCATTTTCTCGAGGAAGCCACGGCCTTTTTCCTTCCTCTTTCGTCGAATCCTTTCTCTCTGCAATCTCTGATCTAGCGCGCGAGAAAGATTCGATCCTTTGTGGCCGATGAACCGGACGGCGAAGTTCTCGTCAACGCGAAGCAGCTTTCAAGATTGCCTACGGTGTCGCGTCGCCGTACAAAATCGGGATCCTCTGGGACGATATTGCCAACTTCCTTCCTTTGGTTTTCTGCATTTTCCTCCCTTCCTTTCTTTCGCGGTCCTCGTCCATTGTCGTTGTGTTGTTTTTGGGAACGGACCGAGATGAAATTCCCTTCCGACCGTTCCTCTTCGTTCGTTTTTCTTCACCCTGTCCCTTGCTCTTGCTCGAGTCGTCTTTCTCGGGCACAGAAAAAAGCATAAGCATCGGTGGATGACCAGGTTGTGATCGATTCGCGCGGTAACTATTTAGTTGAAGAGGCAGCTGTGTCCGAATCCATGGCGACAGAAATGGATCGATGTGCCGCCTGTATCGTAGGCGCGAGGGATGTGTGCGTGACTGTTAGGGTGGAGTGAAATGGTAACTTTTGACGATCGAATTGGAACAGATTGGGGAAAGTAGGATTTTAATGTGAAGAGAAACCTAAAATTACGAGTCTTTTTTATGCTGCCCTAGGAGTCTTTAACTCTTTCAGACCTGGTGTCCGTACTAATTTTAGCCCAAGTTAACCCTAAAAATTAAATTACATTAGTGATTTAATACAAAAATAATTCAGGTCTGAAAGGTTTAAAGCCCTCGGGGGCTGTAGCATGCGTGTACGGAGCTACAGTACGGGTTTAGCCATCCCGAGGTACCCGAGCTATAAGTGAGTTAGGTCCCCACAGATATGAGAGTTAAGTAAACAGGATTAAAACAATGCAGGATTCATATAAGACAAAGTAATGATAAGAAGAATGGAAATATCATTTAAGAACTTTTAGTGTGACAACTATTCTATGTATATGGTTACACACTTTAACCCTTTGCACTGTGTGCCATCTTGTTGCAAACTGTGGAAACAGTAGTCTAACTTTGGAAACGTGACTTTTTTGGTATTATTAGAATTGATTATAAATTCACTAACAAAAGGGTCTAGCAGAATAAGGATAGGCAATCGGCCCCCACTCCAATTTTCATTGCTATTATGTGCCGTGCAATGCTTTTGACCTAAAACATCATAATATGAGGGTAAACATCCTTAACTTTATTATTTTGTTCTCAATTACTATTCCAGATATTTAAATTCTGCAAAAACGAAAATATTCGTGCTTATAAACTACATCTCGTATATTTTTTTCAGGGTATTTTTTTAATTATTAAGGGTAGAAAATGAATAATTTATTTTTTGCGTGTAGTAATTGCAAACAACCCTGTGAGTGACACCTAGCAAGAAGATCAGGAATGATGATCGGTTATTTGGCTGACACGTGTAAAAGTTTCAGAACGGTCGGAGTCCTGGAACATGATTAAATAATTAAAGAGAAACAAAAATCCTATGCGTTACGCTCCGTGCAATGGGCTGAAGGAGAATGAGATAATGGTCAGACACGCTACGCGTATCGTAACAGCTATACAATTATTTACAATTACCACCCGGGAAAAATAAATTATTTATTTTCTAGCCTTAATAGTTAAAAAAATACCCTGAAAAAAATATACGAGATGCAGTTTATAAGTACGAATATTTTCGTTTTTGCAGAACTTAAACACAGTAGAGACTCCTATATCCGAACTAATAGAGAGACAAAAGTGGCCAGATAGAGGAATTTTCGGATAATAGAACAAATTACTTTCTTTTGCATCAAACATCATTTATTCAAGTAGAAATGAAGAAAATTAAGCTTCTTTCAACATCTAAGAGTCCCATATCTTTTTAGCCGCTGTCGAATATCATGACGTGCTTTTACTAACCAACCATTACTAGCTTTAAATGAATTTCCCTTTAATCTATCGCTAATCTATAACGTAGTTAAAAGTGGAGAAATTCTTTTCCAAACGAACGAAACATGCCTTGTTCTATGAAACGAGTTCGATGTCGTTGACGGTTCTCCACGTTGGGGCACTTTCCACCAACAATACACGAAGACCATTACGAGCGAATCTAAAAAACGACGGCACCTCCCAATGCGTCAAATTGATGGAACATAGGACACCCTTTCAGGTTTTCCGATCGCGATTCCATTTTCCAAATTTACTACTACGGAAAATCTAGTCCTAACGTTGAGGAGCTGGTTGATATCGCAGAGGGAGAGTAACAACAATCGCGTACCGTGGAGACAAGCCATTCGAAGCGCGCTCTCGAAATGCGCTATGTAAATATGCAAAACGATCCCCACAGCGAGTAAGTAGACCGCGGACAGCGTGAAATAATTCCGCCCTGCCGACCGCAATGTCCGACTCGATACGATTCGCACGAAGGGTCTTTTTTTCTCGGAATACCCGTTGTTTGCGGTCGTATCTCCGATCTGCTTCGATAACATTCAACGTACGCGAACATTTCGAGAATTCGCTCGCGAACGGCGCGTAAATTAATCGCCGGAGTTTCGACAACACGAAACACCGAAATCGTTAGGGAAGGAGGGGAAAAGCCTGGAAATTTCAAATTCGCGGTCGGGGCTACACATTTTATACTATTTACCCTCCCCGGCTGTTCGTGCTCGCTTTTATGCGCCGATTCTGCGGCTTCTACTTTTTTTTCTCCATTTCGTCATTCCCTTTTTCCAACTGCACCTTGTTGCGGTGGATATTCCGGCAACCGTTTCCACCCCTTCGTTCCTACCCCTCCCGTTCCTCGAACAAAACCCCAGTTCCGTTGTCGTACCGTACCGAATGCGCTACCCCCGTTGCGAGAGCTCACAATTCCCAGCATCCCCGTCGCGTCTCCGGAACCTCTGTCTCTACCCCGTCGTTGCCTCTGCGGCGTTCAGTTCTGGCTAGACTCCGTCCCAGGACCCTCGTGACGGTCGTGCTTTTGTTTCGAATTAACATTAGGAGGTTTCCGCGTCAGAGAATTTATGAGGATGTACAAATAAGCTGGCTCGGCTCGCGACGATGTAGCATTTAGAAACAGCAAATTCCTGCCGACAGCGGATGGGAGAAAGTTACGCGAAAAGGTCAACGATTGTCACGTTGGAACGACTGGGACGGGATTGTGGGCCATACGAGCCGTTCGTTGCACAAATCGATTAATTCCATGAAACAAAAACCTTTGCATAAGAAATAAAACGACTCGTATACTTTACGTCAAAAAAGTTGAAAAGCGATCTGTGATCAAACGCAACAGTAAATCCAAAGCTGAAATTGATCACAGGATTTTTCAGCGAGCTAGAACGGTTTTCGACCGTAAAAGTTGAGAAATGCGACCAAAGTGACCTCTGAAATAAATTATTTACTATTCAATGGCCAACAATATTTTGTCGTTTAATTGTTTTAATCTTTATTATTCAGAAAAGTTATTTGTATATACGTCGCAGCGTCGACAGTTTTCAGTGACGATTACAATACGCGTGGAATCATTGTGTATGAGTGAACTGTGTAAAGGCTAGTTGGAGAATGAACGCATGTTCGAAAGATTTTGTTCTAGGAACGGTCGGAGTGGACGTACAATTTTGTTTGCTAAAGGTGAGAGATAACAGTTTCTGAATTTTCTATTGGTTAGACAAAATTCGGATGGAAATGGAAATCGTAGTGACGTGGATAGAAGGTCTGAGTTTTCAAGTTGACCGTAGAGAGTAATAAAACCAAGCAATACCTCCAAGTGAATAGAAAAATGGAAACAATGACTTTGTTGCTAAGGCTAAGGGTTCTGATTATCTACCAGCTGTGACTACTGATAAACTGAAATTAGTCGACAGTATGTAACGATATAAATATAAAAAGTTGACAGTACGAAGTGCTTTGACACTTAAATTTAAGATTTTTCAAAAAGTGGAGTTAATCGATTTGTACAACGAACGGCTCGTATCTTGAAGAGGAATTGAAAAAATGAGGTGATCGAAAATGATTTATTTTAAGAATCGAGGTTACAGGTGCCCTCTAAATTCATCCTCTACAATCGATCTGAATTCGAGCGCCTAAACAAAAAAAAAATGTTCGGTGTCCGAATCTATCCCCCCGCTAGTTTCATTTCCGTTTTCTCTTAAAAGTAAATCACGGCATTGTACGCGGGCAAATATATGTCACCGTGGATTGCAAATTAACCAAATGCCTGCATACGTTCGGAATACTCAGACACGTATTTGACGCTTGAAACGAAAAATTCATACTGCCAGAAATGCAACGCGCACGAATTTATGACCGTCCATAAATCTTTGCTTGTTCCAAATTATACTCCATATCTTTCATTACCTTCCGGCCCGATGATGAATCGTTCAAGTGGTAACGTTGATACGCGTTAATGGTGACAAATAACGCAGTCGCCCATCAAAATTACAGAACATTTTAATTCATCTCGAGAACAGTGATCGGTTTACGTTGATTTGACGGAGAAAAGTGTAACGCCAAGGAAAAGTTTCGCCGTCGTAGTAGACATTCGCGGAATAACTGTCGCATCAGTGTCATCCTCTTTCATCCTTTCCCCCCTGTAGGCTATTCATTTTCCACTGTGTTCTATTCTTTACAGACGTCGTGTAGTAGGTATTCGAGTACCACGACCGAGATAAGTTCAACTACCTCTGAAGTCGTCGTGCATCAATTTCTCGCATTATCTCGCGACCGCAGATATATTTTTATAACATCGGTATAGATTTTCGTATTCTCGTGAATATTTGCGGAAATACTATTCGTACCGTGCACTTTTAATACACACACGATTCAATTATATTACGTATTAAATGGTCGCACGGAAAAATTATTTCTATCGTGTGGTCCCTTTGAAGGTCTCGGAGTCGTTGCTATAATTTAATCGTTAAACGTTTCTTTCCGTAACGAAGTACCAAAGGACTATTACCACGGCGAATAGAGTAAAATATAATTTTCGCCTAGCCGATACTCGGATGCATGTACCTGACTGTTGCGCATCGATGGATCGTGCTCGATATAATTTCGGTGCCGTTGTCAGAGGGTGTTGCCTATACTCGGAAACGTTTCGAGAAATATCGCGGAACGAGGTCAAACTGAATATAACTGGAGGAGTCAAATCGTTCGGAGCTAGTCGAAAGCTCTACACGATTGCAAACACGGTTCAGAACCGCTCGCCATCAAAGGTGATGTTTAATAGCCAGTATCGTAACGTCGTTGTAAACCTGGAACAACATCGTTGTAACAGCTACGTGTTACGCTCTTCTCGTATTAAATTAACGGAAAATTAGGGATCCGATAGCGGGGATTTCATGAACGCTAGTACGCTAAATCCCGTTTAATTGTCACCCGTTTAATAGAACGGGATCAAGGAACGTTATCGTTTAAGGCTAGAATGAGAACGCCAGATTTATGACGCGGGCTAAGAATCGTCGTCGTCGAAATAGGTGCACCGGTCTAAATTTATTTAGTTGTAGTAGAGTTAGTCAGTCTGTCATTAAATTTCCAAGTCGGTTAGTATGTAAAATTCAAAGCGTTCGAACGTCGACAGCCATGCCAAATTTATTGGCCTCGAATCTCCAATGTGGAAACCGCCCCTTATAGAGCTACATATTTCATTCATGCATTCTATATAAGGTTTGAATTGCATGGGAAACCGAAAGACAAGCATTTTTCAAACAAGACGATGCAGTGGCACTGGGATACACGCAAACCGCGGCATAGGTTATTCGCGATTTAGGCAATTCCATTCTCCGCCGAACGAGAACGACGTAACGAATGCGCAAATTGGAACAGATTCGAGTGTTTAGACTGGTTGCAGCGAAATTCCAACGAAGACTTTGTCTCCGTTAATGGAGGTCGCCCTTCCCATCGCATGCGGGACGCCTAAATCGATTTAGTCCCGAAATCGTTCGCAATGCCGATTCATGCATCGTCGGACTTTAATTCGGTATTTCGACGTGCAATTTTCCAAAACCACTCTTCGATGACGCGTCACGGCCGCGTGGGCCTTTACGAGCGTTAAGCTCGGTTAAGCTCGAGGGTTTAGCCTCTCGAAATCAACAGCCCTATAGCCGACAACGGTTACTCGACCGTGTCAAGGGTTTGCGCAAAGAAACTTGGATGCGTCTCAGATTCCGCGCCAACAGCTACGACTATGCAACGATGTTGTAGGAGCGTTAGGCACTCAACCGAGCTTTCAAAAATAATACGCTTGTTTATGTAACGTTATGTATTACGTATATTACATAAGGTTCGTGCGTTTAGCTTTTCCTTCAAAATCTCCGTTCTGTTCCGCTATTTATTAACACTTTGAACTCGGATGTCCCCTATGAGGGGACATCGTAAGTCTAACGAATTTTGTTAGTGAACATAAAGGATTTATGTTTGCAGTGGTGTCGATGCTTGAAGAAAGCTATAAGAATTTATAGCTTTCCAAAGTTAGACAATTTTATGTAATTCCCGTTCGCACGTTTTGCAACGAGATCGCGCAGAGTGCAAAGAGTTAGCTCCGGTCAGATGCTTAGAAATTTGTCACGTGCGTTAACCACAAAGGATACTGAAATCTAATTTGAAATCCTCTAAAATAACAGCAGAATCTAGAACTGCAAACAAGTTTCATCCAGAGATTTCATCCGATACGTCCCAACAAACCAGAACCAACCGAACGAGATGGAAGCTTCGCCTCCCCTCTACCTTCTTCTTTTATTCCATTTTACGACACGGGGAACAGGTTCCACGGGCCAGGGAATGGGAACGAAAACGGTTGTAGAAAATTCGACTTTGACGCGGCATTGATAAATTCCAGCCGCATCGATCATGGAAACGCACGCACGTCGAAACGACACGATGGGTATACACAATGCAGACCGATAACTCATTTTCCATTGGCGAATCGATTCTGGGTGAGTCGTCGTCGTCGTCGCCGCCGTCGTCGTAGATCGATTCTGTTGTTCGTCGTGTGTTGGGTAGCGTGCTCGCGCGTTTAACGGGGATATCCGTCGTCACGTGTCCCGTCGAAAATAAGTATCGCCTATTGATACAAGCAACTGGAGCATTGGCGGTGAAACATGGCTCGGCTAGGCGGAGGGGAAATTCCATTGGCCTCCGCGTAGATATTTTCCTCGATTCCCGCGAAACACGCGAACCGTCCGCGTTACAGCGCGCGTACCCCTTGCACACGTCACGCTTGCACGCCTATACGCGCATGGAACGAAGAGATCGCTTTATACCGCTTCGTTCTACGTGCACCGTAAAAATGCAAAGCAGGCTTGCACGTCGGCGCATACATCACATCACCGTACACGTGCACACGAGACAGACGTGGACTTGAACGGCGACGTGGGGGCGCGAGGGGTCCTCGTTTACCCTGCACTGCCACTCCGTTATCAACTCGCCCCGATATTATCGACAAAACGCAATTTTCTCGGGTACGGAGCAATTTGACGTTCCGTCCCCCCCCCCCCCCCCCTCCTTACCCGTACCTCGTGCATCTTTCCCTTTGAGCCGTACCTCGTTTCGACTTATTCCCTCAACCTTTCCCCCCGTTTCTTTCGCTTCGTCGCAAACCGCGCGGGGCGAACTCGCCTAAAGTGCCTAAATCGGGCTTGTCGAACTCATTTTTGCTCTACGGATAAAAAAGACCGTAGGTTCATTTGTCGTGGGAAGGGATTATGGGTTGCAGTTCCGAGCCTCTCTCTCCGAGGGGTTTCCTTAAGGGGGAGTCTAGTCTAGCAGGGTTTAAAAAATCAACTTTTCTTTTTTTTCCTTTAAAATCTTCCCAACCATGTGAACAATGCTTTCTTAAATGTCTACTGTGTACTCCTCGAATCGTGGAATCGTGGAATCGTACAATCGAAAACTTTGAACGCGTTTTTCTCAACAGCACGTTTTTCATATTTGCCAAAGATCACGATTCACTTAATTCAAAGTTTAAATTGAAAATAATTAAGTTTATTTGTGGATAAACCTAGACTCTTCGTGAATTATTATTATAGCATAAAGTTAGTGCAAATTAACGGGCCTACATCTTTCGTTCATTTTCATGTTTTTTTCATTTTATGTTTCGGAAGTTCTTCAAAGACTCCGGGTATCACGCAGTTTTGACCGAATCCTTCGTTTGCCACTACCATATCTATATACATATACATGCAAATTAGATCTTTAATGTCAAATTTTCTTCTTTGAACGTATCTTTACACGTAAAAAAAAGTTTCAAGAATAAAAATACATTGTATCTTAAAATGATATACATTGGAAGAAAACCTTGGCAGGACCAAACTCCCCCCTTAAATACTGAAACAAATTTGTATGAATACTCGCGGAATGAAGTTATAAGAAACTCTTTACCTACAAATTCTTACGTATCTCGGAGGGTACGATTTAGGCATGTCTACCCTTAGATTCGCTCGCTTCTATGCGAGGCATTTCTACGAACCTGTCAGCATCGCGAGATGAATCTTTCAAGATGCGATTCAAAGTAACTTTTTCATCGTCTATTTGATTGAAGCGGCTTAACCGAGTGGACGATTAGACGACCGTTCGTGACCCCTTTTTCTTTCTCTCGACACCCAGGGCGCTGCGTACGTGTAAAAACATGAATCCGCTATTCAGCGTAGGGGAAATTCTGCGGAGCAAGCGCAGCTGAAATTCCGCGCAATAAATTCCTTTGAAACAACTCTTTTCATATCTCGGTGATGCACTTGTATGCTTAAGGTAACCGATTTCTTGGCGCATTTTCCATTCTTTCTATCGGGGAATTCGGCGAGTGAATCGATAACACCCGTTCAAAATTTAAGGAGACGCAACAAACTTGTCCCGGAGTATTTATTCGAACGAGCAGGAATCTTGTTATTCCACCCGCTATAATAAACTAGCAATATTCCCATATTATCGCGGGGAGATTTTGTATTGAAATGCAGGAGAGATAACCGAGGGTGAAAGAGAGAGGAACCGAATTGAAATCGCTGGTAATCTGTACGTGTATTGTTATTTAGAATAATGTAGCTTTCGATCTTTGATTTGGGTCTTTTTCGGTATGCAAAAATGTTATCCAGGACTGTAATATGAAAATTACACTTCAGTGAACAAGAATATTATCGAAATGCAAGTTAAAGTTACAAAATATTGAAAAAAGTCTCTTGTGTATTACGAGTATGATAATAATTGTCTAGACGTCGGTCAGATGTCCTTCTGTCAGAGTTTATTCCAATAAATCCGTTTAAAATTAACGCCGACAGCTTCATTCATGAATATGAAATAACCTTTCTTCAAATAAAATTAGTCTGGATTCTTCATGAATAAATCTCTGGAGCTATTAATTATTCTTCATCGAAAATAAAGTATGTTCAACTTTGATTAGTATCTTAACACTCGTTACGGATAGCATATCTCGAGAACACTGTAAAACTGTTAGAAACTATCGGGGAAAGTTGGCTTCCTAGCAGAAAATGCTCTCCACACCACATTTTGCAGCGTGCTTTAACGTACCTCCCGCTTCTTTGAGCCCGAAAGAATAATCTTTGACTTTCGGCATAAACTGTTGTGTACGTAGGGTAGGGATTCTTCTCCGGCGACCAGAAGGCCCGACAAAGTACCTCGTTGAAGTGCCGCTTCCTTCGGTCACCGTCCAGTCGGGCAAACGAGGGTTCGAGCGACGTTTCGTCGAGTTCCGTCCGCTTTGTTAGGTCCCTGTCGTTGCTTCGGAAGAATTCGATCTTTGCTCGCGGTTGCGTTTTACGCTCCACGCGATAAAATAAACTCGCGCGCGTAACTTTCGGTTCTCCTTTTTATACCGCGGATAAATACAGTTGCAGGGATCGGTGGAATGTTCCGAGGTCGAGGTAACGAGAAACTAATTCCCTTTCGGCGGTCACGAAATTTCACGGCTCGCGCACAAATATTCGTCGTATGTATCGGGTGGCCGAGTTCATGCGGTTTCTTGTAATAAAATTTAAACAGCCTGGGCAGTTTTCACGGGATTCCACAATCTAACGAATGATCGATTGCTTTGCGAAACTTTGAGAAACTTATTTTCACGGCAAATTAAAGCAACCCCGATTGATCGACGTCGCGCAGTGGAACAAAAGCGATGATATCTGTGTCAAAATCGTAGAACTCTCGAGTGACGACTCTTGAATGAAATTAAAGCTGAAACTTTACCAAATGCGAAAAATATGGACGAAGTGACACGGATAATGTTTAATCTTGGAAATACACAGGTTGAATTTGCAATTTCCCTACAAAATCATGGTTTGTCCATTAAATATGCGGTGAAACTTCTTTCTTAATCTTTTCAGACCTGACGTCAACAATTGAGGACACAAAATTGAAAAATCACCAACACTATAGTTTAGGGCAAGTGCCCTTATTTCTACACAGGAACAAAGACAAGTTTTCCTCGAAAACCACACTATTGGGATTCTTTTTTTTGTATTTTCTCCATACTAATTTGAATCTAAGTTAACCCTAAAAATGAAATTACATTAGTAAAAGAAAACAAGTAATTCAGGACTGAAAGGGTTAACACGTTGACTCTATTTTACCCACATATGGGTGACTGGAGGTTTCTCTGAGGAATGAATAAGTTAATTCTGAAAGTGAAGTGTTGACAAAAATTAATTTGAGTAGGATTGGTAAATTCTAAGGAGGTCGCAAAAGTAAGTTCTATCACAGATATAAGATCATGTCATTAACCCTACAAATTTACCCTAAAAGTTAAATTACATTAGTACGAGAAAAAAAGATAATTCAGGACTGAAAGGGTTAACTTGTTACATATCATTTGTTGCGGGTTTTGGCATGCTTAATTCAAATTTGGCCGCTAGATTTGTCCAGCGCTTCAGGAATTAGAGAAAAATATACAAAAATTGTGATTTCTTCCTTCGAATGTCCTAGTAACACTCTAATAGGAATATATTCGTCGTATTTATACACACACAATACCGTTTGTGTCAAGAAGTCTACGATTTCTACACAGACTTCGTCGCTTTTCCCCACTGTGCGTCAGTGCTTCTATGACGTCCATAAAAAATGATCCCAATCATTGGGATTCAATCGCAGGGACTTTTTCGATTGTCTGATACTTTTTGGTAACGAACAATGTTTCCTTTAAAAATGTCCCGAGTGGCGGCTATTTATTTAGGCGAAGAATGAGCAACACGGGGTTCGTGAGAGACACGGGACGTATAGGAAGAGGCAGACGTAGAAAATGAAGGGGTATCGAGGATCCCATAGGAAATCGCCGGGAATGCCAGCCTCTGTTCGAGTCTGACGGAACAAAGCCGGTATAATGGGCGAGTTGGTGCACGCAGCAACCGCTCTGGAATTTCACTAGCGATACTACTTCAACCCTCCTCTTCGGTTATTCCTTGCTACGATGCATCGGTTTATCCCGCATCTCGTCTATGCATGCGCCGCATTCAACGGCGTGAGAAAAGGACTCGCGTTGTTCGCAGTAAACTAGCAACAACCTCGTATCGCGTCGATGCATCGCGCGCGTATCAGTTTCCTAGAAAGATTAGCCCTCGAACGAACTCGATGGATCGCAAAGCGAGCGGTAATCTCGTCTCGCGAGCGCTGCGATGCATCTCTTCGACGATGTTAAAATATGTTTAACGGGACTAACAAGGACGGTCGAAATTCTATTTGCTATTCTTTTGGGTGTTAATAGCACGTAAGAAAATAATTTATGTAAAACACGAACTCGATACGGATAATGGGAAAACTTGCCTCGGGGGGGAGTCTCGAAGTTTAACATACAAATACAGTTACTCGTAGAAGTATCCACCCATGCGAGGCATATAATGTGTTTTATGCGGTTAATCGACTTCGAAGTTTGACTAATAATTTGTTTTAAATGAAGGGTATTTTCTTTGTATAGGGTCTGAAATCTCTAATGACATGAGGTTGTTTAGGTTTCATTTCTTTGGGACTCGATATGTCGATAAAATGATTGTCGGTGAGGTAAAGGTGGCCTGATATTCGAATCTCAAATTAGTTTACGATCACGAATCGTCGAAGTAAATCTAAGCTTAGCATTCGTGGCAACAGAATGTTAAGAAAGCATCTCGAGTTGCTGGTAGATACCAGAAAAAAGGCCTCGAATGCAAGGGGTTAATTATTTGTCGACCACCGACGTTGGTTATTACATTCTCGAGTCCAGACCAAATTTCCTGTACCCCGCTCTCTCGAAAGTTGATTAATTTATGTAAAAAGTAGATGCGTCCGTAAACATTATTCGACGAAGGAACTCCGCGTCATCAGGAAGTCTCTTGGCCCTAAGGCAAACTCGATTGCAGATTCAAAATGCCGCCGAGGAAGCTTGTGTACACTAGTCGGTTCGAGAGCTTTCAGTCTGTTTTTTTTTTTTTTTTTTTTTTTGTAAATATTTGGTAACCAGTCTGCTGCGATGGGTTAGAATCAGGCGACACTCTACGAGCGAACGATAAATGTCCGAGGATTATTATAAAATGCAGCCAACGCGTTTACTTCGTCAGCCTTTGACCGAGGAGAAAGTCGATGGCTTTGATGTACGACGCTTCCAATATTTTTTAATAGTTTAAAAATGTTGTATTATTAACAAGCAGAGTATTTCGAGAACACGTTATCGAACCCAAGCGGAATGCCATGTCAAAGAATAAGAACCACCATAACGCTCGCACTTAACCCCTCGTTGGTTACTCGAGGGCAGACACTTCTCCGTCGGTGTTTCGCTCCTCATTTTTTGGGAACGCGTTTCACGCAGCGTAAGTTCGACTCTTTGCAATTTCCCCGCGTTCCGCGCGACACACGTCCATCCAGGGAGTTACTTTCGAGACCGTTCTGTTTATCGATCCGACAAGACGGTATATCTCCGAGCAAACGAGGAAGCGCGAAGGAGTCGGACCGAATCGTTCCCGGAATTACGAGCTCGGTGAAAATATTGGAACTCGGTCGGAAAATCTACGCTAAGAAGGACGAAATAAAAGCCGGTGTTTCGTCTATCGAAAGTAGATGCATTCACCTCCGTTATCCGAGCACGTTTCCATCCACGAAAACGCTCGAGAATTACGAAGAGATGTAATAAAGAGGGAACGAACGGCGATTCGTGCACTCGCGTCTGGAATTGCCGGGAGAAGAAAGTCGATAAGCGGGCCGAAGTGCCAGTTACGTATAAAGGGCTGCAAAAAGTATATTTTAGACCTTTATGGTAGCCACGCATGGAGGAACGACCGAAAAACACATCGAAATAGTTTTGAAGCCTTTGTGAACATTTAATAGCGCAATGGAATGCGATATTCCTTATCTTTGGTACACTTATTCCGGCAGGAGTCGCACGAAAGCACTGTTTTCCAAGAGCGATTTCGCGACGTCGTGCTACATTGGGCGGAAAAACAGGATTCCAAATGTTCTGGGTAAACGTAACAGGGGACACTTGGTTGCACCAGGTATCGCACGCTCGGGTTTTGCAACCGTGCAATTAACCATAACTGGGCGGATATTTATAACTGACATTTTACCAACCCAGGGACAGGAGACCTTTTGGCGTTCGGAAAGCCGCATACTTCACCAGGGATTCCTAATGGGGATGCGGGCGTCGCGTGCAATCAATTTTGACAAAATTATAAACGAACACTTTCTTGAATACAACTTATAACACCCGAAATTTGCCCAATGTATTTCTTTCCAAAATTAGTCGAATATCAATAATGCTTTTGCAATAATTTATGCTGACAATTATTGCAATAAAGAACTTGTTGCATTGGTTAATTAATAATTGAGTTAGGCCGATCGCACACGACGCAACCGATTTGAAATTAGTGGCGCAAACGGTTTTCAACGGTGTGCGATCGGCCTTAATTATTAATTTCGGTTGCTACCTGCGATATCTGGAAGCTTAATATCAATGTATTTGTTTGTAAGAGTCACCGGAGGTTCGTGTCCATACACATATACCCCCGTTCATAAATATGTGGACACTTACCACCTTCAATGAATGATTAATATACACCGCAAATTATTACTATACATACAATCTTTTGTTACTAAACTCTAGTTCGGATATGTATTCGGATGTGATATTAGAGTTTTAATTGAGACAGAAGAAACGTCCGACATCTGAACAAAATTTACGACGAGATATTACAAAAGTAAATAAATAATATTACTTAGGACATAATAATGAAATGAATACAATATTTATGGTATCAAGATTGATGAAAGAAATTTTAAGAGCACATAGCGGATACATTAGTGAAAAGAAAATTGAATTGCTTCTATCATTACTGCCAAGATATTAAATAAATAATTGGTGAAATATATTACGTAATGCAATACAGAGTATTATACAAATACATGAATGATATTAAAGATTCGTAATGATAATGAATTGACATAATTAGATTCGTAATGTTAATGAATTGACATTAATAGATTCGTAATTTTCTATACATATTTATTTTAATTGAGGAAGTGTCCACATATTTATGAGCATAGGTGATACACATGATACACATAGGTGTATCAATGCTGTAGAGGTATTAATCCAGAGCGAATCGTTTAATTAATCACGACCCTTTCTGGTTATGAAATTGACCTGTATATTAAAAACCTCATCCTGCAAGTGTCTTGACCTTACCTCTAAACCAATGTAAGTTACAACATTACCATTACCCCTTTGCACTCGGATGTCCCCTGTGTAGCAAATTTTGTTAGTGGTTATGTAGAATAAATTTATGCAGAGAAAATTTTTAAAGAATGTATGGTTCCTTATTGAAACTGCGCGAGAAAGCAAACCAAAATATAGTGTATACATATACAGAGATTTAGAGAAAAATATATGAGCAGGCGTTACGTGGGAAGACTATGAAGCAAAGAGTCTTCTAAAAAAGGCTCCAGGGTTTTATTTTTAGTAATAAAATATGCCTGTCAACGTGGCGTAGTGGACACTTTTAATTATGTTTAATTAGAATCATGTGTACTTCATTTAAAGTATGCGAATTGAACAAATTCAATATATATTACAATATAAATGATACATCATTGAATATATTAAAAAACAAAATTCTGAGGCCTCTTTTGAAAGATCCTTTACGTTTGCAGTGGTGACACGTTTTCCAAATTTAGTTTCCAAAAAAGACACGTTTTCAAACTTAGACTATTTAAAACAATGCGATTCCTGTTCGCGCATTTTGTAACGAGATGGCGCAGATCGCAAAGGGTTAATTTATAATCGAGGAAGAGACACAATCGACAAAATATACGCGTAGAGATACTTCAAAGAGCCACGAACCGCGGAGCTCTCAGGTTGGCCATCGCTGCTTTTCCCTGTATGCATCGATAAGGAAATGGAGGGATATGGTTGGGATTCGGGTCTCGGAAAATTTTCTATCGCGATCGTCTCTATCGTCTGGATCGCTTTTATCCGCAGCGATTGGTAACCGCGCTACATTTATCGCGTCCCCATTCGTCCCTGGATTTTCGTTCCCTTTTACGCGTGTCCTCTGTCTCCCTTTAGTCAGAGCGATCGCCTTCGGATCAACGCGTATCGATGCATCGAACTCGCAAACCGTTGCAGCTTTCTCGTCGATTCATCGCCATTCCTCGCGTCGGTTTTCAAAACATTCTTCCGCGTTTTCCGCCCCAGATCGATACCTGGGAACTAAAAGCTATTCATCAAACAAAAAACGATACGCGTCCGCTGTTTTTCCTTTCGCTCTGTTTTATCGTTGTGTGCCGGATTGCCGTTTGTCGAGTGTTCCAAACGTCATTTAGATTCGATCGGGAGCGTTCCGTTTCGGAGTGATGTAAACCGCGTAAGCTAGCTTAGGTTCTCCCAAAAGTTTCATCCGTGACTTGCACTCAGTTATTTTTCATGGCAATGTTTATATAAATGGACAACCTAATTTCTTAGATGTTAACGTTGTAACAGTAACGGAGCAAAATGAATCGTACGCAATTCAATATTGTAACATTAGACACAAAATATTGTGTGTGTGTGTTACTTATTAATGAAATGGAAGAAACTTTTGGGACAACCTAACCCTTTGCACTCGAGGCCTCTTGTTCTGGTATCTACCAGCAACTCGAGATGTTTCTTAACATTCTATTGCTATGAATTCTAAGCTATCGAGATTTTGGAATAAGGTCACATTTACCTCATCGACAATCATTTTATTGATACGTCGAGCTCCGAAGAAATTAAACCTAAAGAAACATTAGGTATTGTAGATTTGCTGCGTGAAACCTAACGGTGACTGAGAGTCATCTCTCGAATGCAAACGGCTAATAATATTCCACCATTGTCGTCGTCGTTAACGTTGGAGACTCTTCGCGTCTTCGCGGAGAAAGAATCGGTGGCAAAAAGCACTCGAAATCTAAGTGAAGAAGTGAAAGTATTCGTTACATTATGTGCAGTACATATAGATAATTCACTAATGTTCCATACGAACGAGATGATGTACTATCGTTGCTCTCTGACAGAAATCCGTCGGACGTATGTTTCCCCGCGGAGTACAATGGGTTCTTGAGGAGAAACCATCTCAGCTTCAGCAAGAGACCGGGAAGAACTGAGAGATTAAGCTATTCAAGTGGAATTTGAGTGCTAATTTTCTATTCAAAAACGCGTCCGTGCTCTTACCTCGTTATCCCTTCTGCGAGCACGAGGATCGCGCGCAAGGAACAGAGGGCAGTTTTAATTCATTTGTCTCGAAAACATCTTCGGGTATCCCTCTTCCCTCTTCCCTCGCGAGACGGTTATTCATTCTATTTTTCCTTCTTTCGTTTGCCATGTCTTCTTTTTCTCCCGCGGAATGGTCTTCTCTCATTGTGTCGTTACGTCGAGACCCCTCGATCGATACGCTACTTTACGTCGCTCCAAAAGTCTTTGGCGAGCAGAGTCGGGTGAATTTTATTCCCGAATAACGAATAAAAATATCCCACTCGCCGTTTCGTCCGTAAAATTCATCGAGAAATGAGATCCGTATTTTTCGAAACAGGATTTGCTGTTTGCTGCTTCGCGAATGAATTCACAAATTAGCAATCAACTTGAACAGCAACCGTAATTCGAGTCCTTTTTTTTTATTTTTATCATACCAGAAAGTTTTCTTGCACGGACTCGCGATGCGATCGTGCATTTAGTTGTACGAGCTTCCCGTTGAATGGAATATCGTTTATTTCGTTAGACGAAACGTTGAATATGGTAAATCATGTTTACCGCGGTTGTGAACCGAACTTCCGTTTGCAAGTAATAATGGCTCGGTTACCGCACTTTGAAATTCGAGCAACGGTGTGTGAAATATAGAATATCCGTGGAAAGTTTCGCGAGAGCTCGATACAACTTTCCATGGTTCTGTTGTGCGCGGATGAACGACGTTAAATGTTGCGAAGTAATCAAGATTAGGCTCACCCTTGGCTTCGCTCTCGTCGGCAGGATTCTCATTTGGGCCAGAATTCAGAGATTTAATACGCGCGATAATTAGGAGGCAATTTTATTCCAATTACGATCGGAATTTAGATTCAAATTTGATGTATTCTGCTGAGAAAAAGGTAAAAAGGGACACTTCTGCAGTCATTAAGCAGTAACTCATTCGCGGAAGAGTGACATAGTTCTTTAATTATTATTTCAAGAATACAGCGTTTCAGAAGTTAATTAAAATGCCTTATTATTATACATTGCTTTGTCACTTTCCACGCCTTGGCCCGGGAAAGTGTATGGGGCATTCCTAAAGCTACACTATGTAACAAGAAAAATGGGACCTTGGGGAGCTATGTACGATCAATAGGACCAGAAGTATGCAAATAAAAATGAAAAATACTTATCGTACGCTTGCTATGAATATAAAAAACAGAATGCTCCGTTCGAATTAGTTTCTTATATTTATTGCGTGAACAAATATTTTCCTTACCAGGAAAACGTCCCTTATAAGTAAGGGATATTATATACAAGCAGTCCCATAAGTATTCGCACTCCCTGTATCAATTAAAGAAATTTGTCTAAATTAAATGAATGCTGCATGTTTCCAAATAAATTTGTTATTGTAAATATATAAATGTGTAAAATTTATTCGTGTACATATTTACAATGAGGAATGAAAAATCGATCATCTAAATTAGGCAAATTTTTCCGATAGATACAGAGGGTACGAATACTTCAAGGACTGACTCTATGTATAAAATTAACTATTTCCTTTAAAAATATTCCTTTCAAATAGAACATCATTTCGAGTAGGAATGTCGCAATAAAATTCGCATCCGATCACGATCATTAATACGATGAAACACCTACTCTTAATTACCACTTGTTCTCGTCGACTTCTTGCACCTGGCTCGCTTTTCCTTCCCAAAGTTTCGTGGAAAACCCGAATCGATGCCGCCACGGATGTTTTCAGGCATCGGTTGGTTTCCTGTCGCTGCACCAAATCCGTTTTATTCGGTATAAAGTACCGGAATGAACGGTTACGCGCCAAACGGTCCCAGCAACGGAAGAGAAAGCGGCTTCGAGAGGTGTTTTCCCTTTAATAATTCCCAAAAAGGCGACAGCGTAATACGGAGAAGCGCGGAGGGTAAGTAGGCTACAAGGAGGTAAGACGGAGCCAGGCAGAATGGAATGCCGGGACTAAAAAGGAAAAAGGGTGACCTGGCCCCGAGGAGCTAGCTTTTATTTTTCCTCGGATGCCGTCTCCGCTTCGAGTGCTAGCTGTGCGCCGAAACAAGAGAGGAACTCCGTGTGTTCCTAGCACGATTTCTCTGAGTATCTCACCTCTTTACTCTCCCTCTCCTTTCTTCTATCTCGCGACGATGAGTTGCTTCGTTTATTTTTCCGGTCCTCCCTTTTGCCTTGCCTCCCATTCGTCCATATGTGTACGTAATATACCTACGTACAGGGTGCTCCGTTAGGTATTGGACAAACTTCGCGTATCTAACACGTTACTCCGAACTTAAAGTCTCTATAAGTATATTTCGATTTGGTCCATATTATCGATGATATACTTTCGACATGTTTTTATAACTTTTCGTTTTTCCTGTACCTACTGTTCATCCTCTACGTGGTTTTCTGCGTGCCCTCGGTTTGGCAGTGGAAACAGGGAGGTGCGCGCGAAAAACTGCACGGCAGCAAATTTGAAACGAGGTTAGGGGAATAATAAATCAAGGAGAATGTAAGAAATCTGCTGCTAGTATAATAAATATGAGCGAAATTGTAACCTATGAATCGCATATACTCTGACCTACTTCGGTACGAACTCCTAGCTTCCCGAACGATTCACATCTGGAACTTTCCCCTAAAGTATTACAATTTTCTTATATCTAATAAATCACTTTTAACACTTCCAACGTAACGCGGATGACGTTAGTCGAATAGCCTAGGACACACTGAACATGAAAATAAAGCAGCCATCGATCCTTCTGCTCTCGTTCGGTTTCTTCCAGGACAACCAAAGTCAATTTCTGAGGTAATATCGAGTTGTTCCCCGCAACGGGGCTGTTTTGCTGACGCGGTTGGAAGGGAACTCGTAGTAATTCCGTTTCTCCGCGTAACAGGTAGCTCCGCCGTACGATTTCGATATTTTTAACCGCGAGCGGTATCAGAAATTTCCACCGCGAATGAAAATTCGACAGGTCTCGTTTCGGGAACGTTGCAGATATAGCTTGCTACAAGTCAAACACGGTTACGACTCCATCGTATTCGAGCCTATTATTTTTCACCCGTGACTCGCTCTTTTCGAGGCTAACGGTTCCAAGGTTTCTCTTTTACCAGAAAATTGGTCGGGTAGAATGATCCGGCAGATCGAATTGAGAGATGTGAAATCCACATCGATTCCCGAGAGATTTTCGTCTCCTGATCTCGATAAATGCGCATTGTAGTAGAGCGTGAACGAGGCTCGCTAATAGGTCGCGAGTTAATCCTTTGCACTCGAGGACTTTTCTTCTGGTACCTGCCAGCAGCTCGAGATGGTTCCTTAGCATTCTACTGTCACGAATGCTAAGCTTAGATTTACTTCAAAGATGAGATCTATACTTTGAGGTTTGAAAATCAGGTCACCCTTACCCCCTTCGACAATCATGTTATTGATACTTCGAGTTCCGATGAAATTAAACTTGAACAAGAATTAGTGTTGATTTACTGCATCGAACCTAGTGGTGACCGAGAGTCACCTCTCGAATTATACAGGGTGTCCCAGACTTAGTGTAAGAACTAGAAATGGTGGGTAGCTGAGACGATTCTGAACCACAATTTCGTTTCCAAAAATGTTGGATGGTGTTTGGATTTCGAATTATTAACGAAAAACCACCGACTATACTAATCATACTACTTATACTAATTCTGGGACACCCTGTAGCATCACATTAAGATGCGACCGAGTCACCTTCCACGCGCAAAGGGTTAATCAACTATATTCCATCCTCGCGAATAAAATTCACCAGAAGAACCGTGATTATTCTACAATTAACGATTAACGCGTCAACCCCGTGAACGTTAATTTTAAGTAAATAGCGATCGTAAAACGTCGATCGTTGATTCGATTAAACGATAACAATAAATCAGATTATAATCTGGTCAATACTGGCGCGGAGGGAGGGATTATATTTGCCCGGATCAGACGGTGGATTGCAAGGCGTTTCTAATTGATAAAAAGAAGGGATAGCTCGACGCGACAAGGGTAACCATTGAGACACGACGCGGAGCCAAAAGGAACGCAGAGAAGCTAAAAAATAAAGAAAATGAGAAAAAGCGGAAGTAGAAAGAGGCGGCGCAGAGACAGAAGGATGGATTTCATCTTTTCTGCAGCCTTTGCAAGAACAACCCTCTGGTATGTCCGGAGGCGTGCCGCGGAGTGTTTCCCTCGCGTTGAGAGTCGTCGGGAAACGAAAGAGCCGGGAAACGGTAGAGGGAAAACGGAAAGAGAGTGCTAGGATTTTAAATAGGCGAGAAATACGCGAAATTGCCGGAAGCACGCGTAATTAAAGAAAAACGTATTCGAGGATACTCGCAGGTGCGGCGTGACATCGTCCTCGATTAATCAAGATGGTCGTGGAGGGGGTGGTTTGGGGGTTCGGAGTCTGGTCGTTGCAACGGCATCGTTGCAGTTTTTCCTCGTAGTCCGATCGATCGACCTTGGGAAATCTAATAAATGGAATTTAAACAAGGTTATCGCCACGCGTTTCCTATCCTTATTAAGAGGGTCCTGTCGCGATAAATATCGAATACTCGCAACATCGGGCCTCCGTTTCCGGAGTTATCTTCTCGAGGGACTCGCTGAAACTTCTGGTATATTCGACAAATTAGTTTCTCCGGTGTAATTTGCTCGATTAAACTTTTCTGTTCAAACTTTCCCCCGCGTCGAGACGATTTTTCTTTGCTCGATTCCACCCGGAAGAGCAAAGTTTAATCGCAGTTTAGAGTATCGGTTGAAACCAAGTGTCTTACGCACTGGAGGTCGAGAACCATCGATCGCCGTATCGCTTCTCCTTCTTTTCGCTATCGATGGTTTACGTTCGTTCACCATGGACGGAACCATAACTGAATTTAAGTAAATACGCAGAGCATAAGTTGATACGTGTTATAGGTATTTACAGTGAGAAGTAAAACTGAATTTTTACATAAAATATTTATTATTATTCTATGAATTTTTATTACCACAGAGGAGAACAAATTTTAAATGGTATACAATAGTATTTTTCCCCGAGACTACGAATTAATAATGATTAACGTTGGCTTTTTTTTTGTTACGATTTATTTCAATAATAATAATTAGTTTTCGTAAAAAAAGAAAAAAATATACATGTCGATTTGAGTAACCTCCACCTTTCCGAAGTCAGTTAAAAAAGTTTGTGCGATTGGTTCAGTTTTGCTTCTGATTGTGTATAGCAATCTTTCGTCGGAGCGACAAAAATCTCGATTGCCACCTAATCGCGATACATCCAACAACAAGGTAGCGTAATCGCCAGAAGAAAATGAATCGTCATAAATCAAGCTTGCTAGCTTTTATTTTGGCTTCGAATCTTTTTGTACGCGGACCCGAAACTCGTACCGTTGAATTTTTACGAGCCGGTGGCCTACAGCTCGCCCTCGCTCGTAAAACGTGCGTGACTCCTAAATTGCTCGCATCACGTTCTGAACTATGTTTCATGCCCGAAAGCGATGTTTCGCGTTTGTTCGCGTCTGCTTTAGACAGTATGCTCCAAGGATCAAATTTTATAAAATCCTTGATACGGAAATCAGATTTGCGTTTGACGATTCCAAAATAAAGAGTGCTTCCTTGTTTTTCTCGTATTTCGATTTGAAAGGGTTACGCGATTATTTATAAAAGCGCATCCATTCTCTGAATTTTAAAAGCTAAACTTAACTTGACTTGAAGGCTGCTTAATTTTCCGTATTCTAATACACCGTAATGCAATTTCAATGAAATTTGTCTCTTATGTGTCACATCGTGATTCGAAAAGTTTTGAAAGGGGTGCGTGACTGGTCTCGTTGCCGTGAAATAGTGATACAGGTGTAATTAGCTCACAGGTGATCATGGATTTATAACAGGAACAATTTTCCACGTAGAAACTAACAGATTTTAGTAGGCTTTAGTATCTAAGAATTTATGTTTAAAGTGTCGAGGATGAGCAATGTTGGTACTTAATGGTAGATTAAAGTGATATTCGAAGGAAGATTAGTTATAAAGAGTGTCATATGGATGTGGAATGTTAAATCTTAGTGTCAACAGAATTCTTTTTTCGACTTGGAAATTTCTAATATTTTCACTAATTTATTGTACTTTATCTTTGTAGGAACGAACAACTGCAAGTAGAACTTTGTCTGACCAGGAACCGAATCATTCCACTGCCAGGTTTGTCTACTCAGCTTATGCCTGGTCAGACGAGTAGAATGTATATCTATCTCTGCTCAGACAAGACGGATAATTTATATCTTTACTATTTTGTCATATTATAAAATATCTTTATAACAGTGAGTAACTATAGGAGAATATTGTGTGGCTAGGAACAGACTCATTCCACTTCCTGCTAAACAATGACTCGAAGGCTGCCTAATTTTCCGTGTTCTACACTGTAATGCAATTTCGATGAAATCTTCGACATCCACCGCGAGAAATGATCGATTGGACGCGAATTGACCCAGTTACGATCGTCCGTCGTCGAGCCTACGGAGTTACAATTTCTCATTTAACATTGTGGCTGATTGCCGCTGATTAAATCGTAACCGATGCTCGCGACCGATGCTTCCTTAGCCAAATAAACCTGGATGCAATGTTGTCTGGCACGATAATTATACCCCTCTGTGGCTCGTAATTGTTATCGCTATCGCGTGGCAGAGGATAACGGGTGTTATTGTTCGCTCGTGTTTCGAAGGTAGCATACTGCTATGGTAAACGGAAAATGTTGCAACGACCACCCAATTTGCGTCGTACATCAAACTTTTAACAGCGAGGAAGCTGTGCCAGATAACGTTCGTGAGAGCAAGCTACGTGTGTGTGTGTTTATGTTTCGCCTCCCTTTCCTGTTCGATTCGGTTCGATTAACGGGATTCTTCGTAAACCTGCTATCTGTTCGAGCTTTTCCTTACACCGCGTACTAAAGATAAGTTGCTTTTCCGTATTTAACGAGCCCCTAAAGGCGCTCGTAAAACTCGCGCGGAGTTCGAAACCTCGTTGACCTTCGTTTTAGGTTCAACCGACGAACCAACCAAGCGCATTCAGTCAGAGTCAGTCGTGAGCCATCCCAGAGGTGCAAGGGATGCAGGGTGAGGGGTGTATATAAGGGACAGAGTCGTTGCCTCTCTTAAATTGAAGCGTCTTTCCCAGAATGGATTCTTCTTCCTTTTTTGTTTCAAGTGATCCTACGATCAGAAACCTCTTCCGCCAAACAAACAACCTATTTTTTGGATCTTGTTCCAATTGACCATAAGATTTTCATAAATTAAAATTTGTCTATAGATTTAGTTGGCTCGATACGTGTACTCTTTGTTATTTGATTAATTAGTGCTCGGTGTTGCATCTATTTTCGTTCCTAAGCACGGAATAGTTCATTAATAAATTTCATCAGTTAATGTTGTGCAATACTCACGTCGGTGTGTTAAATGGAATAGTTAGTCGAATATCTACATGTAGTAATTAAAACAAAATTCAATCAAAATTTCTAATTCGATAAGATTCAAATTCAATAAGTCTGAATTTCAGAATATGCACAAATTCGTGTATGATAAATATAGTTGTAATAATAAATATTAACGCATTCGCGACCACTGGCGTGAATTAACGTCACTTTAAATTCCTGGTAATGAAAAAAATTATGAAAATCTTTTTATTTTATACACTACATATTTACGTCGATATTTCAAAACATATTTTGTTATTTTTATCTTCGCCCTAATAATACAAATTCGCGTAGTCCAGCTTCAGAATTTTATTATTTTCGTCAGCGCGAGGTATTAGAAACGTAAAATATTTGCCCGGTCACGACTGCGCTAAATAATATCCTGTTCAATGGAATAACATACTCCCGAAAGAGTTCCAGAAGCTACCCCAGTTCTCAGTCGATCCAAGTGTCGCAACCCCTTAACGCGATAAAATGTTTGTGCTTCTAATTATTGGATTCTGAGATCGATTTTCAGCCACCTGGGACTGACCTAGACTGAAAGATACGCCTAGCCCGAGTATCCTGTCGGCCTTCGCCGAGAAACCTAATCCTTCTGGCTCGCTTACGAGTCGCTTTTCGTCTCGGAACGGCCAGCAGCGGCCACTGTCTCCGATGCCTCTGGCATTTCCGGCGCAGCGTTGCGCATCCACCTGTCTTGCCAACCTTCCTCTATATCCCAGCAGCTCGTCGAGCCAAGCTTTGTTGCGCGGAATTCTCACCGGCATTGGCCCGCGAGTCTGCTACATAGAAGCGAAGAGAGATTTCTCCATCTCCCTTTGCTTGGTTCGCTCCTCGGGGAAAAGAGCAACTCCTGCTCGACGTCTTTTAGCCTCAGCCTTACCCACCGCCGCTCGTCCCGAAACGGAAACTCTACTGACCCTGGACCAAGGGATTACCATTCCATCGCCTTGTCATCCGTGACAGTCGCGTTTCTGTAGGCGAGAAACTTATCTTCCACGCCATAGAAAATTTATCATTCGCGTTCGCGCGACTTTATGCTCCTTGAAATGGGACACCCGATGTCTCTCGTTCCCCCGCTTTCCTTTTCCTTTCATTTTTCACACCCCGTCCCCGGAGTATTAACCAGAGAAATACGAAAGAAATTGAGGGTTCTTTGGTGTGTTATTGCTCGGCGCTGAATAATCATTGAGATCAGTAGGAATCGATGGAGCACAATTATTTCAATGAAATGGCGTCCGAGCATTCGTCGTAATTATTTACAAGTTGATTTTACTTGAGTCTTAGGGTAGAATAAAACATTTCGGATAGGTTCGCGAAGGGTTTCCTAAAATATCAGAATTATTAAAGTCGACTATTAGCACCTCAGATATCTTTGAAACTATAAGTTTCACGGAAATATTTGCTGAAATAAAATTCCACATTACGAAGAGAGCCATCCGGTGCCCATAACATCTTCGTACTGTGCAATTTTATTTCAGCTAATATTTTCGTGAAACTTACAGTTTCGAAGATATCTGAGGTGGTAATAGTTATTGCCCCACCCTGTACAATATAAAAATTATACGTAGACAATTGCTTCATGTATTATTGAATTTAGTATCACGTGAAATATTTTTGCATGGAATTAAAAAAATGTCTTCAAGACTTCTTATTTAATCGATCACGGTAGAATTGATAAAAATAAATGTCGGTAGGTTTAGTATTAATTTCAACGAGTTTTATCAAACGTTTTTTGCTCGATCAATCTGTCCAAAATCGCTACGAATAATTATCGGAGCATCACGTTACGCAACGATTTTAGTTATTCCCATCCCATCGAAACTATATTTCACGCCCACGCATAAATTGCTGCTCATCCGACGAAATCGTCTAAAAATTTTCCGATCCTTCGCGTCCCCGAAGTTCCCTTGTTTCAAAGCTCCGCCCTTGTAGCGGTCGTTATGGAAACAACTCCTTCCGCCGGAGCCGATTTAGACTCGCCGAGAGAAACAGTCGCAGCCCGTAATCGCGATTGTTGCCGTTTTGAATTCGCTTCTACGAACGCAAATGGAATACGCCGGGAGAATACCTTTCGATTCGCAGTCGTGCTTCGGCCTCGAGTGCCGCGCACAAAGAGGGAGAGAGGTATATTCAAAGCCGCGCTTTTGTGCGTGGCAGTTTTATATCCGTCGAGTCTTTAGCGGCGCTGTAAAATGCGTCTCGAGAGTTCTCGAGCGTTCTTAAAATTTCGACACCACGGTTCGAGAATCTGCTTTGACGCGATGGAAGGAAACAACGGACGGATCGAAAACGCCGACAGCGTGCGAGGGTTTCCGCGCGACGAGGAAGGGGAAACGGCGGGTCGGAAGAGGGTGAAAATATTTTCGCGCTAAACTTTCGACGAAAAAGTTGGCCAGGAAACAAATATCATGGAAATTGCGAACAACGCGTCGAACTTTGAGAAACTCGACGGAAGGGAACGGAGGGTGAGTTCACAGTGAATATCTAAAAGTCGAAGCCAAGGGTTCCACGTGAATTCGATCGCTCTTGTATTTCGGTGTATGGGACTTTTATGACGTCGAAGTATATCGTAGAGTGTGCGAAATTAGGGGTGATTTAAGTCATCATCTATTTGACTTCGTAGTTTTTGGAGAAATACGAACCCTCGAAGCTCGCGGTATTGAGCATATTTTCGTGAAAAGTGTCTTCGTATATGAATTTTTAACTTCGTAGTTATCGAGTAGAATTTATTCGGAGAGATTCATCCTTCTTTGAAAAAAGCAGACGGTACCTTTAATAGTTTGAGCGTTAAATATTCATTTATAATGGCAGTTTTTGTAGAAATCGACGAGTTGCAAAAACTTTGAGGAAAGTGATGATAAACTCCTCCGAATTTCGTACGGACCGCTAAAAACATATTTCGATATCATCGAAATTCGTGACGTGAAGGGAGAAAATCGATCGATACGGCGTGGAATGGTCCCCGAAACAAAGAATTCGAAATGCACGGGCATCGGAGAGGTCGAAATCCGATTAATCGTTACCGCGATTCACCACTGTATAAAGAGCGGAAAGGGAACGCACACTGCGGGCGCCTTTTACCATGTAATGGTTGCGCCACTGATGAAACGGTACGAAATAAGGGTTAAAAGAAAATTCGCGTGAGAAACGAGGTTGAGTTCGGGGGCAGAGGGGGGAGAGGGAGGATATCAAATTTACGTACGGTTCTTTTTCTAACGAGTGCCGCGGTATCTCTTTACCTCCTGTGGTATACGGGCACGACGGAACGAGCATGAACAAGAGGAGAGGAACGACAGCCAAAGTGGGGTTTTTAATCAGCTTATTTGGCAGTATTTTAATTTCGTTATATACGGCCAAAGCTTGCTGACGATGCAACGGCTTCAACTCCAGCTAATGACCGCCCCAGGGGCCAACGAAATTTATCGCTCGTTCCTATATATCTCCCCGACACTGTGGATCGAGGAGGAGAGAGGAATGAAAAAAAAAACAAGAAATGAAACGTTTCAAGGTAACCGCACTTATCGTGTTCAACGTTCTCGACTTGAGTCGGTTTGGAAAAGTTCCAGGCAAAACGATCAGCGATCCACCGCGCGAGAACGTTTCCGCGAGATATCGTTTCCCACGGATTCCTCCATTTTCCTGGAATTTCAGAAGACGCGAATGCAAATTACCGGTCCGTGTAATGTTTGCGTCGTACCGATGAATTTGACTTTGTAATTCCCCGTTAAATACGCTTTCTAACTTTTGAAAAATTGCGAACGCAGCCCCGATTCCGCGGTCCGGCCGCCGTCAGGCGATATCTCCGCAACGTTGTGTACGAATAAATGTTACAACCGTCCGTGTAATTGCGCGAGCACCGCGGTCCCGCGGACACCTCGTTATCCTCGATGACTATTCATCGTTTTATAAATAGTTCGTTTAATATGAGCAGCTAGCTACCGCTTGAGGCTTGATTATTCACCGAGACACTCGAATGCTCTCTGCGGAAAAATGAAAATTTCCTTGGAGCGTATTCAACGACACCGTCCACCGCGATTTCACGGTCTCTGTTAATTAACAACGTTTCTTTGTATTGCACTCGGCCGTGGGAACGTGGGAAAGTTACATTTTTCATCCACCGCTTCGAACGAAATTTATTCCGGCGAGTCTCGATGAATTTTTGATTCCACGAACTACCGCGCAGATTGGTTTACGAGTTTCAGCGGATTCGCACGGAATCATCCATTATATATTCGGGTTGGTCGCGAGCACGGGACAAAGGGAAAAACCAGTAGAAAGACTGCTCGAACGCGGTTATAATTAATGACAAGAAGGGCCAACATCCGACGTCTAACGATATTAATAGCCGCGAGGAATAAGGGTATAAGTTCGTTAGACGTGCTACGACTTTGAAGACTAATGACGAAACTTTTGCCGCGATTCCGCCGGTGTACAGAGACAAGCGTGCCTCGGCAAATAGCGGCCGATTAACCGCGAGATATTTGAAGTTAGGTGCACGGTTTGTGCACGATTGCCTCGGGGAGATTGCCGGCTAGTTATGAAAACATCGTGAAACGCTACTGCGGACGGTGATCAAAATATACCAGGCATTAAAGTCTCTAGATATACAAGGTAACGACATGGACCAGACCCACCACCGTCGAAGGAAGAGGGTCCTAGTAATACACTTAAAACGTCCGACAGAGTCTTAAACCCACGCGTGTGATTTTTAATATTCTCGACCTCATCGCGTAGCTTACGAGAGAAAACCAGACACGGGTTTTGATCACGAATAATAACGCTGGTATAACCGTAAGATTTCACGGTATTTTTGGCATTTTATAGATTTTCGTAGTCATATGTACCAATATTCCCAACCCAATTGCAATGTTAACGAAGAACGATGGTCATTGCATTATAGTCTCCTCCAATTTTGCTATTTCCGATTTCGACGTTGAACGTAGAACCAGCAACTATGCCGCACGCGAGGTCACGTCGTAAGAATAACTTTTACACCGTCGAGAAACATTTCAGTTTTCTATTCGCGAAATTGAGCGGCGTAAACGAGCCTTCCAAAAGCGGACCTTTGAAATATCCCGTTAAACGGTGAAACCTGGACGCTTGATTCGAAACAATGGAAATGTAATTTACTCCTCGAAATCATACAATTTTCCAGGAATTCTATCGTCGAAAATAAAAGATAACATTTTGGAACGCAAACGGAAACGATGGGGACGCGACGCGGACGTGGAAATATCAGATTTCGATGGCCACCGCACGATTGAACGATTCTATATTTTTTTGCGAGGAATTGCCGCCTAAATTGGAACATTTTTTGATCACCCATTGTACGATATCCGCCACGGTTGCGCCGCGATGCCGTGGCGTGTCGCGTCGTATTGTATCGAATTTATCGAATCGAGAAATTATTACCGGTTACTATAAAAAAAAAATAAAAATAAAAAGGAGGGGAGTAAAGGAACGAGTGGAAACGGTCGAGTAGGTGGTCGTAATACTCGCAGACCCTCACGACAATTATTGGAGTAAAGTCGTCAAATGGCTTTCCTTCGCTCGAGCGGCCTCGCCGTTCCGACTTCTGGGAGGAGAAAAATCATTTAACCTGCTTCCTGAACACGACGGAGAGAGATGGAAAAAGATGGCGCGCCATTGGCAGAACGTAATTGGTGGCATCTGTGACCTACTGTTCCGCGAAATTGATTCAAGTCTCGAGCCGGAGAATCGGAGCTAATTGGAACGAGTAACGAATCTACAGGAGGAAAATCGCTACGATTTTTCTCTTGCGCGACCAGAGTGACGTCCGCATACCCTTCGCGCTCGATTAACGATTTTTAGATTGGATCGAATTCGTTTTAATCCGTGGATATCGATTGAAACGCTCCGTCTTCACCTTGTCCAGATTATTTGAAATCTTCCACATCTGCGATCTGGGTCGTTCGAGACCCGAGAGAAATTTCAGACTACTTGTATTATTTGAAACGAAGTTACGTAGGAAGACGTCCGGTTCGTTTCTATTAAATATTTCAGATAGAGATTCGCGATTATTCAAAAATTCACTTGTTGGTAAAGTTTCGTGGAAATTGATCGAAATTGAGGGGTGTGCATCGATAAGGAGGCAGCTCCATTTTTTTAAATTCTTGGAAAATTGAAAAAAACGTTTTAAAATTCAGATTTTTGAAATTTTCTTTCTTCTTCTTTTTTGTGTCATAGCATAGGTACCTAATTATGAAATTATGTTGTTTCGGATTCCATATTTCCTTATTCCTTATGCGGCCTCCTTATTGGGCCCCGTTCTAAAAAGCAAATTTAAGGGATTTTTCAAATCAAGAGAATAAAATTTTCTGTCAAACGCACATTTATTTTATTCTTAAAACATTTGATAATGCAAACAAAAATGCAGAATACAAAATATTGTAAAATTAGTGCAAATGTCAGTTTTCTTCGTGCTCTCTCTCCGTCAAATCGACAAAAAATGAAATGTTTAAATCCGTCCTTATGTTTTAATCCCAACTTCATAAAAAAAAACATCGAGCTGCTTTATTATTGCAGCACACCCCTCAATTACAAAATATAAGAGACATTATTTTTTATTTTCTTCCATGAAGGATATTATTTATATCCCATATAATATACACTCAGGAGCAAGACTGAACCAATCACACAAATTTTTACAAAAAATATTTATCATTATTCTATAAATTTTTCTTATTACAGCCAAAGAAGAACAAATTTTAAATGTTTCACAATAGTGTGAGTTTTCTGAGACTATAAAGAAATAATGATCAACATTGGCATTATTCGTTATGATTTATTTCTATAATAATAAACAATGTTGATCATTATTTCTTTATAATCTCAGGATACGTGCACTACTGTATAACATTTAAAATTTGTTCTCATTTGGCTGTAATAAGAAAAATTCTTAGAATAATAATAAATATTTGTTGTAAAAATTTCTGTGATGGGTTCAATTTTGCTCTTGACTTTACGTGAATAGTTCGAACATTTACGTTAGACTGGCCAGTTTTCCCAGATCGCGTCAATAAAAATAACACCGCAATCGGACGACCACCTCTTTCCGTTTCCGCTCTTAAAAATCTGGAAGAGACAGACTCGTCGATTGCTCGGGAAAAACTCATCTTGACCGACATATAACCGAAGCGGTTGGCGAAAGCGCAAAAGTTCTCTCGCGCAAATCTCCTTGTTCGTTCCCCGGTCTAATTTAAACGTATTCTTCGATTATTCGTTTTCTCGTGAGGACGAAGGAGGAGGACCTGGTAAAATAGTGGTGGATCGTCCGTGCGAGACCGAAAAAGCAGTCGCGTCGACGATGATGGCGAAGGAGGTGGAAAGATGCCTGGCGCGCTATTAAATATGCCTCGGAAAATTGGATTTGAAATTCTTATTTTTCCCGTGCCACGTTTCCACAAGTTCCTTCCGCCGTTCCCCCATCCTTTAGGGCGTTCACGATTCTCCGTCTTCCCCGTGTTCCTCGTTCCTTTTTTCCCCACGGCGAGTTCCGCGCGCCAAAAGAAAAGATACGCTCGTGCCCGGGGCTAAATACCTGTGTCAGCATTGTTAAGGTAGCAGCTACGGCTGACCTAATAGTCTTAAATTTTTACGTTATGTGCCCGCCTCTCGAGGAAACTTTCGGTCTTCTTTTACCTTTCTGACACTTTTCCACGGGCTCGTCTCCTCCTCGCATTTTCTTCCTTCGAGGCCCCCGACGAGAGGACCGTGGAGCGTTTAGACGAGGCGTCGTCTAATGGAATTCCCCGCGGCTAGACCGACGTGCCGACGCCCCGACATGCCACCGCGTATCGTGCTTTCCCTCTACGCTGCCGAAGATCGAAAATCGGCCGAGCGAAAACGGAAGTGGATGCGGGAAACGAAGCAACGGCTACGCCCCCTCTGCCGCGTTATTCGAACCTCTTTGGCCCGATTTGCGATCTAAACTTGCAATCGAAAAGTTGCATCTCGTCGACACGCTGTAATTAACGAACGCTAGTCGCCTCTGCTTACGTACGGTTTGACGAATCAAAGAGCTCGTTAACGAGCGTCGCTTTATTCCTTCGTAGCGCGTTCCCATCCATGGATTGATCTTCCGTAGAGAGATTTCCCGTAGGTGAGAGCTCCGGGAAACGTGTCCGGAAATTAAGTAGCTTATGGAATGAATTTCATCTAGGTTGCGCGAAAGTAGTAGACAGATCTCGAATTTTTCTGTAGATTAGACAAGAACCTAGAGAAGAAACATTATTGACTTCGTATACTGTTTTCGCGTTTGTATTACATGGTTTGAATAGAGCGGGAGTTTGGAAGTACGATCTCCGATATTAATTTGCCCAAAATATCGCGAAATATACGACTTTGGTGATTCTCCCCTAATTATTGGTGACAGGGAAGTGGCATGGCTGTCCAAAGGTACGAACGTTCGACTACAGGAACAGCGGCTTCCGTAGTTAACGAGATTGGACCGAACAATGTACAGGAAGCCAAGACTAATCAGACTATGCGATCGTATTGGCATTTACGAGAAACTTTGCCAGTTTCGTCAGCGGGATACGATCGTGTAACGTGATTAAATTCGTCTCGGCAAGGAGGCCCGTGCACATCGAAGATTCGAGGCAATAGATGACACACGTGACCGCGTGCGACACCACATTCGGGCACCTGTGGTACACCACACGAAAGTATCAGAGGTGGTATCGAAATCATGCACAGAAAAATGATCCGAAACGTACCTGAAAGTTGCGATAAAAATGTATCACGAGACTCGCTCGAGCTAGTTTTATAATATCCAGCGCTCCCGGTAATTTTCTTTGAATTGCATTTATGTCCGGTGTTGCGTTTGTCGGGGAAAGCGGGAAAAGGTAGATCGAAGGACGAAGAATGAAACTCTCGGCTCGGGGGAGAGCGTACCTAGGAGGAGAAAGAAGAGAGTCGGTTCTGCGAGACACCCTTAACGCGGAATGTCGCCTGAATTACGGCCCTCCTTATGGCTGGTCCGCGCGCACCGTTTCCAGACAAACGAGCGAACAGAGGCCGCGAGCGCGAATTTCTTTGCGAATTCCGACAGAATTCCGGTGCCAACCGGTACCGCCGTCCCCGCCTCCTGGATGAAAAGTAGCTGTGAAGAATCCTCGCGTACTTTTCGGAAATTTCGACGGATAAAGCGGACTTTCCACGGGCAACGCTTGCTTGGCGCCAGTTTGATGACGCGGGTATCAGTTGACGGAAGCTTCTGATACTGCCACGTAGTTCATATTTTCACGTGATGGGACGACGACGATCAAATTTTCTGTTCCCACTGGATAACGTTCATACGCCTAGAGGAACATTATTGTAAGAGTCTAAACGAAAAATATTGCACAGAGATTCGAATCCACGATCCTCGGATCCATAGCTTTTCCTATGCGATTCACCCTTTGCGCTCGAGTGGCGCTTCTAGGGCGACATATGTAATTTAAAAGTGACTTTTTGAACGTACAATTTTAATTTCACTTATATCAGCATACAGCTAATTATAAATTGTAATAATAATTCATCGAGTCACGAATGTTCGTAGACGTCTCTTTTCTAAGTAGAGTTGTTTGGTTTTACAGAAATTTATTATAAAAATGGACCGGATTTGTGTCTTCGTTTGACTTCTTATTTTTTGGTATAGAGGGCACGATATCACCCGTCCTAAAAGTTCCATTTATACCTCTGCTACTCAAATTAATATGTGAAATATACTCTTAACACGTTCGTCGCCGCATCATCCACATGTGGGTGACAGGGCTTTTTATTATGAAACTAAATAACATAATCTTGAAAGTAAGATGTTATGGACAATAAATTAGAGCCCTCATTTATATGTATACACGTGTACACGGGTTTCACGTGTAACACGTAATGTCGTGTAGAAATCCGTGTAGTAAATGCCCGTTTCCATATTACACGGATACACGTGTATTACACGGTTATTCACGTTGTCTGTTCCATATTACACGGATACATGTGTATTACACGGTTATTCACGTTTTTCACGTATAAAGAAGCACGGAATTTATTAATTACACGTGTTTTCTGATATCCGTGTCTCGTAAACGTTTAAACCGAATAAACGTGACATGTGTAACCGTGTATCGCATTGTACGTGTTTTACGCGAGAGATCTGCAATAAATCTGATTAAGGTTCATGTATTTCGATAACTTTATACAAATGCATACTACGACAAGCGTTACATTACGTATGTTTCCATTGTCTCAAAACAAACTTCGATTCTCATAGAAACATTCACAAATATTCATGTGGCGATCAACGTGTTAAGTATTATGAAAAATGGTAATCTCTCTCATTTTTAAATATTTTCTCACCTTTCTGACATAGTCTTTACACCGTCGCTATAAAATTTCTGTAGTTTTTTTAATTAAATATCGACACAGTCTTGAGGACGAACTTACGGAATGACCTAATACGTTATCGCATCCTCCAAGTGTTCTTCTGACACTTGTACCACTGATCGCAAAGAAACTTGTATTAACTGGCGTCAGTTAGCATACCTGTCCTCCACTCTTTCACTGCAGCGACCAGTGGCGCCAGCGAGGTTTCCCCAGTCGAATTTACATGTGGAAACCCCGCTTAAGGGTACGAACATCGGGCGCAGCCTTCCTTCCGCCTCGTTAATGCCGCTTATCCGGCCACTTCTTCTCCCTTCCTTCGTTCTACTTAATGAACTTGCCCCCTTTTTCTTTTTCCTTTTCTCCTTTCTTTTCTTTTTCTCGCTTTTCTTTTTTACCGTCGTTGATCGTTAAACGGTAGTCGCGGAGCCCGGGTGATCTCTATTCGTCAAGAACTAACGCGTTCGACGCGACCGGGGGAGAACGTCGTTTAATGAACGAGAACAAATTGCCGTCCTTTCGGTACGATTCTCGACCTCCGGTCTCGTCCTTGCTTCGTCGAAGCGAGAAGTCTGGAAAAAAACGTTGGTCGCGTTCGCACGGAAAGACCGATAACGCGGATTCCGCGGGCCAGAGACGAGAGGGAAAAGTCGGAGACGCGAAGGGGGACGGCCAGAGGGTTGGGCGCGGCCGAAATCCATGGAAAACGGGGCAACGACCAGATATCGGATGCTGGAATGAAAACGGGACGTGGATGCATCGACGGTGAAGAGGAGAGGGGAAAAAAAAGAGAGCGGCGCGACTCGTAGCTGGCAAACGTATCGACGATACGTAAACTAGGCTCGAGGATGATCTCGCCGACCGACGATGAAATATCCTGTGTCTACTCGTTAACCGATTACGGCTGACGTGCCTTTTCCGCCCCGGAGGAACACGACGGACTAACGATGCGAGGAACGGATGCAACAACATTATTGACAATTGCCTCGTCGTTTTGTGGAGGCGGGGAGACGTCGACATCGCATCGAGTCGCAATATGGTTAACAAACTGGTTGATAGGAAATTATTAGAGCCACCGAGGATGAGGAACACTTCCGTGGGCAAACATCGAAACTAGAGCGCAACATTTTTCTTTCACATGTCGAAAATGTACCGATAGATAAAATTTTTAAATGGGAAGTTGTCTCGGTCGAGTTAAGCTTGGGTACGATGCCAACAAATATTTATGGTCGGTCTGGGAAATGCCTGCTGGGGCCGTATCGGTGGTCCTCTTTAAAAAGCATGTAGTGTTGAATGGATCTCCTACAATTTTGCTTAAATCCGCCAGGAATCTACGGAGCTATTTTAAGAGAGCTTCCGGTAAAAAGAATTGATTCCATTTTATCTTCCTTTGTATGCCGAGTAAATTTCAGGAAGAAATTTGTGAAGGTAGAGGTTTCGTAGCCGCGAGCATAAAATCAAAACGAAGCAACGCGCGTATGCATGTATGGTATGTTTTTTGCATGAGATCTCAAGAGGAGCAGCACTTTGAAGAAGTTGACGGGCAGTGCGTATGAACTAGGAATTGCTGGGTAAAGCTGAATGGGTCATACATTATTTCGCGTGGATGGGATACACGAGAAAATTTTGAACGCGTCTTTCGCGAAATTCAATACATTAGCATTTGCGCGTAAAATATAGAAAAATAAGGACCTGTGTCCTGTGAGACAGCTGTAAGCCCCTTTACGAATTTAAATAATTTTTAATCTAGACTAGCCATATTGAAATTATATTCGAGAGCCTCGCGAAGCTCTAGTGGAAGGACTTCAAAATTTCCAAGCGAACAAACGGAAGATTGGTACGTCTGGAGGAAGCAAGGCGTTCGTGAAACTTTTAATCGTCAAATTATTGAGATTAGGGAAGCGGAGATCAGGCCAACCACCATAAGAGATTTAAAGTTCAAATTGTAACCACACTAGCGTAGCATGCAGATATAAGATAACATAGAGTAGCCATTCGAAAGCCATCCACGCGAGTCACCGAAGTCGTGGCAGGCTCTAATCATGACGTTAAAAGTATTCGTTAGATATCTCCTCGTCAGCCGTTGGGCGTTCATTCTGCGTCGAAGTCGTCGCCTCGACGCCTTTCAATTTAAAAAAAAAAACAAAAAAAAAATCGCCAGACGCATGTGAGAAATACCGTACTCGAGAATATCTCGCGATCAATTCCATCCTACGTGCCGTAGATGATCCGATCATATCAGCTTCGTTACGGTCTTGTTTCGTCGCAAATAACATTATTGCAATCAAGTTGGAATATCCGTTCGGAGCGAAATAGATATCGATCGAGTTTTATACCTCCCTCGAGCAAAATCTGTCTTCGAACCAGCTAAATTATTTTCACGTCGATCGTTGCTTCGGATCAGCGTTTCCCAGCGTGAGCGTTGGAATCTTTTAAGGGAGCGTTAAAGCGACGACGAACTTTAAGAGGGCGTTTGGATACATTAGGGAGACGTTAGCACTGCGGGTCGACTGCTATCGCCACAGCGTTTATCAAACACACGAGCCGCTATTTCCACACTTTTCTGCGTTTCCTGTAAGCACAGATGATACAGATAGCTATGATAATTGCGCAAACTACACTGCTTCAAACAATTAGTGGGACACTTTTTCAAACCGTCGTAACTATGGGAGTTTTCAACCGATTGAAATGAAACTGCGTGAGGAGTACTTTTGAAGTGTCCCCTAGGCGTGTGTAAAGTTGCATTGGCGAGGGTTGACGCAAAGTCTTACTACTCTTTCAAATCTGTTCCGATTTGACAACGAAAGCGTGATTAAAAAAATCTAATTTTTTGGGGATCTGTTAACGTCCGAATCCACGAACGGCGTTGACGTGGGGTTACCCTTTCGCCCTGCAGATGGGCCTAAATTTGGAAGCGAGTTTTTAAAAAAATCGACATTTTCCTATTTTATTGCCTTTCGCGCGGGAAAAGGACATCAAACCTGTGTCGCCCTGATGCCCTGGACTGTTGGATATGTAATCCACGCAACGTGACAACGTTCTTTAGGAGGTTAGGTGGAGTGAATAAATCGACAGGACGAAAACCTTGTACGTAACAATAACAAAAGGTAAAATTTATTAACCAGTATTACCACTCGATGGTTCGTTACAGACTGCTCGGTCGAACTCCCGACCCGTTGTTTCTCAAGGAAGCAACCAGGAAGGGGAGGAAAAAGACCCTTCTTCATTAACGGTCAGCGGCAACGCTTTGTAATGTCGCTATCAAAACATCTGGCAATGATGAACTCATTGGCCGCCGCGCCGCGCCCGTTGGGACGAAACAGCTTTCGGCGATCAAAAATCGATTGTCGTGAATTCGAAAAATGGAAAAACTGCTTACGTACATCGATAGAGAATAAATTGCTGTTTAATGTAGTGCAATCCGTTTTTTGATATTTGCTTCCGTTTTGCTGTGGTGCGCATTCAAAGGCAGTTGAAATTCGTCCAAGAAAAACGCTTACGATATTACTCCTAACTTCAATATACGATTCTAAAAAACTTTGCTCAGAAAGACGATATTCAAATGAACTATAATGTTTACTAGATTTGTATAGATAGTATTCAATGCATAAAGTAAGTCAAAATGTTAACAACTTTTTAAATAATAGGGTCTGCTTGGAGAGAAGTACATTTAAGTAAAATTGTAACTTTACGCATGGTTATAAAAAATTGACCGCACATGTCCGAGGTTTAATTGCTATCACAGGAAAGAGTGAACCATCCTCTATCAGATTCTGCAAAGATCAGGTGTCCCGTCGTGCCTCTTTTCGAAAAATTGGCGATTGTACTAAATAGGACTCGTGGGGAAGACCGTCGTCCAAAAATTGTGGATTTTAGAGGGTTTGGGGGGTTGTAGGGGATGGGTTTGTCCGAGAGGGATTTCAAGAGATCCATCTTGTAAAGGGCATCAAAAAGAGTCGCCCTAAAGGTTTTTTTAATTTTTTTAACCTCTTTCATTACTCCTGGCATCTTCAGAAGTGACGTTTTTCGACGCGCCCCCCCCTTTAAGGGGGTGAATTAACTCCTTTGCGTCAACCCTCGCCAATGCAGCTTTACACGCGCCTAGGGGATACTTCAAAAGTACTCCTCACGCAGTTTCATTTCAATCGGCTGAAAACTCCCATAGTTACGACGGTTTGAAAAACTGTCCCACTAATTGTTTGAAGCAGTGGCTTCGAAAAATATTTTCTCGCACCTCTGGTCACGATTTCACGAATATTTTTCTTTACCCTTCGTCTCGAACGATCGACTTCCCAAGACGGTCAATACTTCGGGGCTAGGAAACTCGAGAAAACACGAAAACCGTGCATTTTCGTTGTCGAATCATACACATCGGAAGATTAAGCGGACAGGAGGAGGACACAGACGGGGACAGGAAAAGAGGACGCGAATCGATGATCGTAAAACCTCGAACGACGAAAAACTCGGAAGCAAGCTACTTAAGTCTCTAAAAGTTCCCTGCGATGGGGACCGTGGTGGACCGGCGTCATCGTTGCTTCAGCTCGTCGAGGCGGATTCCTCCTAAATGGTGGAATTTAAAACGCGTTTGCCGGACGAACGGCTCCACGGATAAACATTGAACAATTTCCATGGAAATTTTATTTAATAACCGGACGCCGCGATAACGAGCACATCTAGGCGGATTCACGCGATAACAAACAAAACTAAAAAATAGAATGAAACGAATCCATGGGAACAGTACCGCGGCGGCGATACCTCGATGAATTTCGGGCGCAACTGGTCGACCAACGAGAGAAGGGGAGGCGTCGATGGACTCGTCATAAAGCGATAAGCATTTTTCCAGCAGACGGTGAGCACCCGCTGAAAGCACGGGGATTAAAATTCAAAGGGTTCCAGGGGCGTTCAAGATCGCTTAAAATTTACGAAGTTTCGCCGCTGGCCTCAACTTTTCGGCGATAGACACTTTCGAGGAACGGCGACGGTGAAGTGGATTCGAGGGGGTGCGATAACGTTCGACTCTCGAACTCGAAGCAGTAGCTTAGCTCGGAGCATCGAAACGAGTTCGGAGGTCCGGTTAAACGAGCAACTTTAAACGAGTACGGAAAAACTTGAAGCGTGAGAGAGAAAGAGGGTGGGCGAAAGAGAAAAAAAAGAAAGAAAGAAGCGAAGAATAAACGAACCACGAAAAACGTCGACGAACGAAATTCGATCGTTGCGTCCCCTTTCGTTGAACGGAAATTCCGGTGCAAAGGAACCGAAATGCAAAAAAGTGGAGCGAACCTGATAAGAGGTTGCGGCGTTCCCGGCATTGTATGTCCCTCGAGCCTCGGGAATCGTCCGACGAGAACGTCCGTCTAGAAAAGACGCGTCGGTGGAAGTTCTTCCCTCGTTTGGCCCGCAAAAACTACTCGTGGCCGGGCTCCGCGTTCCTCCCTCGATTTGCTTTCGCGTCTGAGAAACCAATTTTCCGCGAGCCTTCGTCGTTCCCGGCGTTCTTTTGCGGCAGGAGAAGACAGAGACGGGCACGAAAGAAAAGCAACGAGTCGGCGGAGCCCAAGTGGCAGGACGGAAAGAGGACGGTACGCCGGAAACCAAACGGAACACTCTTGGAGGAGCAGGAAAGTAGAATATAAAATAGAGGAGTATTAAAGCGTACCAATTCAGAGATTAAAGCTCGCGGAACCGTTCAGAGGCTGGTTTAAATCATTTCCGTCAACGCGTGCGTCCGTACCAGCATTTTCCATCCTTCTGCGGCGTTAAGCATGAGTATAAACAAGATTTATAACTGGAAACTGTTCGCCGCGAAATGAAAAGAAGAAAAATTGTTATTATCGAGTCTAAATTAGTTACTTCGAGATAGTCACGATGAGAAATATGGAAACTTTCGTAAAAGTATAGTCATTCTGCTCTCACGCACGTCCATAATAGATCAATATGGATGTTCACATACGCATTCGTAATACCCGAGAAATGACTGTGGCAACATCCTCCACGTTCTCTACGTTCTGTTTCAGACTTTAATGAATTATATCTCAGTAAGGCTACGGTCAATAATTGTTATCTTTTTTAAATGATTTTTTACGTCGATTTTTACAACGATTAAAATTTTCAGCAAGTTCCTAAATTGCTTTTTGCAATAGTTTCTTGCGACGAGCCAAGGGAATGAGTGAGGGTGCAGCTAAAGTCCCTTGGACTATGTGGCCACTGTGCGCGCGTGTAAGGCGGGTCTACGGACATCCAGGGGCAATTGCAGTCGGTGCTATGTTCGAATTTCGTAGGCGTGGCTTACAATTAGTGTTCCTTAGCAGGCTCTAATCTTGCTTTTGAAAAAATGCACAGTTCAGAACGACTCGAACAGATCTGTTGCTGATCAAAGACTTGCGTAAAGAGCGAATGTATCAGTGTTGGGCAAAATATAATTCGCGATTATGATTACTGAGTAACCTCCAGTAATGATCGATGAATATTTAGTAACTGCAATTAATCCCCAACTCTGATATGTATTCGTTTAAGGAGGATACCAATATTAGGGAGTATCATTGTGATATGAACTTGCCTTAGGATGAGAGTTACTTTTTCATTGAAATAGGCTCATATGATTCATAATTAATTAAAGAACAATCAAGTGAAGTTTTGTTAAAATTCTTCATTAAATAAATCCATGGAACAACTACCCTTAAAGACTACTTAGTTCTTCAAGGAACGCGATTTAGAAGAAAAGTGAAACTCGAGCTGCGTGTAATTTTGATCTCGTTATTCATTCAACTATGGAATTAATATAAAACATCGAGCAACGTGATTTTTTTTTTATTTTAAACTAATTTATGTACTCGTAATGTATGAGTGAAAAAGAACTGGGCGAAATAGTTGGAGTAGTTTTTAATCTACGTTTAAAAGCTTAACGTTGACGCATATAAATATATATTCACGTATCATGGCAACTACAGCGAATAAAATATTATTTCATGGAGCGAAAATAATAAACTACGCGATTCTTCCAATAGGGCAGCTGGGAGAGGAAGCGCAAGAATCCCGCGATAAATATATTAAGAAATATAGAGAAGGTTATTCTAGGAAATCTTTCAGAACGCGAATCATGGAGAACATTTCTCATGATTTTCTTCTATTTTGAAATCTATGCAGCGGGTGTCCCGAGACTCTCGACTACGACTACGCGAAAATTCCACCGTTACCCTAACTCCCGAATTCGTAACAATGGTATTCGTCGTTCGACAACATCGCGGGGCTTCGATCCATCGGGTAGGCACGGAAAAAAAGGGATCTCTCTTTCGTCGGCGAGTTTTTCTCCGTAACTATCTCTTTCCAAGTTGTTGGTCTGGAAAGAGGGTTTCGAGTGTGCGGGTTAACGAGCAGTACAAACTGAAACAGGCGCGCACACACTCGATGGTACACCGTCTGTAGCGAGCAACTAGACGGGCACGATCCTCGGTTATTGGTTCATTGATTTTTGCATCAGCCCTCGGCCTAGGTTCGTGGAATTGCAAATATCGATACCCGATGACGACCCTCCGAGCAAACAAAACCGATAATCCTCCCTTGGAATCTTGGTGTCTTCGTCTCTGGGCTGATTTTTGCACCCGTTTCGTTTCGCGCCCTCTGTCGCATCGCGTCGGTTTCTCCTCGCTGTAACCTCTTCCGCCCTCGTGTCTCCCTTACGGACGTAGCTAACTCAAAGATACCGCTATTTGCATTCTTATCGTTACATCGCGAGCTAAGAATGCAAACCGTACGAGACGTTCATATCCGTCGACGAGAAAAACACCTGTGGGAGAATGTCTCGCATCGACGAGTGCATGCATTGAATGCCAGTAGAGTTCCTTGCGGCGGAACATCCTCTCGCCTCTCCGAAAGGTTTAATTACACCACTCGCGCGTTTTCCATATCTCTGGACCAGCGTTGCCCAGTCCCCTTCGACATTTTACAAGACGGAATAGTGAATTACACGAACAGTAGAACCGTTACGCGGGCATACGTCGCAGAGCATCGAATGACAGAGTTCGCGTATCGTTTCATATTGGCTCCAAAGTATTTCAAATGGATAAAAAAAAAGCAGGCGGAACTGGAAATAATAAAAACGCGAGCTCACCGAATTGGATAATATTTGTTCCGACGAGTAACGAAGACGGACACTCGGTCGTTTATAACATCGAATTTTCCAGCGAGGATTACCGTACCGACAAATATCTCGTCGCCGCATAAATAATTCACAATTGAACTGCGAATTCGCAGGAAAATAGACACGGTTTTTATACTCGAATATGCACTAATGTACAAAATACTCGAATATAGGCATTCACGCGCTGAACGTATGTGGTCGGTATGTGCCACACACATTCGGCATGTATAGTAAAATAATATTATATGTTGCATCGTATTTTGTACATCGTACATACGTTTCGGTTCTATTTTGCATACATGTTGCGCGTAAATGCACGTTTCACGCGCGCAAACCTTTTGCACAACCTCCATTCGCGAACATCACCGGTTTAATAATGTTTTGTGCTCGTCTACCTATAGTATAATTCTCACATTTTCGGTAGCACCGTCCATATTGAGTTCGGAACCATTCGCGGCTCTCCGTTTCTAAAACAGGATGCGGTTCGCCGCCGGGGGTCGGACGGTTTCGGTTGAGAGCCGTTGTCCCAGTCGATTATGGTCTCCGTAACTTGTCGAAATTTCGACGAAGTTTCGATTCTCGCGCCTCGGTGTTCGTCTCGAGGAACCGCTAACGAATACCGGCGGAAACTGAGCGGCCAAGGTATCGCTTGACCGCAGAAGCGCGGATGATTCGGTCTGGCGGAGACTACGATTGGTTTCCGGGGCTCAGCGCCTCCGCCGGAAGTCACGCCAACTGCTACCAGCACGCCACACGGCAACGTAATCCTTGGAACGTGCCTTAACGAAGCAAACCTCGTATCGTGTCGAGGAAAACAGAAACTTCGATCGTCGACTTTGCACTCACGGCGAACAGGGATTGATCGAATACTTTGATGCGATCTAACACTTTCTCCTCGTTGCTGGTCGATCGATTTGTTTGTCGTAGATCGAATGCCTGATTCGTCCAATGACGATTTATAGACGATAGAGGCTAATATTTTTTAAGAGAGGTACACTGGAAATGCTATGAAATAGCAAGAACTCGAAATGTTGATTTATTGTAGACATCCCTGGTCAGTGGTAGACAATGGAGTCTGATATTTTTAAGTCAGGTTACACTGGAAATAATGATAATAGTACTTTATGCACGAGCGATATGCCCTTTATTTCAAATGCAATAACAAAAGAGAAGAATCAGAAGAATGTAGACAAGCACAGCATATCATTATGTACCGATGTTCGGTTAAATTACGCTCGCGCAAAATTGCTACAACTGAATTTTTGAATGCCGAAGTTCATTCATGAAAAAGATTAACAGACATATTGCTATGGAACGACAAGGATTCGACGAACTATCGAAGATTTATTGTAAACATCCCTGGACATCGAATACCGACGAGATAGTCGACGCGTTAATTCGCTGCTCTTCTCCTCCAAATTCCAGCAAAAATGAGTAACGATTAGCCGCATTGGCCCTTTATTCGTCACCTCTATTCGAACGAAATCGTACTCGAATAGTGCCCAAACGCTGGATTCCAGCACCTTTCTAATGCTCGACGTTTGTTTGCGCAAGTCTGCTCCAGAGTGTCGAAATCCATACCCCCTAACGCAGATCGCTCCTACCCGTAATTCAGCGCCTTCCTAACGGAATTTCCTAAGCAAATACAAGTTGCGATTGTCAGGCGGATCGTTACGATTACCAGCGGCTCCTTTCGTCTCTCCAGAGAAAAGCTTCGAAGGCCTTGTTACCGTAACCGAAAGACTGGACGCGTCATCGTGGAAACGAGGGTCGACTTTGGAGTTGACGGGATTTTCGGCGACCAACCACGACAAACAGACCCCGGATCCTTCGTGACCACTAATCCGTACGACTCACCCGACTTCCTTGGACGTGACCTATCTTCCAGCGGTCGCTTATAAGCGGCCATAGACCCCGAGCTGGAACTTACCCTCCTACAGGGTAATTTCAATAGAGATATCCAGAACTTTCGTATTCAGAAAATATTTGGCGGAATCCATCGCCGTTAGAATAAGTAACTCCGCACGGTGCTCCGAGAAATTTCGACTATTTCAACGCGAGATTTACGGAGATTTCTTATACAGGATGTATACGTATAAATTCGGACATACCCAGAGGGTCGATTTTACAACAAATCTCCAACAAAAAATTAATCTTCGACATTTTCTTTATGTCGCCTTATTCTCGAGTATTTTCACTTTTAATAGTTTTTCTGTGTTTTCGACTTGACAATCTTTAAACGGCTATAACTTAACCAAATTACAGTGCAAACTTAAAACTAAGTATACCATTCGAAAGAGCGCCCCCATCTCCCTGATGCAACATCAAAATTTATTACGTAGATTTAGCAAGTGAAAAATTATACCAAATTTTACATTGTGGCAATTTCAGAAAATTTGACTTTTTCTCTATCCGTTTTTCAGTTTCAAAGACATAGTTGTTTGGCGGTCACTCTTCGGGAAAAACTTCCTCGAAGTCTCAGCTTTTGAACCATATTGTCAAAAAAAATTGTTCGGTGATATTTTAGGGAGAAAATGACGTTTTAATGCAGAAAAGCGGGGGTTTTTTGGTGAAAATCGGCATTTTTCAACAAACATCGACTTGTCACTTTAAAATTAGCTTGACATCGGGTTTGATGTATTTTTTAGTGACACTCCCAAGCCTCCCTAATGAGGAATAAAACTGATTTCTTGACACCGCAAGCCTCTCCCAGCCGTGTGTAGAGCCTGAGTGCGAGGTGAATAATAATTATTTTTTGAACATGTATCCATGTATGAATTTTCATATTTAAAGACTACTTAATCAAAATCTACGTCGGTATACCGATAAATGATATGGAAATTGCAACAATATCGATTTCACAAAGCAAAAAATCGATGTTTCCGATGCAAAAGAACCAATAAAAGAGACTAAATTTGAAAAAATTATTTATTGGAACAAGAAAATGGAAACCGTAAGGTCCGCAAAATTCCAATAAGAATAATACATTTTGACGATAAAGAAAAATTTCCTACTTCATGTATTCAATTAAAAGTTAATGTAAAAAAAATTCAGAATAAATACAAATTTTTATTGATTTAAGTTTCCAAAATGCCATCTTATCGGTTCTCCTGCGCCGAAAACATCGATCTTTTGGCTCGGAAGTGTCACTAAAAAATACATCAAACCCGATGTCAAGCTAATTTTAAAGTGACAAGTCGATGTCTGTTGAAAAATGCCGATTTTCACCTAAAAACCCACGCTTTTCTGCATTAAAACGTCATTTTCTCCCTAAAATACCACCGTATAATTTTTATTCGCGAGAATGCAACATCTTCCAAATATCTGAATGAAATATCACCCGCATCAAAACTTGTACGTGCTAAGAATGAAGCGACAAAAGTAGCGAAACTTTTAACATCGCAGCACGGAGTATTGAACAAGACAACGGCGGAAAAAGGAAAGCAACGAAGACTCGGAAGGGAAAATTAAAAACGTCGGTGATATTTCGCAATAACCAGAAAGTACATACCGCGATGAATCGTCAAATGAGTCTAGAGTTTCTCCTCGATCTTTCTTTATCTTTGTTATTATAAATCCGTCGCTGAAGTAGGAAGACGACGGGAAATTTTAGAAACCGATGGCGTCACTTCCAGAATTACCTTAGCTGCAAAGTTCCATGAACTCAGGTGCCACTACGGACTCGATTAATTTGGAAGATTTCGAAAATCGGTTTCCCGTCTTTCAAATCGAGCGGCGACTCGGAAAACCAATTACTCGTGGGGCTTTTACTTCTATTGGATAAACCGTTCGTGAAGGCTGACGAAGGTCCGGATGGAAATGGTGCAAAAGATTCATCCGAAAATGGGAAAAGTAACCGACAAACTTTTCACCAATGTATACGTTTTCCAATGCCGCTACGGCCGCTATCCGTCTTGTCGTCGGATGGAGAAAGTGGACGTGGAAGTGGAAAGAGGAACTTTTGCAGGTTCCCCGTCGCCAAAGCGAAAGCATTTCTTCTACCCCCTCCTATCTACCCTTCCAGCACCCCTCGCGGACGCTCAGTACCAGCTTAGTTAGCGAAACGCAATCTCCTCCATTGTTCCGGTAATGAGACGAAACGATAAAGTGGCACACTTTGAAAGTTTATCGGCGCTCGCCCTTGGGAGCGTTCGTATATTTCGCGCAGGCCGAGACATGGGAGAAAAAAGGAGCCAGAGAAGATGCCGGATTTTCTTAAGCGATCCCATTTTCCCGGCCAACCGTATACGCCGCGAAATGGAAAGGATACTTTCCGCGTCCCCTTTACGCTCGTTCCCCCCTTCTCCTTCTTCCTGTTGCTCGCGTCTCTTCTCCTTCGAATAGTTTAACGATAAGGCGTCGGCCCATTAAAAAGTTTAACATCCGAGACGTCTAGTTAACCAAGATTGCGCGCGACAGTCGGCGAAATGGCATTCAGTAGGCCCTGTTCGGACTGTTTCGACGGGTTCCAGACTGTGATTAAACTGGCACGAAATTGTCGATTTTGGTTTGGATTTTCTTGAAACTCGATCTCAGTTACATGCGCGGTACAGGCGTTGTCACAGAGTCCAGATAAAAAGAAATAGAAATAAGAAATAAAGTGATGGGGATGGATTGATAAGGGCCATTTTTCGACCATCATACCAACTAATTACAATAGTAACTTCACGTACTAAACATTGTACGTTACTAAACCAATGACAATAATGTTTGTGTTCATTAATGTGCATAATACTTACTCGATTATTCATTTTATTTTTTCCATCAATTATACAGGTTGTCCACGCTAAAGTGTAACAGACGCATATTTCAGTAACTATTGATGATACGAAAAATTTGTTTACATGTAAATTGCAGAATACAATGGGCTATATATTGCGGCGTAAACGAAATTTTGTTTATATTATTAATTTTTAAGAGATGATGGTGAAGTTTCGTTTTTTAAATGGAACTATGTATATGTGTTTGGGGTGATCATGCGATAGTGCTTTTCAAGACAAATTCGTTGACCCTTAATGTATTTACCCGATTTTTATTTGTTTTGTTTAACGCTCCGAAATTTACTGATTTTCAGTGGAAAAGTCTCGATTTGACTGACAAGTCATAAAAGCGGTTCTACGCGGTCACTCAAATTGTGACTTTTCCACTGAAAATCAGTAAATTTCGAAGCGTTCTATCTTGAAAAATGTCACCATCATATCTTTTAAATTAATGATTTTAAAAAAATTTCATTTACGCCATAATATATAGCCTATTGTATCCTGCAATTTACATATAAACAATTTTTCCGTATCATCAATAGTTATCGAAATATGCGTCTGTCACACTTTAGCATAGACACCCTGTACAGGTTTCATTCGAAACATTTTCTTTCTTATTCCTTAAGAGGTATATTAATCAAAAAGAAACTATGTCGCATTAAGGGACTGATGGGCGAAAACTGATCCTTGTCGACTCACCTCCTTTAACCAATAATAATATTTTCTTTCGATATCAGCCAGCATAAACAGTAACAGTAAAAAGTAATAAACAGAAGCAATCGCGCAGCGATATTTTTCGTGACAGGTGGTCGTGAAAGCGCCCATTTTCCACGTAAACAAATTTCCTCGACATTTTTCTCGATTACAATACTTTGCTGTCTCATAGGTCGGAAAATAAAAATAGCGGAACCGGCGGTTGACGGGACGTTGTCGCGGGGATCTACGTTGAGAAAACACTTTACGAAAGCAGCGCGGCGTTCTCCTTTTGCGATGATGCAACATGGAGAAGCACGTCGTGCCGTCGACGATATAGGGTTATAACGCGGCGCAGCATCGCTAACAGCCTCTTGTTCCACAGTTAGGATTATTGTCGCAAACCCAAGTGCCCTTCTCGGTTGCCAATTGCAGCGAACGCCGTCGTTCCTTTGAATCTCTTAACAGGTGGCTTGACGTGATGTAAACACAACCGTATCGTCGGAAAATCAATTCCCTGATATATCTCGTAGGGTTCAATGATCGAAATATCTGAAAATAATGCACAAAGGTCGATGAGGAAACGGCACTATAACGGCTTTGAAAAGTCGGTTTCTTGTTTTACATTTTATGAGAGATTGAAATCCGGAGAAAGTTCTGCTAAAATTGTATTCGAATCGGACACGAATCGACGATGTTGTAAAAGTTTTCATGGAGCATGTCGTATCGACGTAGGGCTAATTTTTCAATCATTAAACGTGGTTTTCTCAATACTATGTTTTTTTGATGGGTCGATGAGTATTTCTAAAACCATACATTGTCAATTTTATGATTATATGATTATATTATTTTATGATTTTATGATTGTCAATTTTAACCAACTGTGTTTTTTATATACACATTCAACTATTTATGAATGAATTTT
>NC_071983.1:16001226-16041963 GCF_026283585.1 Hylaeus volcanicus | reverse complement strand
CAACTGTGTTTTTTATATACACATTCAACTATTTATGAATGAATTTTTACGAACGTTTGTATTTAAAACCAACGATAGATCATTGATGATATTAATTTGTTCCCCGAAAAAAAATGTCGAGATATGCTTTTCCCTTTGGTCCGTTATCGTGAGAGGGAAACTCTGCGCGCTAGCCATAGTTCACGACTTAATTCACCGATATACCTGCCTAAACGTTATGCAAGTTGTGCCAACTATCTAGAGCTTAGTGCAAACTACGGCATACAATACTGTTACGTATGTCTGCCACTATAACGCACTCAAGGAGGACGAGCGATACACGAAACGAACTTGGGAAACTCCAATCGCGAGATATAGTCCTGCGACGTCCCCTATAAAATCGTATATCGTGATAGACACGAGTAAAATTGACACGCAACGGCCGCCTTCGATCTAAATCCAGCCAAATTTCCCACTATTTCATCCGCCGCGACTATTGGATTCCTGACGTTTCTAAAATATAGTTCGCCCGAAACACACGAGGATCCTCCGCGCTGAAACTTGGGTCGTTCTATTCTCTGCGTACGGGGATCCGACCGACAACCTCTTTTTCGGCAAACTTACGTCCAATTCTTGTTCAAACTAACCCCATTTATCTCTACGACGTACCTTCGAATATAGGGTCGGAGCATATTCCGTTTCGAATAGACCTGGACTTAAATTTTGAATGGATTTTAACAAAACGAGGTGAAATTTACATTTTGTATGCTCGAAACACCATGGAAAAATAATTTCAAAAATTTCTTTCGCTGTTACTAGACTGCGGATATTTATGCGAAATAAAATTTATTAATTTAATTGAATTTTATTCTGAAAATATTAGGTGGACCGAAAAGTAATGGCATTTCTGCTTGTTTATAATTCATCAGCTCATTGATTTGTATAGTTATGCCATTGAAAATTTGCACAGTAGATGGCAAAAGGATGTTGTCAACGAGGGCGATTAAGTAATTGATTAAAAATAAAAACTTATTAAAAATGTATTTACTGGAATTTAATGTAAAAGAAACGACATTACTGAAGGGATAGATTTGCGTGTGTTAATGACACAGGGATTCGTCGGCGATATACAAGGTGTCCCAAAACTCGGGGAGGAGCCGGAAATGGGGGGTAGCTGAGACGATTCTGAACAACAATTTCCTTTGCAAAAATGTCGCTAGGCGGCAGCGTCAATGTCCTTCGATGCACGTCGAGTCACTTGTTCGCGTACAAGCGCGGCCGTCAGCGCGTAGCCTTCGCTACCGCGGCCGCTCGAACGGTCTACGCGCGCTCTGATTGGTCGGGGTTTTCGCTTAATATCTCCTTAACGAAGCCCCATCCGACATTTTTGCAAAGGAAATTGTTGTTCAGAATCGTCTCAGCTACCCCTCATTTCCGGCTCCTCCCCGAGTTTTGGGACACCCTGTATAGCGTTTATTTTTAAGTCGCTTCTGTCTCGCTTGACGGATGTACAAAGACTGGTCTTCGGACCTCCATCGTGGCAAATCGTGTCGCCCCCCTTAAAGGACACGTAGCCACTTTCTTCAGTGGGGCCGCGAATTCGCCAGGGGTAGCGTTCGTTGCCGAAGGTGGCAACGTAGCGGAATTTCCCGGGGCCCTAGGTCCGCCGCGCGGACGGCTAACGTTCGCCTGACTTCGCGTCGAGGACCCCGTAAAGAAACTCACGGTTTATGACACTAGCTTTAACTATTGAGGCCGTTGGCAAACTCTAGTTACGAACATGCTTTGATAAAACTCGACATAACGGCTTTTCTCAAAAATAGCTTCGCTATGTCCGTATCATAAACCGTGCTAGTCGTTTGCACATTCGAAGTCTTTTCAAACATTTACAGCTAGCCGCTACATTACTTTAAAGTCTTCGTGATATTATATTGGGTTGTTCAGAAAGTTCGTGCAAATTTTGGAGAAAAATTCAAAGGCACATTTGAATGTTGATATATGTATATTTATTAAATTACACGAGTGTCATTTTGTTCCACAACGTTTCAACCTTTCAAGGGATGTATTCATGCTACTTATTTTCAACCATTCCGATATATTCGGACCTGTACCACCTATCAAAAATCGACGTGGACTTTTCAGACAACCCATCAATATGAATTTTACTTTGAATATTTTCTTATATTATTGGATACTGTATGCATTTTGTAATTGCTTACGCCTTCAAATTTCCTATAAATGCATAAACAAACGCAGTTTAATTATTACTCATCCACTTAGACGTCTACAATAACTATGATGCCGAAATCAAGCACGATATAGCCGCGTCCGAGACAAGGTTTGTTAGAGCAACCATACCGACGGTGGCGCTATAAATACATGTATAGTAAAACTATTTAATTTTGGTAAACCTTTTCATCTCGAGGTACCAAATCCAAATCTTATTATTTGATCGAGCGCCCCGACGGCGATTAATCTCTCAATTCTTAATGTATCGCCGCGAAAGCAAAAACGGTTTCCGACGGTGTATTATACGCTTGAATAATGAACCATCAGCGACTCGCGTATTCAGGTAAAAACATAACCCTCGATTAATTTCAAGCTGCTAGGAGAGTTTCGCGGTTCGCCCCTTATTCGACACGCTTGATCGTCGCCGTACGACTGATTAGAGTTAGTCCCCTTTAACGTGGCAACGGGTAAAGGTCGCAGGGAGGGAAGTTAGCCAACGAAACTGTAAAATTGTGTTCCCTTAGTCGAGAGAACGAGCGGTTAGAGTGGGAGGCCCTGTGTAGGCTAACGAGGAGAAACTGGAAAGAGAAGGACAGGGGGGTTTGCACGGTGGCGAGGATACGTAATGAATAATAAAGACCGGGACCCCTTGAGCCTCGAAATCTACCTACGTTTTAGACGAATCCAGAGTAAAGTTTCCAGCTCGTCCCGTTGTACCGTTGGAAAGACTTCGCCCGTGCTCGTGCGTGAATATTCCGACGACGCTTTGCTTTTTTCCCTCAAAACTAGGGGTTGGAAGGAGAAAGTTTTCGCGATTTTTTAATGAAGTTACTGCTCGACGCGTCTCATAAATATTCTGCGCGTCTTCGATGTTCCGCGCGAGCAAGAATCATTTCGGTTCGTGCTGGTATTTAATTTTCCTCGCGGACAGCTAACGACGTAGACGGAAGAATAAAGTCTGATGTACGAGACCGTAATCTGGCCTACGAAAGCGAGATGCGTTCAACGTTACCAAAATGAAAAACAAGACACGGTAGAATCACTTGAGCCGTTCATTGCACAAATCGATTAACTCCATAAAATAAAAAGTTGAGAAAAGCGATCGAAATGGCCTCTAAAATAAATTATTTATTATTCAATGATCAAAAAAAATTCTGTCATTTAATTGTGTTAATCATTACTATTCAAGAAGTTACATCATAAATATAAAAAGTTATTAATATACCAGGTGCTTGACACTTAAATTTTGGATTTTTCAAAAAGTGGAATTAATCAATTTATGCAGGGAACGGTTCATATGTTTGTCTCTTCGTATGAATAAAAGTCAGGAGAAGAGGTTGGCGAAAAGTGCACATGAAACAATATGACCACGCTCCGTAAACCTAGCGTAAAAGAGGTATGACGTCGTCACTGTTAAATTCCAAGTAGAATATCATTCCATGGAACCAGAGCCTCGTAACAAATAAGAACCGTACCAAGACAGCTCGATATCGATCCTTGCTACTTCGCAACCTCTTTCGCTGTCCAAGAACACCCATACACGTACTGCCCGTGACATGTTAGCAAAGTGCAAATTATCCCGCGACGAAATCGAGTTTGACACGCCTGTTATACACAGTTAATCGGTCGTGTCTCGCGAGCGTTGATCGATCCCCATGAAACGCGGTCGAGTTCGAAATTGGACGAATTCGCGTAGCAGGTCGCAAAGTTTCTCGGATCGAATGGTATTCCCCGAGGGGCTCCGTTGACCGTGCAGGTGAGGGGCACAGTGAAACGTACCACGCCGCCTTTGCGCGAAGTGGGGTCGGTTACGACTAGATCTCCCTCGTTACGACGGAAAATGATTATTCACCCTCTTACGCTCCGCCCTGACACCGGAGCTCCGGTACGTGCCTCGTCTGACGTTGAACGAACGTTTCCACTTAAAGACGGGACCAGCTTTATCGCGCTTCCCGAGTAGAACGCTCGTCCAGGCGGGATTATCGCTCGATTCCTTAGACCTAATCCTGCCGTCTGCGTCGTTAGCCGGTCGTGAGGAAAATTAAATACTAGCCCGAACCGAAACGACTCCAGCTTGCGTGGAACATCGAAGACGCGATCTTTTTCTTGCAGCGACAGGGCTCGATACGGTTGCGAATTCTACAGCGGACCTGTCTATAAGATAAAAGACGGTGACCTTACCTTTACGCTTTCGATTCTAAGGGCCAAGTGAGCCGTTCACTGCATAAATCGATCAACTCCACTTTTTGAAAAACATGAAACGTAAATGTCAAATGTATTCAGAATAATATTCAGAATAATATTTAGAATAATATTCAGAATAACTTTCCTGAATAATAAAGAATAACACCATTAAACGACAAAATTTGTTTGTACATTGAATAATAAATCATTTATGTCTGAGGTCATTTTTATCACATCTCTCAACTTTTCGTTTTATGGAGTTAATCGATTTGTGCAATGAATGGCACATACATCAAAATTCGTTTCTGTTTAAGCCTTTTAATCTCAAAGTTCTCGATGTGGTACACATAGTTCTACGAATTCTTTATTCATCAGAATAGGTCTGGACAGCATGAAGGTATGATTAAGAGAACTAGTCAATATAAATGAGGATTGCTCTTGCACAAGCTGTGATGGAAATGGAATCGAGTTTTGTATGAATAGATTTTATGTGAATAGATAATACTGCATATGTTCGATCTCGTATTATCTATATGTAATCATCCTATTTATAAAAAAATGTAGGATGTTTTTCTAAGGAAATGTGTATTTTCGTGCATTCGTCAATTTGACTCTCTTCCGTAGAGATAGGTACATAAGAAATCTCCGTAAACCTAGTGTTAATTTCAAGAATTTTATTAAAACTTTTATCCAATTGTTCGAATTATGTTTAGGAACGCGTAAGTAGAAAGATCGACCTACAGTCAGACACGCCGGCGGCCCTCGTTCGCGCGTAAGTAGAAAGATCGAGTTGTAGTCAGACACGCCAGTTGCACTCGATCGCGCGCGTACACCAAATATTTTCGAAATCGATCTTCTCGAAAAGTTACGCATGAAAAAATTGCATCTATAGCTTCACTTTCTCATGCAGCACGACTACACGCCCACTTGTATTAGCATTTACCCCGACATCCTGTATATAACGCCCACATGGCATCGATGAACTTTTAAAAGTTCTACCTCTCGATTTACAAATGTCAGAGTGCGTCGATGGCGCAAAAAGCTTGTTATATTGCGCGAGAGTGCCACTGTCGATACTTGATCCTTCTTTCGGGGTTCGATAACGAGACGGTTTCCTTTTTTACGACGAAATCATTCACACCAGACGTTCGACCTAGGACAGTTCTTCGTATCGTTGCGACAACCGTGCACGGAAATGCTGGTAAATCGTGTCCGTTGCCCTGGTTAATCACGATTTTGTGCCAAACGGAGGACATAATTGCAACCGAAGTCGTAAGCAATCGAGATCGCTGGGATAACGCTGCTTCGTTACGAATAATTAGACGGCCGGAACGCAGCTTACCGTAGCCAACCAATACTTACCAATACTTGTTAATAATTGTACCGTTTAGTATAAATGTCTCATACGATCGAAGGAGGGAATCTCCCGTATTAAATCAGCCATTATCTGCCTGGGTATACGTTCTTATATCGCAGGTACAGCGTATGTTCGCCATGAGCCCGTACGAATATCAACGTGTCAAGTATTTTTACATCGTATCCCTCCGCGTAATATTTTCCGTCGACATTTTACACTGTAAAGTCAATATAGGATCGCTATTGTAATCGAGTATCACCATAGAAATTGAATAAAAAGTAAATACTTCCATCGATACATCCGCCGCGCAAAACTCGATGGCGGCAATCGCTAGTTTTGGCATTCTGCATGTCAGTTTTTGTATTGTTCCTGGTGATATTTGCTTCTATCGGGCTTTGCTGATGTTTCCACCGGTTGATTCGGATTTTCGACGGGTTTATTGTATTTCTCGGTCTAGTTCAACCCATATTTTTTCAATTGAGTTCAAGTAGGTGGAATGTGGCGGTGAACACATTGTGTTAATCTCGTTGCCCGTTCGTTCTGGCTCGTTATTCCCTAAATTTTCGCCAACAATCGCTTTCACAGACTTGGCTTGTTCCGTTGGGATATCCAAATATTACTCTTTTTTTGGAATTCCATTAATGTTCATTGAATCATCTGTTCCATTACCGTAAGTGCGCGTGTGTTGATTTACAAAAAACAAAAGAGGAATTGCACAGATGACTAGAAAAAATTATAACTTACTTCAAACTTAGTATTTGTAAAATCGACTAGGTATAAAAATAGTGGTAAACTATTTCCAAGTCCACAAATAAATCGTTCATTGTCCAAATCGATTAACTCCATAAAACAAGAAGTCGAGAAATAATGAAATAATATGTATATTAGTTTGTTCGGAAAGCAATTTTGTATTTTTGTTCATAAAAAAAAAAGAGACAATTTCCTTATAATATATAAATAATTTATTTCTATTGAACTGTATATTGACCATTTTTACAAATATACCTTGACATTTCAATTGTCAAAATATATAATAGTAATATTAATACCATGTGAAATGAAGTTGGTTAGTTAGAAATATAACTAATCATTCTAGTGTTAAAAATACGAAACTACTTTCACAACAACCCAGTACATTGTTTTTTAAAATTCCCTATATAATATAAATTCAAATAAATATTGTAGAATGCATAAATACACGTGTAGCTTTCATCTAACAGTATATAAATAAATAAGTAAGAATAGTGAAAAAATAATCGTCAGTAATGTTACAATTTTTATGCGACTGGTGGAGTTAATCGATTCGTGCAACGAACGGCTCAAATATCGCGTCCTCTTAATACATACTCGGTGTCCTAATACTTATCGCCTAGAATGCACTTCGTACGGGTTTTAATTAAGCGGCCGAAACGACTGCAGTCGAAAGGAGTTGCGTTCGGCTAGTCGTTGGACGTCAGCGAAAACGCGGATGAAAATTTTGATACGTGATGCCAGGGAACGGTGAACGGATAGAGCCGGGGTAGCGTTTCCGCAACGCGTCGTACGAGATCACGGACGTCGTTAAGGAAGCTCCGGAGCACCTTTGCGCTCGGGTAATCGCGGCTGAATCACCGTGCTCGAGACGGTGGCGACGCGAGCCGTTTTACGTAATTAAAAGTCGACGATTCGAGGAGACGACGGGACCATTCGGATGAGCAGGACCACGATCCAGGATTTTCGATGAAAATCACGGATCGGCTGTGTCGAATGCGATGGCTCGGCCGACCGGACGGAAACGAGGCGTTTACGTAATTGCGAGTTTCGCGTCAGCGATTATCCCCTGTAAAAGGTCGATAAATGTAAATCCTAGAGGCCATTAACTGTCGATAGTGCGGATATACGTTCTCAAATAATCATAACGTTTCACAATTAACGCGGCCGACCGTTTTCCGATCCGGGTCCGAGAGGGATCCGCGAAAAATCGAGGCATCCCGCGAGAGCGCTGGACTCGCTCGAATCCCAATCGATCGTAAACAAGGATGGAGGGAAATCTTTGGACGAATAGAAAGTTTTATTACTGTAGTTCCTAAAACTAGTTTATTCAACGAATCGATGGATAGATGTATTAGATTGTCCCAAAAGTTTCTTTCGCTTTATTAATAAGTAATATATGCTCAATAGTTTATGTTTTATGTTACATTCATTTTGCTCCATTACTGTTACAACATGAATATCTATGAAATTAGATTGTCTATTTATATAAACACGGCCACATAAAATAATTGACTGCAACTAGCGAAAGAAACTTTCGGGACAACCTAATATGTAGAATTCAGACCGATTGGGATTGAGGAAAGAACGGAGGTAATAACAGATTAACTCGATACATTTTGAGATACAAAGATGAAATATAATATAACTTTTGACAGCCGCGTTCTTTGCAATGTCGGACGACAAATCAACTTTTCAAAAAAAACACACTCTCGCTAACGACGTTCGTTGCGCTCGTTCGATTATCGCGCGATAATCGATACGCGCACAAGTTCAGAGCCCGGCTCCTGCATGTATGTATTCAATGAGTGCAATACATGTGATTTAATGGTTTATCTTTAATTCCAAACAAGGGTTGTTTTCGAGTAGTATAATTAACATGAACGCCCGACTAACGCTCGTGAAGAGTTCAACACAAAATTTTGTCTCTAGACTATTGAAGATTGGATAATTCAACACTTGTGCTAGTATTCAATTCCTGTAACCTCGCCAAATTCACTTTTTTTATTCAGATTTATTTTCATCGATCCCTTGCCTTCGAAGTTAATTTTTTTTAGTTTCTTAATGAAAAGACCTGTCGCTCATTTCTGAGTAACGTAACGACCAATGCGTTAACCATTTCAGACATGAATTTCTACTTCGGGCCCTTGGCGACTCGAATTCTAAGACCCCGACGGTCAAAAATAAACCGAGACCGGAAAAGGTCTCTTGTAGTTAGTTTATGACCTGAAAGAGAAAGTCAGCAGACCTTTTTCTGGGACAACCGATAGTTTTCGTTGCATTTTTCTTCTTGAGAGCAACATCGCAGCTCCTAATTCTCTGGTCGAAATAAAGAGTGTCTTATAAAAGGGAATAACTGAGTGATCATTATTTTCTAACCCCAATAACCAATACGCACTAATGTAATTCAATTTTTAGCGTTAACTTGGACTAAAATTAGTATGGAACGAATTAAAAAGAAAAAAAATCCTAACAGTGTAGTTTTCGTGAAAAGTTGGTCTTTCTTCGTGTGCGCAAATAAGGACACTCGCTCTGAACGATAGTGTCGGTAATTTTTAAATGTTGTGTCCACAATCGTGGACGCCAGGTCTAAAAGGGTCGATCGATTAAAACAATCATAAATAAGACGTCCATTCGTAGTCGCAAATCATCGATAGCAACCCAACCGTAACGCGAACGTTCCATGAAATTTTTTAGCGCGGAAAGATTTGTCGGCCGTCTGTTTAACCGACCCGCCAAGGTATATCGAGATTATCGTTGTTCGAATTGGATGTCGGACGGTTCTAGAACGTTCGTCAGGACGGCGAAGGGAGAGTGGGAGGGGGAGGTGGGGAGCTTAAATCTGGTATATTGGATTAACGATCACGGAATAGATTTCGCGATTCGGTTACGTCGAATGGGTTCACGATACCAACGAGCGCCGTCGAACGCCGGCATGCGAACGATCAGGGAGCGAAGGAGAATAGCCGGTGATTGAGGGAATACAGGGGAGCCATCGTGGAATATAACTCACGTCGGCGTCGAACTGTGTCTCAACGGGCTGGGTCGGTGGATGGCCGGCCAGCCGACTGGTCGGTTGCTCGGTGGCTCGGTTAGTTCGTTCGAACCGATCACCAGGCATATTAACGAACGCACTAGGGCTCATAAATCATAGCGACGCAGGGGAACGGCCAATCGGATGGCCCCGTTAGCTACGAACAGCCAATCGTAGTCTCGCTCGAACGGACGCACACGTCGAACGAATCCCACGCCCCGGAAATTACGTGTCCGACTCTAAACTCCGATGATTGATGAGCCGGCTGTAGGTACGTGGAAATAGTCTGCACTCGCTCACTCCATATCTCTTTCCCATCCTATTCCTCGCGATTTCCCGAAACCCCACCCTGCCCCCACCCCCCTCTTGTCGCAGCCTCTTTTCCTCCCCCTCAACGCCACCCACGACGCCGACATACGATTCGTTCGCTTCCTCGAAACCTACCCGGAGAACTCACACGTTCGCCTCATACTTTTTCCTGCGTCCGTTTCTCGCTACTCCTTTCCAATGCTGTTCCTTGTCCCTTCGTCACTGTCAGCGCGGCGCGTGCGACCGACGAGACTCGATACAACGGGGCAACGAACGGCGAATGTTCCTCGGTTATTTGGAATCGCGGGGACTTCGATCGAGCCAGCCGACGAATCGTCGTTTGTCCCCGCGACGAGCTTTCATCTTTCACTTGGACAACCGCTCGTTGTAGACCAAGCTACTGTGTTTAACGCGGTGTACGCTTCTAACGATACTACTGTACGATTCGCGTTGTCGAGCTCCTTTTTAAAATCACGCAATTGTTATTTTATATTGCTCAGGAGTTGACGAGACACCTACGAATTGAAGTAGACAGAGGCAAGGATATTTCACCGTTCGGTTCCCCTTTGCTCTCCCACGAGCCCCCTTTCTTTCGAGGAGTCACTGCATAGTCGTAGGCCACGCTATATTTTCGATTGAAAACAAAGTGTATCCAATGCGTCTCGAACTCTTTAATTTTTTCTTACATACTAAAGTTTTATCAAAATCTAGTCACTTTTTGCAATTTATCCCGTTACATTGGATCCGCCATTTAGAATTTCTAAATTCTGAGTTCAGATTTGGAATCAGCGTCCTCAAAAACACCTGTATACCAAGTATCATCTAAATTCAGTCATTTTTCGCATTTTATGTCGTTATGTTGTATCCGCCATTTTGAATTTTTAAATTATGAGTTCAGATTTGGAATCAGCGATCCCGAAAACTCCTGTATACCAAATTTCATCAAAATCGATCGTCAGGAAAAATGGATATAAATGTTTCTCTTTCAAAGAACTTTGAGGGATTTCCCAACCAGGAAATACTACAATGTTTACTATTATGTCACGGAATTTAGAGGGGTGTTCCTTCCAGGAAATACTACAATGTTTACTAGTATTTCTCGGAATTGGAACGGTCTTGCAAGGACGCTATATGTATATTATATGTAGGTCACTACGTCTGTCAGTCATTTATAATTGTCTATAAAATAGGAAATTTTAAGGTGTCATAGCTCAGCGTGGAATTGTCCGATTCAATTCTAACAAAATTCAAATTAAAGGTTGGAATTTCTACTATCTAATAGGTAGTTATTATCATTGTTAGATATTTTTAAACAATTGTCTTTTTAAATATATAATTATTAAACATTGTAAATTTTGCAATAAAAAAAATTCAAAAATAAGTCGATGAGAGCTGGTTTCGAGATGTTTTTCGATGAAAAATGTATGAAATATTGTTCACGTGTTGCGCTTTCGGACAACACAAGTTGGAAGAATATAATTCGTTTAGTTTGTTCGAAAAAAATTTGTAGAAAATGCGCTTTCTTTTTGGCCCTCAAAACCAAAGTAAACCCTTAAGCATTCCATGTAAGTGAATTAAATATTTAAATTCGTGAAATCAATTTTTAAAAAATATCTCCTTATGGAGAATAACAAGACGAAACACAGAAAACGTAGGAAACACAGGAAAAATGATCTACTTTGACAATATTGAAGAACAACGACAGTAGTCCATCGTTTTTCATCTACGTTGGCGCGAACGGGTGAAAGTGGGAACGCGGCGCGGCGTCGCGAGAACTCTTTAAAACTGCATCCAGCTGTTCTGTGTTTCCACGTTTCCCTTTGATTCCATCGGTTGAAAAATGTTCTTGCGGTTAGATCGTCTGGCCGCGTGCATTCGCGTGGCTGTCATCGAGATCAAAGCGGTCGCGAAACGAGGGGACTTTAATGCGTTTGCCAAAGCGTGACGGTCAAAACGAGCGTAAAGAAGTACAGAGAGAGTAGGGCCGCGAGAGGGATGAACACGCGAACAGGTGAGACAGGATTTCTTCCTTCTCGCAAGGTTAGGTGTTCGGGGAGGAAAATAAAATGGCACGTCGAGAAACGTAAGATTTAGCGGTAGACTGAATCGTGGCCAGAAACGAACGGACAGCTGGCGCAACGTTAATTCGCCATTTATGAAATGCCCTGCGAAGAAAATCCTTTCGAGGTTTGAAACGGCTTTAGGTAATGCGCACAACTGGACATCGCGGACATTCGCGAGGAGATGCCTTGCACGGGTTCGATAAGGTTCGCGACGGTGTCTGGGAACACTGCACTCGATACGCGTGGCCGTGGCTAAATCTAACCTCGGTTAGGTTAGTCAGCGATTTATCGCTAAATTTTAAGTGCGAGCTTCTAGAAATTGTATAGTTACAAATGGAACGTGGTTGGATGTCGTAGAGAAGTCCCTTGGAATCTAGCCGTGGATTCGACTGTTTTATATCGCTTCTTAGTTTTTGCGACTCACCTGAAACAGAAAGGAGAAATCGAGTTAGCGACTGAGCACAATAATTTTGACATTGTTTATCACTAAACCTTCTTATGTACAATATATTGGATTGTTCAGAAAGTTCGTGCCAATTTTGAAGACAAATTCAAACTCACATTTGAATTTCGATATATAATATTCACGATATATATATTGTAAGGTGTCAGAGAACGGGAACAGGCACGGGACAGGATTCAAACAAACTGCACGTAAAGAGGGCTATTATAATATATTATTATTTAAACCAAAGTGGTTCGTGCGCAACATAAAGGAATACTTAAAGCGTAAAAGGCGAGATTCCGACCGATCTCGAGGTGCGTTCGACGAATAGTCGCACGTAACTGCCTCGGCTGCCACGAACGCATTTCGGCGTCGTTGAAACAACTGCAGTCCGTTTGATTGTCGTCGAAACAACTGCGGACCTCTTACAATATATATATCGATTTATAATATTTATTGAATTACATAGGCACTATTTTGTTCCACAAACTTTCCACCTTTTAAAGGAAGCATACACGTTGTTTTCAACCATTCCGATATAATTCAGACCTGTCCCACCTACCAAAACTCAACATGGACTTTCTAAACAACCCAATATAAATTCTACACCCCTTTTTTTTAATTATTTTATTTGAGGTCACGTGAACTACGAGGTTATTAGTAACCACGTCAATAATTACAATTTAATTGTAATTTATTTAACATTTCATTCATATCTTGACTAATTTGAGAAATTCGTTTCTATTGTTAAAGATTGTCTGCATACTATTTGAAAGTTTAAACTCTATTCTATCGTGTTGTATTCCCTGACATTCTTCAATTAAATGTTTTACTGTTAGGGACACGTCACAAAAGTTGCATAACGGTCTTGATAGCGTCACTTGCAAAATTATACACAATTGTTTCGCGTATTGCTCGATTCAGTAACACGCGAAATATTTTTGCATCCAATTGGGAAAAGAATCTTTGAAAACAGTCATTTGATCGATTTCTATAGAAGTAGGTATGAACGAAATGTCGGTAGATTTGGTGTTTTAAATTTCCATGTATTTAACATGCATGTATTTCCTGCCAATTTGGCGTTCCTTATAGTCAGAAGACGTCAAATATCGGTACGAAATGTGACGTTCCCCCTTAAGCCGAGAGGCTGAAGCGAGCGGAAGCAAATGCTTAAAACAAATACTTAAAAAAAAATTGCAGCCCGTTAGCGAAGATAACGAAGCTAGCGATAGGCTAGAATCGACAAGAGAGCGGAGGCGGCAAGATAAAAGCGAACGGAAGAAAGAGAAAACTCGAGAGAGACGCCTGGCACACTCGAAATGATTGAAAGACCGAAGAAATTGAATTCTCGCATTCGATCGTGCCAGCTCGGGTCCTCTAATTGAACGACTCCTCTTGTCCTTGTTCCTCCCGTCCGTTTTCGCTTGTCAATCGGTCTACCTCTCTCTCCCTCTATATAATACCCTTCTTCTACGCCACACCACTCATCTTCTCGGTCGTTTAAGCGATTCTCCTCCTCCTATCCTTTAGCCGACTCTCTCCTAGCCAATAATTCGTTTATCATCAGCGTTTAACCGTCGAACAAATTAGCACCGTTAACGACAACTGTGTGGAAGCAGCCAAAGAAACGATTCGCGAAGAACGTAATCAGGGTATTGGAACGTTTCCGTCGAAGGCTGCAAGAACTGTGACGAAACGGTCTACCTTACCCTCGGGGTCGTCAACTTTAATTGCGTTACTTTTTGCGCAAACTTTATGACCCGCGTTCGACAATTGTCGTTTCGCTGGAAAAACGGTCTCCTCTCGGCGTTCAACGACGATTTCATATTCCTACGACGGGAATGTTCGCGTTGGGTCAATCACTGACGAATCAAATGCGGAGGACTTTAGGGAAAATTCTTGTGCTGATTTCTTGGTACCTTTATTATGTCAATACTGATAGTCGGTAAAAAGTTTTACAGCTGCACGATGTTTGATATACATATCCCATTACTTTTGTAGGATATCTTATATTCTTTTTCCGATAATCACAATAGTTCGTGAAATATTTATGGAGAAACGGGACTTGTTTACATTATCCATCGTAACGATTTAACCCTTTGCGTTCAAAAAGTAACGTATCTTAACGTGATGCAGTAACTTGAGATAACTCTCGGTTGCCACTAAGTTCGACAAGGAAATCAATCAACAATGTTTGTTTAGGTTAACCCTTTCAGACCTGAATTAATTTTTCTTCTGGTACTAATGTAATTTACTGCTTGGGGTTAACTTGGACTAATATTAGTATGGAAAAAATAAAAACAAAACCTAATAGTGTAGTTTTCGAGGAAAACTGATCTTTCTTCGTGTAGGTAATTTTTTAATTTTGTGTCTTCAATTGTGGACGCCAGATCTGAAAAGAATAATTTCTTTGGAACTCGAAGTATCAATAAAATGATTTGATATTCAAAAGCTTAGCGTTCGTGACGTTAGAATGTTAAGAAAGCATCTCGTGTTGCTGATAGATATCAGAAAAAAAGGTCTCGTGTGAAAAGGATTAATAAAAGTGCACGCGAAAGCTTCCCATGGATTCTTTCCTCGGTCGAATCTAAAATGGTCGGGCTATTTGGAAACGGTAACGTCCGACTGGCAATAAAATCGGGCAACGCGGAACATTCGTCTCGCGCCTGCACGGATTTCTCGAAAATATAAGCTTCGCGCGGCTCGCACGGAAACGCGTGTGTACCAACCTCGTTGATCAACAAAATGGCGCAACGGCGACAACTGGATTCAAGCCAAAATTCGGGCTGTAAATAATGAACGCCCATTGTTTCTGCGTTTATAAAGCTATGCGAATGCGTCACGCGCGATGTTAGAGTTAAATAAAAAAAAAAGAATAAAAAAATATCGTCGTTTCGAAATGGCGCTTATACGTGCGATAGATTGTGCTTTCAACGTTCGTTCGACATTATAAGGTTTGAAAACGCAAACATTTTTGAGCTTCTCGTTTATTCATATTAAATTTGGCATTCGTGAAATTTCCTTGCGAACTCAATCTTTTGGCGATATTTTATTGACATTTAAAATTGCTCGAGTTCACTGAATAACAAAAATAATATAATTAATATTTACTGGTCAAGTAAGAATTTTATATTAGAAATTCCATTTCCGCTCCGAAATTTCTATATTTGAATAGCCACTAGAAATATAACTTGATTTTCCACCGTTGAGTAATAATAGCTTCCGACGGCACATCGTTCTTTCGATCATGAATAATGAGCTATTCGCGACCTATACATTTAAGCTAATAAAACTTCGGAAGGGGTGTTTTTGTTTTCACAGCTGACACTCGAGCTGAAGAAACATAAGCAATGGCGGGGGTGGTTCCCCTTCGACTATCTCTAAGATAGACGTATTTATATTTGTAATTGTAGTGTACTTGATTCTAGATTTTGATTTAAATACTTTTCTAGTATTATAATACCAGTATCGGTGGAGTTATTACTTTCTATACAGAGAAAAACTTTCTGTGGACGTCCATTTACGAAATATACTAATCGATTATAGTCCAAGAGCCAGAGCCAAAAAAAGTCTGAATTTACTAAGCCTAGTTTTTTTTATAGTTTATTACAGTGGTTGTGTACATAAACATACTGCGGTCAGTCAAGCGAAACTGAGAACAGGGGTCTGAGGTACGCTGTCGAAGCTGTCGTATCTGGGGTACGAGGTAATTAAATGAATTGACTAAGGCTGAAAATTGTTATACAAATAGTATATTGCATATAAATGAAAGTTATGACAGTCAGTCAGGCAAATGTGGGGACGGAGCTGGTCAGTCGGCCACAATATGGCCGCAGTATGTTTGTGTACACAACCACTGTAATAAACTATAAAAAAAACTAGGCTTAGTAAATTCAGAGAGTTTCTTTAGCTCTGACTCTCCGTCTATTACAAAAGCGATTGCTGTTCACAAAGCTGAAGTAAATAAAGATAAAAAACGATCTTGCGAAGATATCGAGACGTCGACTGGTCCCTCGGTCGCGCGAATAAACAACGCGTTCGTTGTCAGGTTACCTGGAAGGCGTGGATCGTTAATCGTCAAATTTTCACGAGTGGCGCGTTCCTCGGCACTCGTGCGAGTGGACCGCCACCGGTGGAGGTATATAAGGGCATTGTTCGCTTCCTGTTTTGAATATCGAATTTACGAGGAAAGTTATGGGCCGCGCCCGCGAAATCTTTCCCTCTCAACCGCATGCCCGTCTCTCTTCCCCTTGGCGCTACTCTTCCCCGTCGAGATTCTAACTTGGCCCGTAAAACTTCGCCCGGAACTCGTCTCCGAATGGCGGACTTTCCTCTTAAGGGTCTCCCCGGCAAGCGAGGAATACGGTCGGCGGTGTCGTAAGAACGACCGTAAGATCCGCGATTCGTTTTGCATTCCGCGGTATCACGAAGACGCGAGAAAACCGATCGTTGGAATGATTTGGAACGGCAACTCGATGGAAAAGAATAAGAGAGGGACCGCTTCGAAACTCGCAAAACTTGCGTCGCGACTGTCAGCCGTGTCTTGAGGGGGGAGGGCATTTCGATACACGCGATCCTCTTTCCGAAGGAGCATTAGGTTTTCCCTGAAAATTCCCGTAGTAATTTGATCACTGGGATTTCTTGCGCATCGGTTACTTAATGTGCGAGCTCTCTGGACGTCTCAGCGCGGGGCGAGCACGTAAACTAGTGGCGCCATATGCGATGCAAGGGAACGGCTCATACGCCGTGACTGTACAGAGACTGTCACCGAGCGTTTCAGCTGATTCAAAGACTAAAGTTTCTGTTTGAAAGATTCACAGTGCTATCCATGGATGTCATCGAGACTTCCGAGTCGATGGACGCTTCTGAAGCACCCTTCGTGAGGTCACGTGGCTCTTCAAATATCAGAGCTCGATGACGTAAATTCACGAGAATTACGGATTCCCCATCAGCTGATGGAGGTGTGTACCCACTCGCGATTCGTCCCTCTCTCCAACACAACGAAATAAGGTTGGGGTCGAAAGCGCGGGCCTCTGCGTTCCCCGAATGGAGACATCCGAGTGCAAAAGGATTAAATTACAGTTTCGATTTAGAATAGACCACGAGCATCGCGTTCCTCCGAATTCTTCGAGTATCTCGACGCTGGTGTCGGCGGTGCCGCGAAAGAGGAAGTCAGGGAAGACGAAAGAGACGCGGAAAACAACCAAAGACCTTCGGGCGACGGAGGCGTCGGTTCCCTTCTCGAGATAGCTGTCGAAGTGGTGCCGACAAACGGGAAAAACTCGTCTCTGCGGTAGGTCAAAAGTCGAAGGTGGAGGCACTCGCGTCGTCCTTGCGAACGATGTCCCTTCGCCGGAGGAAGAGACTTCGAGGGTCCACGTTCGGAGTGTGGCTTGCCGTTGTCACGAAACCTACCGATTCCACCTGACGTCGTTCACCGACCTACCCTTCGCTTTCAGATCACGTGCACGCCGTTGCGCTAAGCTTTCCTCCTCTATCCCCCTATTTCCGAAGCATCCGATGCTGAAATCACTCTCTCCGGGCTCTCTTCCCTCCACTTTTTTCCATTTCCCCTTGGTGCGCGTTTTTCGTCCACTTCTTTTTCGGTACTCGCGAACAGGGCCGTGACCGACCATCTTAGGCGCTCTCTTCGTTCCCTGGTAGAGATGGGGCACGTTTAGACCTCTCTCGCTTTGGACTGTATTCTTTCCTTCTTTTTAGAGTTTCAGGCAATCGGGACCTTCGTCTTTGGTCTTTCTCGAACAGGTTTTATAGGATCCGAACGAGTAATCTATCAAATGTTTCTAAAAGCTATTGGTATATTTAAGTTCACGATGAAGTATCTGAATTCAATCATTAACGCCTTGACCCGCATGTCACCCATGTATGGGTTGACAAGGGTTTTCATCGAAGAATAAATAAATTAATACCGAAAGTAAGGAGTTGACAAAAACTCATTTGGATAGGAGTGGTAAATTCTAAAGATGTCGCAAAAGTAGGTTCTACCATAGATGTTAGATCGTGTCATTTCTAATTCTATGGAAACCAAATTTTTGCCTCACAGGAATTTTCACGATAATTAGTCCACCAGTCTACGTGTTAAATATAAAATACTGTTTCAATGCATTGCTATAGCATACACACCCTCGTTCATAAATATGTGGGCACTTACTACCTCCAATGAATAATTAATACACACCGTAAATTATTACTATAAAACTTTTGTTGCTAAATTCTATATTGGATGTGTATTTAACACATTTAATAATATTTAATGTTTTTGAGTGCCATATTTAATTTGATAGAACTATGGGATCATTTAGATAGAAAAGTTCAGAAAGAATGTTCAATATATCAAACACATTTATGGCGATATATTACAAAATAAATGGAATGATATTACTATTTAATTATATACAACGTAAATTATTACTATACAACTTTTGTTGGTAAATTCTATATTGTATGTGTATTTAACAACATTTAACAATATTAGATGTTTTCAGTGGCATATTCAATTTTATAGTAGAACTATTGGATCGTCTAGATAGAAAAGTTCAGAAAAAATGTATCAAACACATTTATGTCGAAATATTATAAAATAAAGGAGGTAATGTTATTTCATATACATACAATGAAGAAATTAATAGTATCCAAGTTTGGTAAAAGAGATTTGAACATTATCTAGTTATCTCTATAGCTTTTTATCGTTACTAATGTGATATTAAAAAAAATACTATTAATAAAATATATTCGCTAATGCAACATATCGAAACATAGATGATATAATCGATATTAATAGATTCGCAACTTTTATTAGATACGTATTTCTATTAAGGAAGTGACCAGATACTTTTGAGCGGGGATGTATATCGACATCGATAACTAAGAATTTATTTACATGCTCCAAGTACACTACAAATAGCATGTCCACTTGCAGGTTAAACCCGAAGAACTCGAACCGCGTGAAGAAGTAGGAGGAGAAAAATGGAAGAGGATGCGGGGACGATGGGAAGCAAAGCGGAACGCAAAAACGAAGGCGAACAGCGCGAGAAGCGAGTACATACATAGAGGGTGAGAATCTTCGATTTTACTCTTTGGCGGGCGTTAATTACGCGCAAACGTACACCGACCAGACACGTTTATCGAACCACCTGCCGAACGCTACACGTTTTTTCCCCACGGCTCCGAGGATTTACCATGGCAATTCACGCGAGGGGCAACTTTTGGTCATCCTGAGAGAGATCGCGCATTGACGTTTCCGCGATAACCTAGATATCGTCGCCATTCGCCCGACAGCCATACGCGTACGATCGATCACATGCGTCCTAAACGTGATTTTATTTCGTTAGCGCGGTTCCTTGATTTCGCACATTTTTCGTGTAGCGTCTGCTGATTTTTTATCGTATTCAATTTTGATTTCGTTAATCATTTTGAGAAACGTAAAATCCGCCAAGGAGATTTCTTCAAACATTTCGATACATCTGAACGAGATATCTCGCTACTAAAATTTAATTTTTACGATTTTATAGACGAGACACCTCGCTACCGAAATGTACCTTTTGTGATGCTACGAACGAGGTATCTCGCGTAACAATTTCTGTTATCTCGTCCACAGAATCATACAAATTACATTTTGGTAGCGAGATATCTTACCCAGTGTTTCGAAAGGGTTAACACGTTGAACAGCCACGTCAGCCATATATGGGTCTTCAACGATTTTGAGGGCTAGGTATTAACCCTTTGCACTCGAGAGGTGACTCTCAGTCACCACTAGGTTTCCTTTAGGTTTAATTTTATTAGAACTCGAAGTGTCAATAAAATGATTGTCGTTGAGACAAATGATTTGCAAATCTCAAATTAGAGATCTCATTTTCGAAGTCAATCAAAGCTTAGCATTCGTGACAATAGAATGCTAAGAAAACATTTCGAGTTGCTGATAGATACCAGAAAAAAAGGCCTCGAGTGCAAAGGGTTAATAAAAATAACTCTGAATAGAATTCATAAATTTTGACAAAAACACAAAAATAAATAATACGACAAATGTTGCATTCTCTAGTTGCAATAGAGAATAGAACAATTGTCTCGAGACAAAATTTCAACCCCATAGATTCACTTCTATGTGAATCAGTGTGGCAGTCAACGTGTCAATAGACATTCAAGTAGAGAAGTAAATATAGAGAAATCATTACTATAGAGAAGATTAGACAAGCCCACGCATAGCAATTTTTTTTTATTACGCGTCTCGCTCTTCCTCCTCGATTTCATCGCTCACACGCCGCACCGTGCGCATTAAACTTATTTTTTAATTTTTGTCGAAATGGTGGTCTGGGCGCGCCTCTATCTTTCTTCCCGCCGACAATGGTTCGGCCGCGTGAGAACCTGTCTCGCGAATAACAGAGCCGCGGAGAGAAAGAGCTACGAGGAACGTCAGCCGGCGAGAAACCGAGTTTTCTAGACACACACAATTTGTCAAACCGGCGCGCCCACGCGCGAGGGGCGGGCGAATGGTGCGGGAGGAGGGGAGGGGGGCACGATGAACCGTGTATTTTCCCAGCAGATTTTCCACGAATGAAATTCGGGCCATCGCGCTCGTCTCCTTTCTTCGTCTCTGGTTGTCGGCCAACGTCTTGTACAGACACGGCCCCGTCGTTTTGTTTCAACGTTTCGTATCTGCTCGTCGCTCGCGCTCCGGCATGGCACCGCGTTGTTTGGACGGTTCGTTTGCGGAGGGAAGCAGGCGCGCATTCGAAAATCACGATCGAGGACGTACGTTTCCCTCGTTCGTTGTCGTCTGTTCGCACGCGCCCGTATATCCTCGTCGGTGGTCTCGTACGTGAGTCGGAATACGCTGGCAGACGTTCGCGAACGGCCTCCGTTGTGTACACGCGTTTCCACGTTCCCGACCCCGTCCAACCCCCTCGTCACCTATTTACCTACCCCACCCACCTTCATCGCCGCTTCGTTTACCCTTTTCCGTAAATCGTGACTCGTGACTCGTGACTGGCCGATCACCGCTCGTCTCTCGATCGATTTTTCCTGCCGCCGCTACCTCCGCGTCGCCCCTGGTCGTTCCTTCGGGTCCCTTATCGACTTCGGCACGCTCGACTACGGACGAACGTCGATGGGATTAAATTCGAGAGCCCCGACCTCTTTCGATTCGGCGACGTATTCCGACGAATCGCGGACCAATCCTGACGAATGGTACCGACCACGCTACACGACTCGTACCGGGCCAAATGGATTTCTAATCGAGGTATCGGTATCGCGGCCTACCGACCTTCGGCTTAGTCTTTCCTCTTCTCTCCGTCGGCGAGCGTCGATTCCAGTCGTCCAAAAATCCGAGGGTATTTAACTTTGTTTATCGCGAGTGTTTGGAAAAGTCGATTCGTTACTCAAATACCAGATTTCGGTCTACCGAGGATTGAATGACAGGAGGATAAAAAGGGCATGGAAGCGCAGAAGTCGAGAAATAGAGATGGTGCGACAGGTCATAAAAATATATATTTTTCTTTTCTCGACAATACTTCGTTTTCAGTCCTTTATCCTTGGAGTATCTCCATCCATTTCCGTAACGCGTAGTATTCCACATGTAAACTGATTCGTGAACGGTCTCCTTTTATATCCATTAAAAATCATGTTAGTCTCGGTCCTTAAAAGCTAATTCAAAAAAATTGAAAATCATATTTGTGCGAGACTTTTGTTCTCTAGAATCACCTACTTTGCTCTTAAACAGCACTTGTCACCGCTCATTCCATTTTCCAGTAACTTATGACCGTACGTGTACAGAACGAACGTGTATTCTTATATAAAAAGTGTTGTTCTACGAAAGCTCGCAAAGCAGGGTCGTCAATGATCAACGAACCCGCGCTTCTTCGCGTCGACGATTCGCGACAACGCGATCGCGCAATTACGCGTACGGGTTTACGTTGGCGATTTACGGCCGCCTCGTAGACTCGGATATATCTGTCGTTGGCTATCGCAGTATCGCGGCATTTAAAATGCTCGATGCGATCTGCGTTAGACCGCGGAGTTTCGTGCCGCGGGGTAGTCGAAAACACGCGATTTCGCTCGGCGCGAGTCTGCCCTTCTAATCGCAGAACTCGAGCGAACGTGTTTCCCGGTATTGCCGCGCGAGCCACCTCGTTTTTAACGCGAGATTTACTGGAACGCTATGCCGATCGATCGCATCGAATACCACCACCGTCACCCCCATTGGGATTCCTCGTTTCGGGGAAGAAGGCGCGGCTGGCTTCCAGCCGGCGATCCTTTTCCTTATCGGTCGCTCGAAGCGCAATGCTCGATTTCTCGAAATCACTGCGCAAAACCCCTTAACACGTTCAGTGTCTTACAGAGCAAAGCAACAAATTTATATGAAATTATTTTAGCAAACGCAAGATCTAGCATTTATTCTACGAGTAGTGGCCTAAACGGAAAGCGTTAAACATTTCTTTTACCTACTGCCATTATAGTTATCGCAACTCGTGACGCGTGTATCTCGAAGGATTTCTGATTCTATTATGATAAATCTACAATGTTAGCGACGATCAGTCTCTATCAGTCTTCAACTCTCATTTTTCAGAATGCGATATTAAGTTGACTTCAAGGAGTCTCTCGCACACGCCGATTCCTGTATCCACTGAAAGATATCTAGTTTGAAATTACTCTGAAACGAACGAAATCCTCGAAAACCTTTTGTAGCACGTATCAAAAGAGTAGGAGAAAGAAATCAAAATATTACTGCGAAGACTATGAGGCTGGGGCTGTGTATAGACGACTGCTTTTAGATCCATCACACGAAACTTGATTTCTAAGGTAAGTCATTTGCCTCTGTCCGCACAGCGAAGTTTCCGTTCCGCGGACCCAGTCGTCAAGAGGTTGAACCTTTCACCCACTCACACAGACACACACACGCACCCGTCGCACAGTCGTGCCGTGTGCCACCAAGCTTCCCGAACTCCGAATGCATTCTTACAATTCACCCTCTTCTTGCAACCGACATTTTAATTAAATCGCGCCGGAGAACATTGCAAGACCGGAGACCACATTTTGAAATATCCGAAGAAATAGTTTCGGTGAACGAAATTGGTTCAAAACGATCGCTTTGTATCGATTGGTTGAACTTGAAAAATGTCGAAGCGGGAAGGCTGAACTGAAGGTGCCTCGAGCAGAACAGAGAATGGTTTCGTTAATTCTTTTGAGACGGAAATGAATCAAGCCACGAACGGTTCTATACATTCCGATATTCCGAATCAATGAAACTAAGAATTATTAAGGCTCCTACTCTGCTCGAGGGTCTTTGTAACATCGACATACTAACAGATTTTACGCGTTTACGGTCCGCGCCAATACGGAAAATATGCGCAAAACGCGTGCAAATATATATTAAATATATATTTCATAAATTAATGTACGAGTATTAATATTCCATTTTGCATAAATTTATATATTTTCTGCGAACGTTTTTCGTAATTGGTATACGCTATAAATAATTGTAATCTGCAATACACGTGTCAAGTTCGTTCATCAGTTTTCCGATTAATAAAAATTAGCCATAGGCTAGAGTTCTATGGTCAACGTTCGGAAAACAAATTTAGGATTTACCGCGGCCAATCGAAGGAAGCGACTCAACCGCGTATAATTAACATCGAATATTCGGTTTTCACGGTCGTTAAACCTTCCCACAGACGAGTGGGAAAAAAAAAATGTAGGCCGTCATCGGGCCAGTGGCCGACGTAGAAACGACGAAAATCGAACGGCGAAGCGGAGACGGAACGAACGATTGGTCAAGCGCCGAATCAATTGGCTGCGGAGCTTTTTGATTCGATCAATTTACCGGACACGCCGGCTGTTTCGGTCTCCCCTTTCTCACTTTTTCCACGGTTCCTATACTCGCGGCGCCGCTCGACGCAAAACGGCGATTCATCAATTTCAACGTATCACGGACAGCGTTCTACGCAATCTGCTCGCTGTCGATTAAAAAAGTACTGTAGGTGCGAGTTATCTGCGCACGACCGTATGACTGAACATGAATGACAAGTGTTTGGGACACACGGACGGCACGAGTGTTCGAATTGCATCGATGAGCAGAGAAACAAGTTCAAAACAGACCGCTCTCGAACAATCCGAAGGGTAAACGTTACGCTCTATGTCTGGGATGAAGAATTGGAGCAAACGAAGGGATGTATGCGCTCTGCCTTCAGTTTAAAGCGCGACACTTATCGACAATTCCCTGTATATTCGTTAACTTCCATATGACATTGTTGCAATTTCGTCTGCGCATTTTAGGACAGCATTCTTATATCATTGATTCTTAAGAAAACACAAGGGAACATCGATTTCTCGAAACCATGACCATTTAACGTTATCTGTACTCCGCGACACTTATCGAAACTTCTTTGTAACTAGCTCAATCCTACGAATTTCGCTTTCACATCCTAAGCATGTACTCTTATATCATTGATTCTTAAGAAAACACAAGGGAACATCGATTTCTCGAAACCATGACCATTTAACGTCACTCGTACTCCGCGACACTTATCGACGATTCCCTGTACGTCGCTCGATCCTACGAATTTCGCCTTCAGATTTCAGCCCAGTATTCTTCTAATGCTAACTCTCAAGAAAACGCAAGAAAATATCGATTTCTCTGTCGGTTCTTTCTTGAACCACCACCTCGTGGAACCTCTCTGCGCCGTTGATTCTCTTCGAAGGCAATGGTCGACTCCTTCCTCGTCCCCGTTCCATCTCAAGGGAACGCCAACTTAAATTCGCTCGGCGAGCTTTTAATTCCACGGATTGACGCGGAATTTCGAGCCGACGGTAGCCGCGTCCCGCCACCGCTCCTCCGTCTCCGTCGTTTCGTCGCGCTACCGTGGACGAGCCGTTGGCCCTTTCTCTCTTCTCGCGCGACCGCTTCGAGCAAACGGATTGAGCGAAGCAAACGAAGTAAACGGAGCGAACGGACCGAGCGGAGCTTGAAAATCTGTCGTATCGATCGGCACCATTCGCGAGCGCTCCGGAATTACGGGTATCGATCGAACGGGACGAAAACGAGCACCGCGACGATCAGGAAACTCCGCGCGTCCATACCACCACTTTCTATCCTCCTTTCCGCCGTTCCCTGCCCGCGGGCTATCTTCTTTCCTTTCGACCTTTCCGCGGGACGGGTCGAACGACCATCTCATTTCCGTTCTCCGAGAGACGATTTTCGCCGCGCCTACGTTTCCTCCGTCGCTCTCGAGGCGAGTATCCGTCGTTAATCCGGAAAGACCACCGGAAGCGTGCGGCCATGAATCTTCCCCGCTTTAGTCGCGGGGAAATTCGATTAACCCGTCCAAGGTGTTCGAAGGAAACGTCGCGGATGGACGAGTGGCGAACGGAGACGCCTCGACTCCGTGGAAATCGCTCGGAACGCGACCCCTCCGCGTTCTTACGTAACCGGAATATCGAATTTAGAACGGCTGCCGTTATGTAACGCACGGGCGCAACGTACGCGACACTCCAACGGCGTCTTTCTTCCGTGTTAGGGGAAGCGAACGGGTTGGGAGAATTAGGTTTCGAATGGATTTTGGGAAATGGTGTGTTTGGTTGGGATTAGACTCGGCCGGGGAAACTGTCGCGGTAGAACACAGAGAAGGCGAGCTGTGTTAGTTTTCTGATTTAGTATATCGTTCGAATGTTTATCAAAATCAACATATTTTCCGCATCTTGACGATGCATTTATCGAAACTCTGGCTTAGCAAAGCAGTTCAATCGATATTTATTATTCATAAATTAAAGTTGAAAATGGGCGTGAGCGTATACTCTTGGTACTTATTCCTGATCATTTTTAAAAATGGACGAGTGTAAAGAATCTTTACTAAAGACCACGCCACGACGCTTATCGAAAATACGAATCTTAACGCTTCTCGGAGATAGGCATGCTCGACGTTTACATCGGAGAAGAGAGTAATAGTAAACGTATGCGATAAACTTTCGGAACCAGTCGTACGCTTTTACTCTTCTACTTTGATAACTCATTACTAGATGGTTATGCAAATATATCCAGATATGCATAATCCATGCGAAGACACGAAATGTATTCCCTCGAGCATAGAATACACGCGAAACGTTAAAAATATAGGAACTAGTATGCGAAATGCACGCGGATGTGTAGAATACGTGCAAAATTTGCAGATGTCATCGTCATTGTCAACGCGTTCTCCACTGTCATCATCACCGGTATATGTCAGCACGTCACGTGTATCATGCACGTTATATTATATACAGATCGCACATCTACCGATGCGTAATGTTTTCAAGGGAAATTCTACGAGCCACAATACGATGAAAACGATGGTTTTGTAGACAGGAGAAAGAATATTCAAAATTTAAGCGGGAACACGAACAAGTATCTATGAAGCTCGAGATTATTTGGTATCCACTCGACAAAAGTTTCCAAATATCAGGATTTTACGACCCGCAAAGGTAGCGTTACCCCTTTAACGAGAAGGAAAACGAGGATATAGCAGTGATACGAAATCAGCACAGGACCTTGCGATGCATACTTAGATCACTCAAAGTTATTTCTGTTTCAACTCCTTCGGTATTCACCCATTCTGCACACAGGCACAACCGTGTGTTTAGGTGTCCACGCAACTTGACACTTCCTATTATCCCCTCCTCAGGAACAAGTTACCAAATATCAGCAATTTTCGATCTCAGGAGTGGCATTACTCCCTTAAGGGTAGAAAAGTTCCACGGTGGTTGAACGCGTAGACACGAGAAGGAAAACGAGGAAACAGCAATGATACGAAATTAGCGAAGAACCGTTCGATGCATACTTCGATCACTCAAAGTTATTTGTGTTTCTACCCCTTCGGTATCCACCCACCCTGCACACAGGCACAACTGTGTGTTTAGGTGTCCACGCAACTCGAGACTTGCTATTATTATTCCCGCCTCAGGAAAAAGTTGCCAAATATCAGCGTTTTTCGCTCTCGAAGGGTTGAGGAGTCGAACGGAAGGGCGGTTGGACGCGTGGACACGGGGTGAAAGGGACGGTCGAGGGGTGCCGCGTGAAACGGCATCGGAAGAAGGAGCGAGGGAACCGAGAGGCGAGCGGCGGCTGCCAGATAAGATAAGGGTGAGAAATCGCGGCGCTCTTGGATGCGGTAACATTAGAGCGTCCCCCGACACCGACGCCGCCCCTTTGTCCCCTTTCTCTTCTGCTGCACCGCTTTCACGTTCGTCGAGACAGGCGCGCGTTGCTCTTCGGCTTAACGCTCAAGCCCGAATCTAACTCCTATCGTCCGCCGCCACGGTATCGTTTCGCCGTGTAGACACGCGATACCGGAATATCGGAGTGTGTAGCTCGCGCGCTCCGTTGTCGCCACGGATTCGACCGGTTGAGGAGGCAGGGTCAGGCGACGATGTAACGTCGGATTAACGGGCAACTGTTCGATGCTAAACCATCCGCCCTCGTCGGATCGCGCATAGATCCAGTTCGCGTCTTCGTCGCTTGGCCACACCATCGATCTAACTTGCCGCGTACCGCTACGGTGATATCCTCTTCGCTCTTCGATTCCCTACGTCTGCGTCGAGCACGATGTTAGCTATTCGAAATGAGCAGAGGAAGTTTCTAAAGGATGTTTCTAGAAACTATTGGTATATTCAAGTCCATGGTGAAGTATCCGAATTCTATCATTAACCCTTTGCACTCGAGATGTTTCTTAGCATTCTATTGCCATGAATTCTAAGCTATGTATCTAGATTTAAGAATAAGGTCACCTTTACCTCGCCGACAATCATTTTATTGACACTACGAGTTCCAAAGTAATTAAACCTAAAAAAACATTAGGTATCGTAGATTTGCTACGTGAAACCTAATGGTGACTGCGAGTCACCTCTCGAGTGGAAACCCTTTCAGACCTGGCGTCCACAATTGAAAAATTACCGACACTATACTCTAAGGTGAACGTCCTTATTTGTGCACGTGATGGAAGACTAGTTTTTCTCAAAAACTACACCGTTAGAATTTTTTTTCTATTTTTTCCATATTAATTTTAGTCTAAGTTAATCCTAAAAATTAAATTACATTAGTACGAGAAAAGAAAATAATTCAAGTCTGAAAGGGTTAACACGTTGAGGCCATGTTACCCCAATATGGATGACAAGAGTTTTCACCGAGGAATGAATGAATTAATTCTAACAGTGAGGTGTTGAACAAAATTAATTTGGTTGGGATTGATAGATTCGAAAGAGGTCGCAAAAATGAGTCCTACCATAGATGTTAGATCGTGTAATTTCTAATTGTATAGAAACCAAAATTTAGCATCACAAAAATTTTCACGATTATTAGTCTAATGGTCATCGTGTTATATATACATTTTTGTTTGAATTCGATGCTGTAGTATGTATATCAGCGTGTATAACTAATTATTTGTTTACCTGCTGCAATCACACTACAAGTAGCATATCCGAAAGCGGTACCCCGTTTTTGGACCGCTTCCTCTATGTAGAATCCAGAACATAGGTATAGACTACGCTTAAGGGGTTAGTCGCAGTCAGGAAAATGGAAACGGACAGTTTCTTGTGTGTTTTTTTTATGGTATTAAATAATAATTTTTATTAATGAAATGTAAATATATTACAAAGTATGTCTTAAAGAACTATAAAAGAATTTTTGTTTTAAAAAAAGGTTAATTCATTTCGTCATAACAGACGATGGCGTGGGTGGCCACTTGGTTTGCGGTGAGCAAGATTTCTTCAAACTGGTGCACCTGAAAACAAAACTAAAGGTAGATTTAGAAAATATATTAGACTAACGTCCCTGATCGAAGGATTTTTTACTTTCTTCTATACTTTTCTTTTTTATCATGTATTGAATCGCTTAATTTTAGTGAAAAAATGGAAAATCAACTTCAAATGTACGCCATCTTGTTTTAAATTGATTTTTTCCAAAATCCTTCGTTCAGGAACCCGCTAGACTAATATATTTTCGAAATCTACCTTTGCTTTTGTTTCCTGGTAAACCAGTGTAGAGAAATCTTGCTCACCGCAAACCTATGTTTTTAAATCATCGTCTACGTCATCGGCTGTTACGACGATATAAATTAAACGTTTCGTAAAATAAAAAATGTTTTTTAGTTCTTTAAAATATACTTTATAATATACTTAATTGTTATTTATGCAAATTATTATTTAATAACTAAAAAAAAATCACAAAGAAAAGTTGTTTTTCCTCTTCCTGACTGCGACTAACTCCTTAAGAAAAGTATGCACAAAAATGAGGAAGTAGAAATTCTGTGTCGAATCATCAACGAGTCGAGGTGCTAGAGATACAGCGATCAACTTGTGTACATATTCGTACAGACGGAATTTCTTCAGAGACACTGGATGCTATCAGATATCAATGGATTCAACAGGCTCGATTGAATCGATAGTTTGTCAGTATATATTTAGTTCAAAGATCTAATGGAATTTCCTTCGAGTTACGGTCTGCTTAAATAAATACGTAGACTTTGCTGATGAGTGAATTAGCAGATCCTGGGCGACACGCGCTGATATCCTAAATTACTGGAATTGTCATATCGTAGACTGATTACAAAAGCATAAAAATGCCTTAATTCAATATTGTCGAGAAGAGAAAGATGTAACGACTTTAAAATGGCCTACATTAAATAAATGTTCGAAGGCTAGAAGGGACGAGTCATTTTTATTTTTCGATATTGAATAGGGTCCTTTGAACACCTCGTGTCGCATTACGTGGTCGAACCGCGATTTTCTTCAAAGGCTCCTCCTCGTCGAACGATCCTTATCGCGATACAAAAAGATCCACGAAAAGCTGCTTTCATCGGCGGAGTCAATGACATCTCTCGCCTTCTATTTTCAATATAGTACGAAGCAAAAAAATGGAGTCTCTCATCGAGTACCGCTCGTTGCCGTTGAAGATAAAGTACTTTCGCTGATTATCGATTTTTAGAATCCAGTCATCAGATCGGGAGATCCCCAAGGAGACCTTCGACGTAAATTGTGCAGCAAACAAAGAGAATACAAACAGTATAAACTCGCGAGGAAAATAAAGAACGAGTGAAAATTAGCTGAAGAATCCGAGCTGATCCTTGAAAAATGTTACGGCAAAGCATTCCGATTCGAGGGATCGACGCTGCCCTCTCACCTTTAGTCTTCAAGAATTAACCCTTTGCACTCAAGGACTCTTTTTTCGGTATCTACCAGCAACTCGAGATGCTTTCTTGGCATTCTCGGCATCAAGCTCAGATTAAACTAATTTGAGATTTGAAAATCAGGCCATGACAGCTTTGCCTCATTTTATTGTCACTTCGAGTTCCGAAATAATTAAAGTTGAACATACATTATTGCTGGTTGATTTACTGCCTTTACTTTAAAGGTTCGCCACTGGTCGAACCTAGTGGTGAACCTTTTCAAACTTTTATTATATAGTATTTAATTATATACAATTTACGTACAGTTCCATTCATCATTCAATTAAATACCACGTAAAATATGTTTCCATTTAATCGATAAAAGTGTCGTTAAGACTAATCATTTGTCTGATCACGGTAGAAGTAGGTGAAAACAATTAAAGGGTCGGTAGATTTAGTGTTAAAGGAAGCCACAACATGACAATAGACAAAGAACGACACAATCAGTACCTAAAGAATAGTCCCAGCAGGATATTCAGAAGCCTCTACTCTTCAGCTTCCGAGGGTTAACGAGACTTTTCGACGATATGTTAATAAACAGCACCGTGACCTCGCACGAAAATGTATTCACGTAATCGCGTACTTTGACCGCACCATCTAATTACGTGGACCCTAGGTGCGTCTCATTAAGTATGCAATGCTCGCCCTGCCGATTCAATAGCGACTCCGCGATACGATTCGCCAGGAGCATCTTATTAGCGAACTATTACGAGGAGGCCAATAGCTTGGATCGTGCAGAATCGTGTGCAAGCTTCACTGACGTCAACGGCTATTTGCGCGTTCCTTTTCAAAAGAGTACTATCGCGGGCATCGACCGTTGCCACTCTAATTGGTCTTTTAAATTAAAGATCGACTTCGTAAAAAGGTCGATCCCCTATTGCGAATACCCGTCTAACCATTCCGCGTCTCGATTCCATCGGTTGATCGATTTCTCAGCAATCGATTAGGCGCTTAAACCCTTTCGAGTACAGATAGCTAGTTACCATCGCGATCAACTCGCGAAGCTTACAAAAATTCACGGAATTAAAGCATCGAAATAATTGTACAGCTTGTCGTACATAATTTTACATGGCATAATGAGTAAAGGTTCAAAATTTACGGGACGTAACTTTGATGATTATTCGAATTTCGGATGAATCCTTCTGTCACAAAATTCGACACGATACTTCAAAATATGGGAACAAAAGTTCCGGTTATTTTTTGTTAACCCTTTGCACTCGAGGCCTTTTTGTCTGGTATCTACCACCAACTGGAGATGTTTCTTAGCATTCTATTGCTACGAGTTCTAAGCTATCTAGATTTGAGAATAAAGTCACCTTTACTTCGTCGACAATCATTTTATCGACACTTCGAGCTCCAAAGAAATTAAACCTAAAGAAACATTAGGTATTGCAGATTTGATGCGTGAAATCTAATGGTGACTGAGAGTCACCTCTCGAGTGCAAGGGGTTAACGATCACCGTAAGTAGAATTGGCGAGAAATGGTCAGACATGAACGAGTTGTATTGTACCCCAGACAATATTAACGCACTCCATAAGTAGAATTGGCGAGAAATGGTCAGACATGAATGAGTTGTATTGTATCCTAGTCAATATTACCCCGTGGCACTTTTTTCTGATATCTACCAGCAACTCGAGATGTTTCTTAGCATTCTACTGCCATGAATTCCAAGCTATCTAGATTTTAGAATAAGATCACCTTTACCTCGCCGACAATCATTTTATCGACACTTCGAGCTCCAAACAAATTAAACCTAGAGAAACAGTAGGTATTGTAGATTTGCTGCGTGAAATCTAATGGTGACTGAGAGTCACCTCTCGAATGCAAAGTGTTAATAAAATAGAATCGCGCGGATAAATAAATAATACGACGGAGTCCTCTCTAGATAAACCACTCCTGAAATTCGCATTAAAAATATTCGCAGTCACGGTCCTGCAATGCAAAAGACCAGAGAGGGTCAATCTTTACCCCCCGACAGCATACTTTCTCCCCGCGTCGCATCGAATAACAGTCGAGAGAGCAAACAATGGACGAACGATATTATTTTTGGCGAATTCCGATAGAAATTTCCATTGCTCGAGATCAAACTCGAGAGACCTGTTGCTCCAAAATATTTCTGGCTCAACGAAGACCTGATTCGTAAACGAAATTATAGATTTCATAGGCGATTGCGCCAGCGCGACGCTAAACGACGCGCGGAGTAAGGAGAACGAACAGCGACGCCTTAGCTTCCGTCCGATCGCGTTCCGTTCGCTCAAGGAGACGGGTCGATGGGACAACGGCGTTATTAAAGCCCCTAGGGATAGCGACAGGGTAAGCAAGGGGCATTGAATTGACGGGGGCTCGTTCCAAGAGGGGTGCGAACGGGTGGCGTGGCGAGGCGTCGCGGTGTTGGCTGGAACGATCCAGAGACGCGCACGCGAGTATGCGGGCGTAAATACATCCCATGAATTTAGGTTAGCATGCGAGCAAAACCGCAGCACTTCACAGTGCGACCTGAGCCCGCTAAATATTGTCCGGCCACGGGGATGATAATCGACTCGAATTAACGTAACAGCCTGATCAGCGGCTGCACCGGGCGAATCGCTTCCGGCGATTAGGATATCACTGCGCCTTCTTCGAGGAAGTGCCAACCCAATCGTCCAAAAATACGCTCAATGAGTATTTATTCCCGATGAAACGAATCCTCGTTCTCATTTTTTTTTCTATTAGAAATGAGGTATACGTAAATAATAAAATACTGAATTTATCGATTAACTTTAGCTTTATTCACTAAATTGTCACGAGCAAACTGTGATCTTTTCTAAACGAGGAAAGTGGGTTTTGCCTAAACGAAAACTTCCTCTTTCGTTATTCAGTAGTGACAGATATAACGTTATATACATATGTTCTCAGTAAATTTATTTTTGTCGTAAAATGACATGTTGCTGTTTAGTAAATATTCCAACATTTTCCTTTGATGTTGTTTTCGTAAATCTTGGAGACTGAGAAAAATTCATTTCTGCTTTTTATGTAAAATGTTGACTGCCATACAATATTTGCGAAAAATATGAATCTAACGTATTGTTTCTATATAATTGAAATTTATTCTTATTCAATTTAAGCTTGTACTTATTTTTACGACTTCAAAAAATTCCCACATTTCATGTAGATATATTTTCTTTAACGTTTTATCTTCACGATTAATTTATTTAGTTTTTTAGTGACTATGCCTGCCCTGTCACCTATATAAAGTCAGTCCCATAAACATGCGTACCCTCTATGAAATTTGTTTAAATTAAATTAATTTAAATTAAAATGGTCGGTTTGATGTTTCCAAGTGTATGTTTTTACAAATACAAACTTTTTAATTGTTTTGTTTTGTTTGTATAAGCTTATTCATATACATATTTATAATGAAAAATTCATTTGGTAATATAAAAACTGTTATTCAATTTAGTCAAACTTCTTCAATGGACATAGAGGGTACAAATATTGATGGGATTGACTGTATGTATATTAAAAGTGACACAGTATGAAGCTACAATGTTCGATGTTACTTTAGGTAACAACCCGTACCAAACGAAACAAAAATCAAATATTTTAGGCAGCTCTCGGCTGCTTCTTTGGATGTTTAGGCGTCATTTCACCGGCCGGCTTGTCCGTCAGCGATTAATAACACGAACAGAAGGCAATCGGAGAACAACGTTTCTGTATTCGTAGATTGAACGCGATTCGTGGTTCAATTAATAACGCCGTTTGTGTGGGCGGTTGCGTTAATACGCTCGGTTAAACAATTCGAGGAGCGTATCGATTTCCAGTGCTTGCCAAAGCAGCTTTTCGCAGACTCCTGCGTAGATCGTGCGACGATATTACGTGGTCGTCCAGACGACGTCCTCGAGGAGAAGCGCCGACCCGTATGCGCTATAATAATTTAATATAATGCCAAGTATCGGGAAACTCGCAGCAGCGTAACAATAGAAGGAGACCGGTACGGTAGTCGATGGAGTCGCCGTGAAATATTCTCGATACAATAGCGACGCTTCTTTCCTCTTGGCGTTTCCCAGCTTACAAGTTGGACCGCGCAATGACCCAGCTTCGTTTCGTCACGTCTCCGTAGCTACTCCTCTCTATTATATATCTTCGATCGAAAGTGTAAAGCAATACGATTCGACGAAAGTACGTTGATTTCAGTTTCCTAGGGATAATCAAGAATATCCATTTTCTTCAACTTTATCATTATTCATGTGTAACTTCTTATACGACGTCAGATGTTTTTTTAGTTATCACAATCCCATTATTGATGTTACAGGTATAAATGCTCCTAACAATAATATTATTCTGACAATAATATTTATTCTGAAAATGATATACATTGTAGACTCGCGAGGATAAAATCATTGCATCGCAGGCTCCTTGCACCTCCTTACAAACATCTGGGAAGAATTAATATAATGTCAACATTGTGTCTAAGAAGTTATACTTCTAACGCGCGGCATTCTCCGCATCACCTTTTTAAGATTGAAAATCTTTTTATTTTTGAACAGCCGAAATTCATATCCCGTTATATGATGAAAGATGCTGTGAGGCGATGAAATGAGTGGGTAGTAACAGAATAAATATGTCCCGTTACACAGCTTATGATACATACGTTTATGATACATACAGTATCATTCAGTGTTCAATTAAATATTAACAACAATTACGGTTAGGAATAAGTATTCACTCGAAACATTAATCGTGAGAAATTTATCAATATTTTAATATCTGCTGATTGCACCAACTAAATATTAATTTCTGACAATAGTTAATTTAATTATTAACAATACTTACTATTTAAACAATGATGGGAAATATGATTATGCTGTGGGTAATAATGTTTAGTACATTTTTTTGTGGATAGAGCCAACGAGCCTACGAATCGACATGTCACGCGGTGTTGTTCGCCCTTCCCCTTTTCTGCTTCGATAGCGAGCCGCGACCCTTGACACAGGTATACGAGGGGCAAGAGCTCATTCTTCAACGATCCTTCGGTCGATATGGATCTCGCGATCGCGTCTCGCGTTCCTCCTATTTTTGCGTAGTGTAGTTTCCCGTAGTTATCGTAGCTTGGTATTGCTTATGGGTATCTTAGTTTAGTTTGCTTAGTTTTAAGGCATGCGTGGACAAGTGTCTACCCTCTGTCAAATACTTATTAATCATTTGTTCAATTCTTTTGTTTGTTCGTAGGTCCATACTGGACTCGCAACCTCGTTCTCCACTTCGGTCACTACTGCTTGATGCTATAACCGGAGTGACCAACCGTGTGGCTGGCCGAGGTCGGTTGCCGTCCTCTGGTGCGTCCGATTCGAGAGAGAGACCCTCGACGCCTCCGAGAAATCTTCTACTCTCTGCACACGTCAGGCGAAGTCCAGGTTCTCGGTGATGCACAGTAAGGCCAAAAGTGCAGTAAGACGGGTGCAAGTCGGCCCCTGCACTCCTGACAATGTGCAGGAGTAGAACTCCGTCTCAGACTCTACGATCGTGAGACGTACCTGGTATCGCCAGGGTCAGGCGCCCCGACGCGGTGCTACCTACGTCGTACACTGTAAGGTCAGGACCGGGCCCTCGGCAACAGGTATGCAGGGAGTAGCGTACTGAGCGGAGACGTTGATTGTCTTCCTCTCGAACCAGGCCCACCAAGAGGAAACGGGACTGACTCTGTAAGTTCACTTACGTGGTCGCGTCGTGTCGCGATTTCCATTTTTAGCTTCCACTTAGTTCAAATAATTATTTGGCAGAGCCAGACTTAAACTTTGCAAATCAAAGGGAGTTTGCTTTCTTTCATTTCCACGGCTTAGTATTAAGCTCGTTGACTCTATGTAGAGTACGCATCTACGTATGTATTACTATTCCTTAGATAGATTCCTTCTATCTCCGGATCTCCAATCGCAGCAACCTCCACGTCGTGAGATCTGGTAATCGGTATTATCGAAGTATCGTTCGTCACGAATAATATCGAGCTAATGGCTGCGAACTGGTAATAAGATCTTTAGATATAAAAAGTGTAAAGTGTATAGTGTAAAGTGCAAAGTGGAAAAGTGTAGTGTAATGTGCAAAAGTGTAAAGTGCAAAGTGGAAAAGTGTAAAATGTAAAGTGAAATTAGATTTAGATTAGTCAAGCGAACGATACGCGTCCATAGGATGAACCACTATGTGTATACCTCATTCATTGAAATAATATTTACGTTTTCTAGTGAAAAGGACATTTTATTATTGATTTATAATATCCATAAACATATTTAGAACATTTCGTTTTATCATTTAAGGAGATTTTACTGTAGCAACAAAAAAATGTTGCGTTACAATTGGCTCTTAGTACGTCACAAACCAACGAAGGGGTTTTCTGAGGAAAAAAATGTCCTGTCGCGGGAAATCATTAAGTATGGTGCAGCAGGTGGTAGTTTGCGATCAGTTAGTCGTGAGATATCCTGTCACTTGATTTTCAATCTTTCCAACTCTTGCGTGTACACGAAGCCTGTAAATTTTTTTTTCTATAAATCCTTACGAACATTTTATGCGGTTTCTTGAGTATACCTACGAAAATTTCTATGTGAATCGGCGCAGCTGTTTACGAGATTTTATTTAGCACGTCGTTGAAAGCATTTTTTTGAGGTTATTTTTGAGGCTCGTTTTTGAGGCACGACTCGATTACCGCGACGATTAACGACGAAAAACTGTTCCGAGAGGAACAGGCCACGGATCGTTGCGAGATCTTCGTTAATTTAAAGTAGCTATTCGTAATATCTAGACTGTCGCAACGTCGAGGAGACAGCTGTGCTTGCTTAAATACTCTTGTTAACGGCAACGACGTCAAAGCAAATTTGAGTTACCGTTTCAAGTACCGTTCCGGATGAATGGTGAAAAGGCGAATCGTCGAAGCAAAGGGTTCTGCGTTTTCGATTTGACGCTCTTTAAACGGCCATAACTCCACCAAATTACAGTGGAAATTTAAAACTAAGTATATCATTCGAAAGAGCGTTAAATTTCCCAACTCCTTGATGCAAAACCAAAATTTATTACGTAGATTTAACAACTGAAAAATTAGGTCAAACTTTATATTGTGAAAATTTGTAAAAATTTGACTTTTTCTGTATTCGTCTTTCGATTTCAAAGACATAGTTGTTTGGCGGGCACGCCTCGGGAGAAACTTCCTCGAAGTCTCAGCTTTTGAACCGTATTGTCAAAAAAAATTGTGCCGTGGCATTTTAAGGAAAAAATTACGTTTAAATGCAAAAAAGCGTTCAAAATGCCCGGTTCCTAAATCAAAACTCATCGGTTCACCTGCGCCGAAAACATCGATTTTTTGCTTTGTGAAATCAATCGTGTTCCAATCTCCATATCATTTATCGGTACACCGAGGTTAATTTTAATTAAATAATCTCTAAAAATGAAAATACTATGGATACATGTTCAAAAACATATATTATTCACCTCGCACTCAGGCTCTACACACGGCTGGGAGAGACTTGAGGTGTCAAAAAATCGGTTTCTTTCCTAATTGGGGAGGCTTGGGAGTATCACAAAAAAATACATCAAACCCGATGTCAAGTTAATTTTAAAGTGACAAGTCGATTTTTGTTGAAAAATATCGATTTTCACCTAACAATCCACGCTTCTCTGCATTTAAACGTAATTTTCTCCCAAAAATACCACCGTACATTTTTTTTTGACAATACGGTTCAAAAGCTGAGACTTCGAGGAAGTTTTTCTCGAAGAGTGACCACCAAACAACTATGTCTTTGAAATCGAAAGACGAATACAGAAAAAGTCAAATGTTTTTAAATTTTCATAATGTAAAGTTTGACCTAATTTTTCACTTGTTAAATCTACGTAATAAATTTTGGTTTGGCATCAGAGAGATGGGAGATTTAACGCTCTTTCGAATGGCGTACTTAATTTCAAGTTTGGACTGTAATTTGGTGGAGTTATGACGTGGAGTTAAAGAGTGTCAAGTCGAAAACGCAGAACAAATATTAAAAGTGAAAATACTCGAGAATAAGGCGACACAAAGAATATCTCTAAGAGTAATTTTTTGTTGGAAATTTGTTGTACAATTGACACCCTGCGTATGTGCGAACTTATACGTAGACACCCTGTATACATGAACATATTTATACAAACATACATTTGGAAACATGAAACCTACCATTTAATCTAAACAAGTTTCTTCAAGAGAAATCCATCAAAACATTTCGTAAGAAATTTTTTTACTTCATTTCAAGGGATAATAGAGTTCTCTTTGATCTCATCACGGATGCAAATTGTAGGTAATCGTTGTCCAAGTGGTCCACTCCAACAGGTAACAATTTATTTATATATGTGAACGAGTTCGACGCGCCTAACTTTCGGTCAGCCGGATCGAATAGCTCGGTCTGACGCGCATTCCCCGAATCGATGAAGACGGAAGAACGCCGCGACCTAGTTGAACGAAATCTGCATCGACGCGAGCGAGATTTTTCCCTGGGAAAGTTCTCGGTTGAAGTTGCTTCGCCTTGACAAGCTAAACTCCTCTGTTAACTGAACTTCTTAAAAGAGCGTTCCAGAAATCCCTTTGACGGGCGCCGAGGCGATTACGTGGCCGCGTATTCACGGTTGGGTCACGCGGCGGCGTGTCCGCCCGATGATAACTGGATCGTACGAATCCCGTTTGTTGGAAAAACAAACGGTATAACGTGCTCGCGTACTTACACCAACAGCCTGGCAGCGATTTCACGCGGGCGTTATATTCGTTAGCCGTAAATTGGCGCGGCTGTACCGTTACGTATCACCATTTTCCATCGACAGAACCACTACGGAACCCGCCCGTATTCGACATATTTATTTTTCCCAGCGATTTTTCAAACTTTACTTCGATATTTTATCTTTCCCTCTCTCCCACCAACACACAGGAAACCCGTTTATTTTACTTTCAAATCTGTTCGCGGACCGCGGCTTTCCGACTGATAAATACGGCTGAACCCTCTACGCGGCCGGCATTAAGCGCAGCCGCTGAACGAGGACGAAATATAATAAAGCGAGCGAGCCAGCAGCGCCCCGCGCAAAGTTTCACGGAAATATCGTTTCGGAAAGAGCGGACCGAATACGGCGCTCGAGAGTCTATTTCAGTTGAAAGCTTTTCCGCACGCTCGAGATCTTGCGGCTTCCGATTCGTTGCAGCCAAACGAACGGTTATACAAACTTGATTTACATCTAGCTAGCTCCGCGGACTCGATGCGCCCAACATACCGACAAAGACGACGTGACAGGGAGACCCGATTCCCTCCCTGATTGGTATAATTTCGATATTTTGAAACGGGAATCAAGGATTCGCAGCCTCCTTCTGTTCTAATAGAAACGCTGCCGAAATGAAGGATTCTACGAAATGGGGCTTTAGGATTTTGTTCCTTTGTTCCTTAATAAAACACGAAGTGTTTGAAAGACTGGGGGTGAGAATGTGGGAAGACAAAGTCTGGTATAGTGACTTGCAGACTTTCGAAAGCAATAGACGGTATTTGGTAATAATCTTGTTTATTCATTATCAAATCGTTTATTCAAAACGTGACATCTTAAAAGTAACTCTTAAATCAACATGTACTATATATGTATCTAAACAATTCTTTTCTACATTTTTAAAATACACTCAAGTAACTTAAGTTCCTAATAAGCGGTTACAAACTCGTACTCGAGAATTTGAAAATAAGGGTTTCTTTTACAATTCTGTTTTCCTGTAATTGAAGAATAAATCTGAACATCAAATCTGCTGTCCATGCTTTCTGATACGAAGAGTACATCTTCCTCCATTTCCCTTTACATTGAAACTTCACTCGAGTCGACTATATTAACCAGTATGTTGTTTTAATTTCAGGCAGCCGAGCAATACTTGCACGTCGATGGTTGCCGTAGTCGAGACGATTTCACCGAGGACGACGGGTAAATGAGAGGACGTAGAAGCGAAGCAAACGGGAAAGACCTCTGGATGAAACTGCGGAGACGCCAATAACTCGCGTACCACTAATTCTACCGTGGTACACGAGGTTTGGACATGAGCATGACGTCGCATCTCGAGGGGTAACCGCAGCCACAGGCGAAATCATTGTCCAACGAGGTACAGGCGGCTCTCGTGGGAATTGGAGTCAATAATTTTGCTCTCGTTGCTAAATCTCTCAATTTTAAGGTTATG
>NC_071983.1:15992468-15996226 GCF_026283585.1 Hylaeus volcanicus | reverse complement strand
ATTATTATTATTATTATTATTATTATTATTATTATTATTATTATTATCATCACCATCATCTTCTTCATCATCATTATCATTATTATTATTTCTACGGTCATCATCGTCATTAGTACTGCTACCATTATTATTATTATTATTATCATCGTCATTATTATTATTATTATTTTTATGACTATTATTATTATTATTAAATATTACTACCACTACTGCTACTACTACTATACTACTATACTATTATCATCACTACTACTACTATTATTATTACCACTACTCTACTACTACTATTATCGCTGCTATCAATTATTATTAACTTTATTACACCAGGCTAGTTAGAACGTACCAACCCGCACATTTGAAAGAAGGGGCTTTAAAGTATGTCGTACTGAAACTCAGATACGGTACGACCGATCTCATTGACCATTGACGTCGCCCCGTTCTACACACTTCCATCCCCCATTTCTCTTACCCCCTTGTCGCCTTCCGCGCGATGTGTCGTAGACTCTTTAGCAATCGTGTCGAAGATAATAATGCGCTTACGTGTATAGACCAGAAATTACACTATATCACACGGAGCCGTGAGAAAAACATATTAAGTAATATAAAGAAACTTACCTATTTACGATATTATTGCTGCTGCGTGTAGGGCGCATGCCTCTAGAGAATAACCTTATGTAAAAGTATTAGGGATGGTCAAAACATGTTTTTATTCTTTCATACCGTGTTCAATCGATTATAGAAAAAAAAAAAAAAACATAAATCGTTCTTTTTCAAGTCGATTAAAAAGGCACTTTCGTTGTCTATCGTTGTTATCATTGTTATATTTTCTTCCTTTCATTAGGTAAACGTAATCCGCCGTGATTAATGTTTTTTTTTTTCATTTCCATTACATTAATATTACACTCGAGACGAGTATAAATACACGGATACGTTTCGTGTAACGAATGAAATGTTTGTAACGTATTACATGAATATATCCGACGCGATCACGCTTAATTTCTTCGATATTTTTTTTTTTCTCTTCTATTCGACACTTTATTTTCTTGACGTGCGAGCAATGCAAAGCGTGTACGCATTGCCCCGAAGCCGATGGTTCTGTTCTGACGACCCCTAAGAAAACACGATTAATTTAAGGCAGCGCTGATACTCGTGGAGAGCGTGTGCATGTACAGTGTAAAAGATGCGTTGTGCATATGTACAGTATAGAAGTATAAGTGAGCGAGCGAGATGATAAGTATAATGAAAAACATATATATTAAAGCTACGGATAAGTATAATAGGATGCGAATAAGACGCTCACGTCGCGGTATTTTCGTTTGTTTTCCGAAATCTATTGTTGAGATCCTGTTTCTTCTCTGTCACTTCATTTATTCTGTCTTTCACCTCTCTTTTTCTTCTGCTCTTCCTTTTTTCGTGGTGGTCATTTTATGTATATATAATATGTATGTGTATAAATATATATATACATACATATTACATAGAATTCAAATTTCCGCGGCATGTGTGTCTGCCTCGTGTCTTATCTATCTTGTAAAATATCTGTGAATATTATGATTTAGTTTCTTCTTATTATAGGCTACTGGTATACAAAAAAACGTTTATGTTACTACTTACTTAAGGAAAGAAATGTACAGATATCACCATTTTTTGTTTTGTGTTTTACTGTAGTTATTGATAATTATATGGATATTAACGATAATAATAACTATGATTAAAAAACTTCAGCACGGCTCGACGCGTCATTTTTGAAACCCGTTGAAAAAAAAAAGAAAACCGTGATATTTCATTTATATGTGTGGTTCTGGGAATGATTTATTATCTGCTGTACGAAGTTATCACGCGATCAATTCACGACCCATCGATTAGAAAATGAAAAAAGCACGTTATAGGGCGTTTACATTATACATTCGTCATTTAGAAGTTTAGAAGCTGGACTTCGCATCGTTCAAGAGGTAAAATAATACAAATACGTGAAATAATATAACACATATTTATTTGCATCTTTTGCGACACGTTTATTATACTCTTTGCTTGTTTGTACTGGCTTTACACACCGATCACTTATCGAATGAAAATTGCAAGTATTTGTTACGAAAATGAATATGATTTATCTTTTTCCTTAATAAAAGATTCATAAACTTGATACATTTAATGCATATTTTATGAGGGCCAATAAAATTAAGTCTATCACCAACTATTTGGAAAATATTTATACGAAAAAGAGTGAGTACACCACGAGAGATACGCATAGTACTTGTATGAATAAAAATCGAAAGTTTCATAGTAATTACGCCCTCTCTTCGTAACGTCCGCAGTATTAAGATGCATTCCTGTCTTATATTGATATTTTGTAATTGGTTATAAAAGCTTCTAATATTATTCATAAATAAAACATAAATTTAAAATCGATAAAACAACTGTTTTAAAGCGTTGTATAAGAAGCCCTGCGAATTTTTTTAATAACAAAATCTTGAAATTAACAAATCATTACATGGACAAGTTACAAGAACAGGATAAGATATAACGTAGCCATAATATCATGGGCGAGGTTCAAAACAACTGTTACAACCAAAATGTCATCGTACCACGTGAATATTACTATACAAAACAGACAAATATGTAATAAATCGTATACCATAGAATGGATCATATCGGCGCCACATTACAGTGGCGCCATCGGTGAGAAACCGCTCAAGTTTGTAGTACAAATAGTTCCTACTGTCGTCACTAGATGGTGATACAACTGCAAAAGTAGTACCATCTTACAGGAACAGGAGGAACTATTTTCATTGCAAACTTGGGTCTTTTGCCACCGATGACGCCACTGTAATTTTCCAGTCTTCAAATGCGCAGGATTGTTGATCATCTCCTAACACCTCCTAACACATTCTATCATCCCCTAACACCTCCTAACACATTCTATCATCCCCTAACACCACCTCATGACTCCGAATGCGTACTAACATCTCATAAAATCTCCTAAAACTGCCAAACAAGTTCTAACACCACATAGTACTAAGACCTCCTAACACCACCTGACACTTCCCTTTAATATCCATTCATTTCCTGGCACATTTCCCTTTAATTTCTATTCGTTATCTGCCACATTTCCATCTATATTCCCTTCATTTTCTGGCAAATATCCCGTCATATCCTCGCATATCATGCTCACCTGATACCAAAATGTAAAGTCCGGACAGAATTTGACAAGTACTAGATTTCCTTCGTGCCACCTCCTTCCGAATCATGTTTTCCTCATATTATTATGTAAAATACACCGAGAAATAGATACGTACTAGATATTCCTCGTGCCACCTCTTCGAGTATCATGTTCTCCTGATACGAAAGGTAAGTTTCGAGTAAGAATTAGATACGTGCCAGATTTCCTTCGTGCCACCTCTTCGCATGTCATGTGCTCTTGATACCAATATGTAAAATCGGCCAGAATTCCGAAATGTACGGAAAATTAGCCCCTTGAATTAGGCAACCTATGCTTACAGATAAGTCGGGTCGGTTGCCTGCTCCCAGGCGTAAACGTGACACCTCTTCGCATATCATGTGCTCCTAATACCAGAAGTAAAAATCCGACACTTCCCATCACAATTTTGGGAGGAGCGATTTGCAACATTGTTGAAGTTCGGAGAGGAGCGATTTGCAACATTGTTCAGTTTGCAACATTGTTGAAGTTCGGAGAGGAGCGATTTGCAACATTGTTGTGTTTTGCAACATTGTTGGAGTTTGGAGAAGAGCGATTTGCA
>NC_071983.1:15992299-15992458 GCF_026283585.1 Hylaeus volcanicus | reverse complement strand
TTTGCAACATTGTTGGAGTTTGGAGAAGAGCGATTTGCAACACTGTTCTGTTTTGCAACATTGTTGAAGTTGGGAGAAGAGCGATTTGCAACATTGTTGGCTTTGCAAAATTGGCCAGAATCTCGAAATGTACCGAAAATTAGCCCCTTGAATTAGGCA
>NC_071983.1:15805701-15992289 GCF_026283585.1 Hylaeus volcanicus | reverse complement strand
TTTTCTTTTTCCTTTTAATCGAAATACCCCTAATTTCCGACTATGGGAATATAATTATAAATGAAATGACATCTTACCGCGATTCATCGACAATTTTGGAACACTCCAGAAATTTCTATACCGTGCTGTTACCGAACGGATTGTAAAGTGCTGGCAGTCGATGTCGACACTTGATGTGTAAATGATCGTCGAATGGAGTGAGAAGCAGTGAAAGCAGTGAAGCGTTGAAAGTGATACAAAAATTGGTAATCCGTCGAAAAAGTTAAAGTTCGTTAAATCTTTTCCTGGTACCTATATTTAAAAAAAAGTATGTTAACAAAAGTCGACGAGGTATGTATGCATTTTATTATTTGTGCCACCTCCTCGCGTAGCATGTTCTCCTGATACCAAAATGTAAAATCGCTCTAGAATTTAATACGTACCATGAACTCTTCGTGCCACCTCTTTGCATATCATGCAAGAAATGTAGGAAATATGATAGGAATACGTAAGAAAAGTGAAAGGAAAATGTAGAAAAAGTGAACGAAAAATGTATGAAAAATGGGAAGGAAATTGATGGGAATATGTAGGAGGAATGGAAAGGGATACAAAAGCAAAGTGATTCCACTGGAACGTGGAAACACTTGATACTCACCGATTGCGTCTTCGATCCACGTGAACTGTATTCTACATATGTTTCTCTTCCGTTTCACGCGATACCTTCAAAAGTACAAAGACGCAGCTACCAGGTCGTTAATAACAGTTAGACGTCGACGACAAGGCAACGAGCTACGACACGATCTATTGCGCTAGTCAGCCCTGTGGGGCGTCACCGACGCTCGCAGGCTGCTCAACTACGCCCCAAAACGGATGCGATTATTACGCGATACCTTGTTCCGTTTGGTAGTGCAATGCGAAACCTCATTTCCATGTAACGCTCGTCTTCTCGATATAAACCTTAACAGTCTTCCAGGAACGTGCTCCTCGAACGCACTCGAACCATCGATATGTGAATGAAACTATCGCCAGAAGAAAATAAAATACAGGTGTGTCTCGGATATCGATATAATTTTCTTCCCCCGTTTCGGGATCAGAAACCATCTCGCTCTCCAAGTGAGAGGCTTCCATTTAAGTTACATTTTAAGTCATAGAGATGACAATGTCTATACAATTCTTTGGAAAGATGTAGTATGTAACGTGAATGAAGATTTTATTTACAAGGTAAACACTTTTTAAAGTACCCACGATAAATATATTTTCATACTCCACAAACCAACTCAAAGAGCAAAGCTTCGTACACGATTTCTTCGTTCTCAGGTTTCCTCTCGCTGTAGCCTACAAATCCACGCCATAAATAATTCACCAGCGGTAGGTAAACACCCCGTATATTACGAGATACCAGCCCCGCGGAGGTAAGCTGCAACAATCGTCCCCCGTCGCGCGAAGTCTTTTCGACGATTACATGGATGATCCTCGGAACGAAAGTAGTCGGGATCGATTTCGTCGACGCGGCTTTCGACTTTTACGCGGGCCGAGTTCCGGCCACGAGTCGTTCCCCAGTGTCAAAGTCCTCGACTTGGCTCAAACTGGCCCTTCCTTCCAGCCTCGTCTTTCCGACAAGGAGCCTAACCTTTAATGTACGAGTCGTGTTCGAACCGAAACCTGTTTGGCGTAGTTAGAAGTCGTACGAGTAACTTTGTCCGATACCGCCACCCCGCTGAAAGTGGGAGGGCGAGTGATTCGCACGTACGCCCCCAGCAGAGAGATCAGCGACCTCGGTTCGATGCTGTGGAAGAGTTATACGATCCACTCGTCAAGGATAATCCAACTTGGGATACGCGCAAGATACTCGGTGTAACCGACGTTACGAAGATAATTGTGTTTCGTAACACCGAAGGCGGTACGACCGCATTCGATAAAACTTTTTCGACCCTCTCCCACCCTCTGTACCACGCTATAACCCACCATCTACCCTCTGTTCGCCTTCTTTCCCCTTTCCCATTCCCGTGGAATCCTCGTTCCGCCTCGTTCCATCCCCGTTGCTCGCGAACGCGTTACAAGCGGAACGAAGCTGGCACCGGTGCAACCGTGCAACGACGCAACGACGCAACGATGCAACTCCGTGAAAACTCCGAGTGGTTTCGTATCGCGGGTGCATTGCGATGCATTGCACATTGCAGACAGCACGGCGGTGGAACCCCACCCGCGGTAGCTGACGACGCCCGTCGCCACCAGCATCGCCACAGCCGCAACCGTCCCTGTGTCGGAGCGTTCCCGTAAATAATGCACGCCTAGATCCGCGAAGGAGTGGCTCGCTTCCTAATTACCGCGTGAACTTTATTGCCGAGTCCATCGCGGCCGCGTCCCACTCCTTCTTCGCGGCGAGTCACGCCAAGAATGAGTTTTCATTCCGTGCTTATCCTCTCCCGACGATCGTGCCAAATCTTTCGCCAAAGCCGCTCCAGATAAAAGGGAATTTTTCTGCGAGTGGATCTCGATAAAAGGATCACGTCTGATTTAACATTTCATGGCTTTTCTGATACATAGAAATGTTGGAAATGCGCTTAAATAAATCTTGCACGAAATAAATCTCAGGTTAAAACGTTACACGAATCTCATTTAATAAATTCCTGTTACCCATTATAGGTCACTGATACACGTTGTTGCCACTAAGAAAGGGGCGAGAATTTCGTATCTTTGAGTTTCTACCTCACACTTTTTTTACAAAAAAAAAAAAGTAAAACAAATGCCCAGGAAGTTCTGCCCTACAAAGGTTGATGTATTCCTCAGAATATAGTTAACGAATTACACCTTCATGCTTTTTCTATGGATTTTTGGATACGTTCCTGGCTCTATTTTGCAGAAAATTCTTTCTATAGTATTTTGCTTTACAGGACACAGCCCCGACGTGCACCTGTATGGTTGCTATTTCCGTTTCGACCACTAGTCCGTGGTCCTCTTCGGAATACGCAAACAATCAAAGTGGAGAAACACGATAAAATGCATTTGTATACATTGAGCCACGTTGCGGCCGGATTGTTGATCACGGCTATCCGCTTTTTATTGTTTATTTCCAGTTGAATACCATGGAGGGGAGTTACAAAAATATCGATCCAATGTTACCGACGTGAACGATGTAAAATATGATCTATCTTGCCTTGTCTCCGTCGAGTGATACCGACCACAGTAATCTTGCACTTTGTTTTTTATTTCTATTTACTTTGCGCGTTGGATAAACTTGACGAAAGTGCGGAATTGGCTCGCGGGCCAGACGTTGCACACCACTGCTGCAGCGCAACAAATGTAGCAGTTCGATCAACGAGGAACAACGTGTACAAGGAATAGTCGCACACCGAGTATACGGATACAAAACAGTCTCCGTTCATGCATACTTTAGCAGCAGCTGTCCTAGCAGCTCCAATTCCCAAGCGTGTCGATACCGAGCCAGCTTAAGCGACGTTCACAACCGTGGCGTTTCGATGCCTCAAGTGGCCTACCGCGCGTCCATCAACTTCAAAACCCGCTTCAAATTGACGCGCGAGTATTGATCAGTCGTCTTTTCACCGGACGCTAAACGCGTCGCTTCCAAGACCAAACTACTCTCCATCGTTATTGAATTTGGATAGACGGGACCTAGAATGTTATTTATCCAACTATATCATTAACAACGAATTAAAGTTGAAGCTCCCCCTTCCCTCGCATTTGTAGTATAATTAGTTCATGGAATCGAATACTGTCGAGGAGAATGTTTGAGGCTCGAAACACTTGTATACCGATAGCAATTCCAAATATTTGCCAAACGATGAGGGCATTCAGCATATAATAGCTACTGCCACGCGAAGCACGTCGAAAATGTTGCAGGCTATAATTGAGCCAAGAGGAAAACACAAATTATTTGCATGCATGTGTATAACGTTTCAGTAATTAATAAACTGTACTATTAAAATTCTCTCGTGTATTTCAATTTTACTAAAATTCCTTCTACCCTGAGAGTTGCACGGGACTATCTACACTTCGAGTTCCTCTGACTTACGTAGAAAACGATTGCCCACCTCCAATCTTTCTTCGTGGTATCCCGTACTAGTTTTACGGGCACGAGTTACATTTTTAAAAGAATTCTAAAAATACTTTCAACGGTACGAATGAAAATGTAACTTTTGTAATGTAAAGAACGAAGGCTTTATAGAGATTACGTATTAATAATTAAAACTCTGAAAATGAATACCTCCGCTCCGAAACGGTTGAGCCCTCTGAATATTCGAGCTGGTGTAACCAGAGTTGTTGGCGATATAGGATTAAAATTTCAAGAAAATCCCAAGAAGGATGTTCCCTTTCGGAGACCTGCATTAACGGGCGCCGGGGTGGGTGGCGACGCCATCAAATTTCTCCCGCAGACCGTAATTCCGTCTCTTTTATAATCGGGTACACGGATGAATCGTCAGACGTCTTATACCCCCGTGCCGATAATCGCGAGCGGTCTACCGAACGATTATATCGCGAATTCCCTCGGAAAACGGCGCGGTAACGCTATCGACTTTAATTACTCATAACCGCTGTAATAGCTTCTGAGGTTGAAGCGATTCGCTTTGTAATAGCGTCGCACGGTTTATTGCATTCGACCGTTAATACCCGGCTAAGAAGGCTATTTTGAAATTAGATTACCGGTTTGTGGCGTTAAATCATTATGTAACAGCCTACCGACACCGACGAGACTCGAGGTACGGCGTGCAATAATAGCATACAGCGGGCATCGTAAAAGTAACGCTAGCCGCGACGTAGTATTCGTTTCTTTTCTTTTTCCCCCAGTCTGTAAGTGCCCTCGAAGTATCGAGGGCGACGAGAAAATTAGAGATATTTCAACTGGTAGCGGGGGATGTCAAAAGAGATCCGTAGGAATGATCGATTTTGGACCGAAATAAATGAGACCGGTAGAAATGCCAAAAATATTGAAAATCTCAAAATAAAATTAGCCATCGGATTAGACAAGACACGCGAGGAATTCATTCTCCGAGCTAGAGGATTTCCATTGAGTTCCTGTTATATCGAGAGCCAGAAGATTTCCACATTTGTACCAAACGTGGAGAAAATTCTAAATCTGAACGAAGAGAGCTGGTTTTCAATCTATGATTACAATTTAATTATTTTATTCCGCCGAGTGTAAAGTGTCGCGCCCCCCCCCCCCGCTCTCTCTCTCTCTCTCTCTCTCTCTCTCTTATATATAAACATTCAAAATATTCGCACGAAATACTTGAATAATAGAAATTTTTGCTGTTTGTGTGAGAAATAATTTAAGTAATTAAACATTATTTGATGTATGAGCATCCTTTCGCGAAGCTATTTTTCTTAACAAAAGTGCTAAAACGTATTTCTTCATTTAGCGGTCGAGTACGTGGTTCAATTACTTAGAACAGACCGCGCCAGAGTCGTTAACGGCTCGTTATGTCAATTATGAAACGCCCATCACGGAACTAACCTCGTTTCATACACGAATCTTCCAGAAATAGGCTCATTCGTGGATTTTCGCGAGCAAATTGTGACACGGGATATACAAAAGACCACCCGTTTGTTACTTTAACAAAGGAGAGGAATTTTAGTATAATAGAAAATGTACATCGAAAAATCGATCATCGAAAATTAATCATTAAAATATAAATTGCGATATTAATGAAGCGCAAAGGCTTTGCCACTCACGTATTGTAAAGGTAGAGTAAATTCGAAACCAGCAAAACGACGACTAATCCCTCCTCCCATTTCACGTTTGCCGCATCATATTTCAGTTTCAATAAAATCCCTGACAACGACCGCAAAAAGTGATCGATTTGACGTGGAATGACCCCACGGTAATTAGCTATCGGGAAATGGGTGCGCCAAATGGCTCGCTAGAGTCCACCGAGTACACGCCAGGTACCTATCGTCCTTTAGGTTTTTCTACAGTTTCGTCTAATTTCGTTCCACTTCTCTTTACCGCCGCGTTAACCATTCCAAATGGACACGCGTCGCTTCCCGCTTTTCGAACGCTCGACGCGCGCAGTCGAATCGAATTTGCGCTTCCTTGTCCCTGGTCCTTCGATGCATTCATTTGCATTTAAAAAGTAGGAAAATAAAATTCTCCTGGTTAATCCCCTTAGCCGATCCTTCTGGCATTATCCCATTCCCTCTTCGAACAGTTCGTATTAGTTCGACTACTTTCAACAAAGAATTAACTATGCTAAGTATGCTTGGCATTGTTGTCTCTGGCGCATCGTCTCCTTGCTTCGTAAATATGATTGTCTAGCCCTTCGAGTGGCAAGGAGCGATATATCGCTGCTGGAAGCTGTGAGTGCTATAACTTACTTGTGCACTTATTTGTGCACTTCACGTCGTTGTGAAAATATTTTCTTTAAACGAATTTATTTTAAGATCGAAAATCTTTTTTATTTTCGAACAGCCGAAAGACGGTGAAATTGGCGAGCAATAACAGAATAAATATGTCCCGTTACACAGCTTGGAAAGTGGAGGGGTAATGTGATGAAAATGCTGCGAAGCGATGAAATTGGTGGGTAGTACTAAAATAACCTTATAAAATATTAACAGCTGTCACTTAATTTTGGATTTCTCCAAGTCTTCCATGTGCGCGAAGCCTGTAAATTTTGTATTAAACCAGTAATGTTTCATTTTTATTTTTCTATTAATAAAGGAAGTCTAGCATGTTTTTAGTACTGTGTAAAACTTTCAGGAATCTTAAAATAAACTTGACCGAAATATACATTTTTCTTTACGATCGTGGATCTTTGCTTAAAATTGTCTGGCATTTCTCGGATATGTATGAAAATTTCCTGTGGCACTCAAAGGGCCTAATAAGTATAATTAGTTATAATCTGGTAATAGAATGACACGTCTATCACTTTGGTTAAGTCACATAGACCAGTGACGAACACAAAGGGGCCTAAAGATTATACAAACCCTGCGCACTGTGGCGCTCATTGTTTTAACACGTTGACTGCCACGCTAATACTCTTAATAATTTCTACTGTGATTAAATTTTCTTTACAACTTACTGGAAACTACATAATCAAACATTTATCGTGGTATTTATATTTATAACTTCATCGAATTTCCAGAATTTCATTCGAATGTATTTTCTTTGACACTTGACTTCTAGAAGTAATATTTTTAACTTCCCGATTTATAGGGAAGTTATTGTATTTGCTCCTAAAATGAAAAATCGTTTTTTTAGTAGATGTCCATGTTTCAAGGTCATTGGAGTAATTTTAGCCTATTTTTAACAAATTGTTCGTGTGCGTGTGTGCGTGTGTGCGTGCGTGCGTGCGTGCGTGCGTGCGTGCGTGCGTGCGCGTGTATGTATGTACGTATGTAAACAAATTTTTCGTTAACGTTTTCTAAAAACTAATAGCGAGATCAAAATGATCGATGATGCAATCGACGTGTATCAATCTAACTTCGAGCTGATTAGATTTTGTTCTAATTCGGTCGAGTAGTTTTGTAGTTTTTTAAAGAAAACTTAACTCAATAACGCAATCTAGATCGGAGAATATAGATTTATGAGTGAATAACTAAACGGAAATAATATATGTACATATATTACTATTATTACATTTGTATGCATATGTATAACACATGTACATACAGTATGCTCCAAAAGTATGGAAACAGTTAAATATTTCCAAAATGGAACATTTGTGAGAAAAATGGTTTAGAGAAATGTTTTAGGGTTTCAAAAATTCTATTGAATGATCGTATCCGTTTAACCTTCAAAGAACCGGTCAAAATCACGTCAAAGTCAACATGATTTTTTTAATGGAACACCTCATTTTTTATCATGCACTGTGAAAGCTGGCTATGAGACCTTTTCAAAACACTAGTTTCAAACATTTTTTTTATTCGCGATAGATGACGCTGTAATCGGAAATCGGGAAGTTCCTTGTGTGGCCCGTAAAGGGTCGCACACAAAATAAACATGAATAGCTATATGAATTAAGCGAGCAACAATAACCAAAATTTTCTTCAGTGAAAAGCACCGTCATATATGGGTGACATGACGATCAACGTGTTAAATCGTTCTAAGTGTATCTACGTTTCCTGTCCTATTTTTTCAATTCTTGTTCGTAGCTCATCTAATAAACCTAAGTTCTACTAAGAGAATATTGCGATTGCTTCGAGGACCTTCCTTTCGCGATAACAGCATATCGACGACGAAAGTCCTGATTATCAGACAATACGAGAGGCACTACCGCGCTCTTTCACCGTGGAGATTCCTTTGACGAGCGTAGTAGCAGGAAGTCTACAGTCATCCTTGGCCTCTCCTCGTCCTCATCCGTCCTCTTCAGCGCCGCGACGTGCCGCTTTTCCCCGGCGCTCGCTCGAGAAAATTTCAGCTAACGCTTCCCTCTTTATTTCTCTCGGAGAGCGTAGCGTTGAATCGTCGCTATTACCGCAACGAGACACTAATCTCTCGTCGTCCGCTTCCTCGTAGCTCCGGGTACCTCGTCCTCGTTGACGATATTTCTCTTACCTAGCCGCAAACTTTATTCGTTTTCCTTTTCTCGTCTCCTCGTCCAAAGTAACTCGACGGGCGGGAGATTCACGAGCTTCCTTCCCCTGGCTCGAACGCAGCCAGTCGCATAAATCTCGCAAACCGCCTCGGTGGCTGAGAAGCGCGGTATCCGAAAATCGCGTAATCCATAGTATCTACCGATCGGAAGGGGATATAACGCGATAATGTTGCGGCGCGCCGGCCTTAAAATGTCAGGAGACGTCGCCTTTGTCGCGAGCTACACCGAGACGCTATCGAGCGTAATGCGGATCCCGAAAGGGCCAGCGACGACTCGGAGAGGCCGAAGGGGAGTTCCCGCCGCGACTCAAAGTGCAAACGTACAGGAGAGTAGGTTGCCGCACGACGCGGATACGACGAGAAACTCCTCCTGGAACCGAGGAATATTAATCCAGCCACTGTCGATATCCTCCTCCGCTACACCCACCCCGGCGGTTTCTCTCCTTTGCTCCTTTGCTCTGCCACTTGGTTCGCCTCCATCCCACGCGCCGCAGAATTCTCTTCTCGGCCTCTTCTCGTTCCTCATCCGCCCGCGACTATCTCTGTTACCCTTTCAGGGACCCTTTTCCTTGTACCACATCAAGCCGAGAGACGGCTACTAATGAGGCCAAAAACATAGGAGCCCCGAGTTACGACCGTCCCAAAAACGTTACCGGCGTGATTTAGGGGATGGTAATGGAGCGGACCTTACCCTCGTCGAGCGAAACGCTGCCCGTGCTGCTTCTGCAAATCTTTCCTCAGGGCTTGCACGCGCTGGCTCCCTGCGTCCTGCATCCATTTCTGAGAGAGCGCATCGAAGACGCGTGGTCGCGAGGATTTTCGTGTCTTAGATTTTACAATAAATATCGTGTCGTTCCACGAGTTCATGCCACTTATTTTTCTGCTATTCGAATTAACTTTTTGCACTACGCGCAATCCCGTTGCAAAATGTGCGAACAGGAATCCCATTTCATTAATAGTCTAACTTTGGAAACGTGTCTTTTCTGGTTTTATTAGACTTGGTTATAAATTCCTATAGCTTTCTTGAAGCGTTGACACCACTGCAAACATGAAGGATTTTTCACTAATAAAAGGATCTAGCAGGATAAGGATAGGCAATCGACCCCCACCCCAATTTTCATTGCTATTATGTGCCGTGCAATGCTTTTGACCTAAAACGTCATCCCACAAAGTTTCAAACCGTTACCTACTCGTTTAAAGGGTAATAATGTATAATAAATGTATAATAAACACCCTTAAAGTTATTATTTTTTTTCTCGGTTACTATTTCAGATATTCAAATTTTGCAAAAACAAAAATATTCGTACTTATAAACTGCATCTCATATATCTTTTTTCAGGGTATTTTCTTAATTATTAAGGGTGAATAATAAATAATTTATTTTTTGCCGGTGGTAATTGCAAAGAACCCTATGAGTGTCACCTACCAAAAAAATTCAGGAATGATGATCGGTTATTTAGCTGACACATGTAAAAGTTTCAGAACGGTCGGAGTCCTGAAACATGGTTAAATAATTAAAAAGAAACAAAAATCCCATGCGTTACGATCCGTGCAGCGGGCTGAAGAGGAATGAGATAATGGTCAGACACACTACGCGTATCGTTACTATTGCTGTATAATTTAAACTATTGGAGGTACACAAACGGGTACAAACGATTCTAAAGAATGAAGAAAAAAACAGATTTTAAAAATCTTGAAAATTGACGAACTTCTCTCTTACGCGTGTAAACAATTGCTTGTAAAATTTAAACTATTGAGGTACAGACGAAACTAAAAGCGGTACAGGTTTCAAAAATCTCAATGTCGGCTGCTGACCATTTTTTGAATTTTTTTTGAATTTATAATTGATGAAGGTACAAACGAAACTATGGTGGTGCAATCAAGTACAAACGAATACTATCATTTTCTATAAAAAAAAAATTAATTTTTGAAAAGTCGGGTGCCAGGTTCACATAGCTCGTTACGCTCCGTGCAATGGGCTGAAGGAAAATGAGATAATGGTCAGACACACTACGCGTATCGTTACAGCTATGCATACGACAGACAGGCAACCAGTTTCAAGAATTTTGTAATTGATATCATAAACTATTCCTTAAAGATATTCTGTTTATTATTTCTTAAACGATATCTAGACATTGTTTACAATCACGCGCTGTGCGCGATTCATTTGGATACGCGTAGTGTGTCTGACATTATCTCATTCTCCTTCAGCCGTACGATACGCGTAGTGTGTCTGACCATTATCTCAATCTCCTTCAGCCCACTGCACGGAGCGAAACACATGGGATTTTTGTTTCTTTTTAATTATTTAACCATGTTTCAGGACTCCGACCGTTCTGAAACTTTTACATGTGTCAGCTAAATAACCGATCATCATTCCTGATTTTTTTGGTAGGTGTCACCTTATGCGAAACGTACCTTAAGTAGTAAAAAAAAAGTAATCTCTCTTATTTTACAATTTCTTCCACCTTCTGACATAGTCATTATACCGTCACTATAAAATTTCTGTAGCTGTATTATTAAATATTGTCTGCACACAGTCTGCATCACGAATTTATAGGATAACTTAATACATGTTTTACAACAATGAAGACTCGCGCTAAGTTCGAAGACGTTGCATAATAAATACCCAACGACTGTAAACAAATATTCCGTTTAATTTTGAGTTGAACATCCAATAATCCGCTATAAATTTTGAACCCCCGTTGCTCGCGGTGAATTATCCGCAGTCTGCTTCCGTTCCTCCCTTCTTCGAGAATTTCAAGAGTCTTAAAACATTCACGGCATTCAAGCTTTCCCAGATGTTACAAAACTTGCAAAATCTTCGATCGAGGAGATCTCGCGAGACGTTTCAGCGCTTCCTGAATTTCCACTCGCGATTAACGCTTTCGAACCGACGGAGAATCTCTTTTCTTGGCAAAAATATTTATTAAGAGTCTACTGTTAGGTTGAGATCTGTACAAGCCCATTGATTACCCTGTTTACTTGAAACAATATCAATAAAATATCCAAATGACTGTGTTGGTGTAATAATGTAACTAATTGCGAACAGGAATATTTATTTTGTTGACACAAGATAGATTCCAATGTCTTACAGAGAATCAACGATCTCCCTTTCTGCAATACCTGCCGCAATGAAAGACTCAAATAAGCTCCGAGGGGAGCGATCGCATTTCCCAGCGATTAGCAATGGTTCCAAGCTTTGTTATTTCAGCATTTCGCTGTAACCGTTCTCTCTCGTTGGGAATAAGTACAAACGGGAATTTGCAGGGATAAGAAAGCCGCGTGTCACTCGACGGCGGAAAACGCGATAGCGACGCATTGCCCCAGAGGAAATTTGCGCAGCCATTACTTATATAATACCCTAGTCAGCTGCAGATGCAAAACATTTTTCTCTGCGCCTTGCGAGTGACTATGATGCAGTATAATAATATTCCAGCAGTTTTTCCCTAAGACGCGCCACTCCTTGCCGCGGTGGACCGCTTGCGTCACACAGTAAGCACCGCCAATAAACGTTCGGGTGTATTCGCCCGTCCGATTAGTTTACCCTTTTTCCGCGTTCATTCCCGTCTTTCGTCTTTTATTGCGTTGTCCTAGAAATAACTGAGCATACACGTGTGCAGCCTCAAAGTTTCGAGCACCTTTCGATCGTTAAAATAAACGAACCTTGAGAATACCAAGGTCAAATTGCTCTGAAACTAGTTGGTCTCTTTTGGAAATAATTTCCAGGGTAATTAATGCGAGACCGCAGTTTTCCTTTGATCGAGTGGTTCGGCGTACTTTGGAAGCTAAGAATAATTTGTTTCTTTAGCTTCGTTGTCAACCTATTTGCATCATTGATGCATAAATACGCGCAATTTACTTGGCAATCGAAAAATTTTGATGATAAAAACGAATTTTCCACTTTTTTGCGTGGTGAATATTGTTAACCTTTTCGGTGCTCTGCGCGAGTATACTCGTCAAATTATTTTGTTCTAGTCGTGCTCAAGACGAGTTAAATCGCATAAGCTTTTTAAATAGAAAAGAGCTCAAGACGATTTAACTCATTAACTCGTTAACTCATTAACTCATTAAGACATTAACAATAAGCTCATGCGATTTAACTCGTCTTGAACACCGAAAAGGATAAGCTGTCCCGTCAGGTCCATAGTGGTTTGCGATTTAGAAATATAGGCATCGAAATTTTCTAGAAAATATTGCTTCCGTATCTCGAACGATTAAATTCGAAAAAACTGGAGTAGAAGCAAAGATGCGAAGTAAGTCGAAACTGTTATACATTAAATGGGTTCATTCAAAGCTGATATTGGGGTAAGTGATTGGATTTCATCAAATCAAGGAAATAAAATATTTATCACTAATTCAACAGGTAAATTTGTGAATGACGAGGGAATATCTACTAAAGTTTATCAAGTAAAATCTGGTGCTTCTAATAATACATTCTTTCATATGGAAACTGTATTTTATATTCGACAAGGATAGAAAAGTATTCCCGTTATACTCTCGGTGACCATTTATTTGAGCTGTTCATTGCACAAATCGATAACCTCCATAATACAATGAGTTGAGAAATCCGATGAAGTAACGTACATTGTTCTTTTAAAATTCCCTTTATAATATAAATTCAAATAAATATCATGGAATGCATAAATACAGTAGCTTTCCTCTAACGCTATACAAAATTAATAAGAAGGTATAGCCAAGAAATAATCGTCAGTAATGTTACAATTTTTATGCAACTGATGGAGTTAATAGATTTGTGCAGTGAACGGCTCGTTTGTACAAATAAATCTGTAAACGTGAATTCTTTCGCAACTTTACTTTCCTCCAGGACTTTTAACATTTTTCCCATAACGACACAACGCCGCTGTTTGAAACTACATTTTCAAAATGTTTGTTTACTCAACTGGGTCCCGCCGTGGCTCAAAAACCGCTCAACATGCCTGAATAAAACATAACAGTCACGTTTCCAACCGGGAGGACAAGCTACTTGGCTACCTCAAATTGGCTCCAGCTTCGGCTGTTTTCCAGGGATTTTTTCGAACCTACGAGCAAACCTGGCGAAAGCCAACGAATAAATAAAAATAGAAAGATTTTTCGGGACACGGTCGAAACGCTATACCGTAACGCGGTCGAGGATTTTTAGTCAACAGGGGACGAGCAGGAACGGTGTCGTGCAATGGCGTTAACCGTACGGGCGGTGTTCCACTTGACCATTTGCAGAGAGATAGAAACAGGGAGATAGAAACAGAGAGAGAGAGAGAGAGAGAGAGAGAGAGAGAGAGAGAGAGAGAGAGAGAGAGAGGAGCGTGGGAGGCGAAAACGAGAATCGCTGGTACAATGTTGCGCGATTTCAACAACGGCGTTCTCGGTGACATTTGGTATGTACGTGTACCAAACGTGTTCGTTCGCACCAGCGAACTCGTTGGCCAGACTTAATGTATTATAGCTGGGCGAGAACGGCCGGCATTATACCCCGCGTTGCGATTTAACGCTATATAATCGCTCGAATTAATCGCGACCGGGCGAGAAACTCGACGATATCTCCGCGTCACGGAGGGTTTTGGGAACGCGAGCCGCGTACCCAATATCCGTCCGCGGATGCGAGTTCTTGCCACGATTAAAGACGACGACGAGGGCGGGTAAACGGCTGGCCAGGATTCGCACGGCTATTTGCGTAATTCTCCGAGCGGTGGCCGAGTATGGTAAACGCGTAAACTCGGTACAATGACCGAGGACCCTGCTCCCTGGTGATTTACGAAGTCCCCTTGAGCGACCGGGCAAAACACCGCGGACTGCGATGGCAACGGTCGTTATCCCGTAAAGTCAACCTCTCCCGCGACACCACGAATCGTCGGTGTGTTTTTTACGCTGGAGATTAGCGCGAATAGAGGCTACACGGCTGGGAGATTCCACGGCGATGCTTTTCAGGCTGTCCACGGGATGTCATTCCCTTGGAATCGTTTGCTGACCAAGCTCTGGTGTTTGTCGTTGGTCACGGCGAGACACTGACGAGGGAACTTCCATACCCTCGGCGCTCTGATCTCGAAGAGTCGTGTATTTCCTGTTCACGAGTTTCTAAGTTCCATCATCAGAGACCTGGAATGCTCGCATCTTCTCGAAGAATATCACGCGGCGGCGCGGAACTTTCTAACGCGGAGGTTGCTTTCATGGAGTGTCTGACAAGGGGACATCACATCTATGGGGTAGTAGATTTAGACATGACGATTTAGATTGTTATTCTATAGGTAACAAACATCGTGACTCTCGGAGCTTTTGTGCCATTGGGCCTAGCCACTAGTTAAACCCTTTGAGTGTCAGAGGAAATTTTCATATATATTCGAGAAATGCCAGACAATTTTAATGAGATACAGCACTTACAGATTCGAGCAACGATATATCGCTCTTGAAACTTTTCAGCGCATAATGAAACTTTATAAAATTTGACAATTAATATTATGAAAACTAAGGCCCAGTGGCACGAAAACTTCAAGAGTTATGATGTTTGGTAGCTATAGAATAAACGTCGAAATCGTCATGTAAATTCAGTTATTTCGTCAGATACCCGTTGACCATATTGAATCCAGTATTTTGAATTTCGAAATTTTGATGTCAGTTTCGTAATCACCGACCGCAAAAACTATGATGTACCAATGTCTAAAATTATCTGTCAACTCTTTCTATTTTTGGCTAGGCTTTCGTGATCCCAAATTCTAGTAGTACGAGTCAACATTCGTCGCGACGAAGAGCTTGGACCCAGACACATAACGTAACTTTATTAAATTTGACAATTAATATTCTTCGAGAATTGTGATGTTTGGTACCTATAGAATAAACGTCGAAATTGTCATGTAAATGCGGTTATTTCTCAGATACATGTTGGCCATATTGAATCCGCCATGTTGAATTTCGAAATTTTGATGTCAGATTAGTAATCAGCGACCGCAGAAACTATGCTGTACCAATTTTTATAATTGTCTGCCAACTCTTCCTATGTATTTTTTGTTAGGCTTTCGTGATCCCAAATTCTAGTAGTACGAGTCAACATTCGTCGCGACAAAGAGCTTGGACCCAGACACATAACGTAACTTTATTAAATTTGACAATTAATATTATAAAATCTAAGGCCCAAATGGCATGAAAGCTTCGAGAGTTATGATGTTTGGTGCCTATAGGATAAACATCTGAATCGTCATGGAAATCTACTACCCCATAAAGTAAAGTTCCCTTGGGACTTCCATGTGTAGCCGCTAGGGGATCATTACAGTATCGCGACGTGCTCGGTTTAATGTATATTGGATTCAGTCAGAAATACTATATACCATTGTAAACACTGTGTCGTTCAATCCTCGCGAATCCTGCGTCTTGGTCTTCCCTTGAAATCTTCCTAAGCTTTGTACTTCGCTACTGCTCCTCCTCCTATTCTGAGAGTAGTATTGTAGGGTCTCGGCTATTACTGGTACGTTCAGAACTATTTCTGTATCAAATGTTCAACCATTGAATAATTCAGATCGATGCAAATTGAACCGAAAATCTATACTAATCTATAACGGGAAGCTACCTTTAGAATGGGAATTAAATCAAGAAACCTGCGAATACAATAATTTCACTCCTTCTACCTCCAGTCCAAAAACTAAAAAAAACATCATCCATCCAATTTTCCACCCGTAACGAAATCCCATCGCCTAAACTATTGTCGTCGACCGTCTCGAGACGTGAATTTGACGCGATTCGCCCGAACGTATCGTTTTTTCAATGGATATATTCCGTAGCTCCGCGTATCGCGGGTTGTCCTCGTCGAAACTTCGCGAAACGACGTTGACTAATCCAATCATCGTTCAGCCGCGACTGCTTCCTCAAAAGCGAGCAGCGTGCCTCAAGACCTTCCCACGGACGGATAAGTGTTCCGCCTCGAGTGCCAATGGAAGCGGGGTGTCCGAAAAAATATTTCTTCTCGTACGCTCGCGAGATTTACGAGGAGGTTCGAGGTGTTTTCACTCGAGTATAGTCGACGACTCTATTTTATCGGGATCGGCATCGGCATCGCTCTTCCTCTTCTCCCATCGCCTCGTCCGCGCGCCGCTTCTTCGCATTTTCGTGCTGCCATGTCCTCGACTAGGTCGTAGCGAACCCCATCCATCGACTCGCTCGTTATCGACGTACAAGCTTCGCGAGTGTCGGCAGTAATGTGGGGGGCTACAGATGTAACGATTTTTTTTACAATAATTGCACGCGAGAGATACATACGTGGAGCACGCGAAGAGGGTGCCATTTGCATTTGTGAACGGGTCGAAGGGGTTGAAACGGACGGCATTGTTCAGGGAAAGGGGGTCCCAATGGGTCCAACGATATTAAAATGAACTTTTGCAGGGCGATAAAGCTTGAAACGCTCAGGACGATGTAGGGGATTAAGGCGGAACCAGCAATGGACCGGTACAACTTCAACGAAACTGCATTGAATACGTAAATCAATAGGAGAAACTATTTCATTACTTCCAACAAGAAAACTTCAAATCAAATTATCAAGATTAAGGATCGAACACACTAATCTGACACATAATTATTTAACCTCCTCAGGGAGGATTTTTCTTCACGCTTCTGTATAAATATGTTACTGTGCAGTCTGTCTCACAAGAGCGTGTCGGCTATATTTTTGTAAATATTTACATATTTGTGCCAAGTTTAAAATTATATGTTAGTTAATAACATATAAAATTTTGTACAAATATATAAACATTCACAGAAATATAGCTGACACACTCTTATGAGACAGACTGTATATATACAAATATATCCATGTATAAGTTTATTCGTATACACAAAATTCATTTGATAATATGAAAGCTATTATTTAATTTAGTCAAACTTCTTCGATAGACATAAAGTGTACGAATATTTATGGGGAATTGATTGTATGTATCTTGTTGATAGAAGACTCTATCCCACCTACTGTGCGGTCTGGGTGACTTCACGTCCCTGTAACTGTTCGTACTCCGCGCGGTTATTTTACAACATTTTTATAGACGGAATGAAACTAGAGAAAAGAGATGAAGCACTAGATCCACCGTCGCGGTGACTTCTACGTTATTGGCACGTAATCGCGTTAAAATACTCCCCGCGGCGACTTTAATCCAAGAGTCGTTGACATCGTGGAAGATGGGACGAGAGCAGGAGAACCCCCCTCTGCCTCTTCGCGGTCGGAAACGAGGCCCCAAAACCGCGGAGAACTCGGTCCGCTATCAGTCAAGTCGAAATTACTTCTCAGGTACACAAAAACGTAATCTCAGAATCGCATCGATTTTACGATTCGACGAGAAGATACCGCAAAACCGTGGTTCTCCGAAATCGTTCCACGTTCACTGCCACGAGCATCGATTATTCCAACTTAGTCGCCAACAAAATTCGCTCTACCCCCCCCCCCCCCCCCCATCCGCCCGAAGATGGCTGTTAATTTTGCCCTCCATCCCATTACGACTGTGTTCACTTTATTGATAAAATAAAAGTGTCCCTTTTTTTGTTGTTCGAATTCCTGTCGTAAATAGAGGGCGTTGTATTCGTTTCTAATTCGTTTAAAGTTTAAATCATTTACTCGTGGGATGGAGTTATCTTTAACTCATTGCACTCCGAATTTTCTGATGTCGATACATTTTTGTCAAGCCTCGCTCGACATAAGATCGCAAAGGATTAAGGGGTCCGCGTCTACCTAGGAGAACTCGGGGTACACATACGTTGAAGAATTTTTTGAAGAGAAACTTTCGAGTTTTGCTTTGCAAACGTTTGTCTATCGCGATAAGCATATTTCGATTAAGATTGAGTAATTTTTTCATAGAAAAAGAGTGAAAATTATGGTAGATATTTTTATCTATAAACCAAGTATAAAAAGTTTACACTAAATTGATGTAGTAGTATTCGAGATATATTGGTCATGCATTTTACCTGCTCGACTAATTGTGAAATTACGTTGACTATCTTGAAATTTTCAGAGAATATTTACGAAATGTTGTACATTAACCCTTTCAACCCCACTTTATTCTGTTTGTGTTCCATTCACCTCTCTTAGAAATCAATTACATTGAACTAGGGTCGACTATACAACAAAGAGACAATTTCCCCTCAGTGCGAATGATTTTCATTTGTTCTTAACATTTATTTCTATAAGTCTGAATTGCAATTTGGGCAATGGCAATCAGAAATAATTAGTGGAACACGTATACAGTCAGTTCCATAAATATTCGTACCTTCTATTAGAGAAATCTGTCTAAATTAAATGATAACTTTGATATTTTCAAATAAATGTTTCGTTATAAATATGTACATGAATAAACTTTTACACTTGTATATATTAACAATGAAATATTTATTCGAAAATTTAATAGACATAGAAGGTACAAATATTTATGGGACTGACTGTATCTCGCTAGGGTTGAAATGATTAATGGAAAATGTTGAAAACAAATTATCGATTCTTTTTAAGTTTCTAGATACCTCCTTAAAGGGAGAGTCTGGTCCAGCTAATGTATTTTTCTAATGCATATAATTTCCAGACATAATTAATTTTTGTTATTGATACTTCTTTTACATATAAAGGGAGATTCAAAGAAGAAAATTTGACAGTGTAGATTTAATTTGAATGTATACATATATAGATATAGTAGTCGCAAGGAAAGGATTCGATCAAAACGGTGGGATATGTGGAGCCCTGGGAAAACATCTGATAGATAAAATCAGGAAATTTGTTTCTTTAGTAGGTACGTAAAATACGTATGAACCTCAATTTGCAAAAAAAAATTGTTAATTTCAAAAATGATGGCAAAAACATGAAAATGAACGATACATGTCGGCCGTTATTTTGCAATAACACTGACATAAATACACTCAAATTTTCTTCTTTGAACGTCCCTTTATATGTAAAAAAAAGTTTCAATAGCAAAAATTAATTATATTTAGAAATTATATGCATTAGAAAAATACATTAGCTGGACCAGACTCCCCCCTTAAGTTAATCTACCGTAGAGCACAGGGAATCGTCGCTAACGTTCACAAAATCGCAAGGAATCGAATCGAATATAATCTACTTCCGCGAGATAAGCTTTAATCGTCTCGAACCTCGCGATTAATTAGGGAATCGGATCGACACCAAGCTGTCCGTGGAAAGTATCATGATTTGATACAACCCACCTACTTTCCAAATATTAATTTCTTTCCAGATTTTCCGAAAAGACGTGAAAAACTTGCGATCGAAGAGGCGATCTTCGTCGAAGCAAGCCCGCGACGAGATGGAAAGTCTGAACCGCGACAATGGAGGCGAGAAATGCGAGAGAACAGCGGAAAAAAGAAGGATAACGCGGCGATTGGTGCAACGTTCGTGGCTGGTATCGAAAACTACAAAAGAATGTAAAAGAGTTTATGGCAAAGGAAACGATAAACCTTGAGACGGCAACCTGGCGTCAAAGAAACGGAAGGCATCGCGGGAGCCGAGGGGGTTGGGCAACGTCGAGAGACGAGAACACGAGGGCGAGAACAAAACGCGGAGGTAATGAAATTTGTCGCGATAAAACGTGGAAACGAGGACAAGCAGAATTATCGGGAAGGAAACGCTAAGGTTAAGCTGAACCAAAGACAAATGCGATCCGACTCGTTACTCCGTAAGAAGATCCTAGTAACGAGTATTATTACATTGACAAAGTATCACCATGGAGAAATATTATCATTGCCAACGTTTGTGTAAATGGTTCTCTATTCCTTGAAAATCGTTGATGCCGTCCTCCCTTATTTACTTATGGGGGTGCACGTGTGTTGTTTGTATACACATGCATTATTTTCTCCATTCTTACTATTGTTGATACGAAAGATGTATACGATATCTTATATGAGCTGTTCATTGCACAAATCGATTACCTTCATAAAACAAAAAGTTGAGAAATGCAACGAAACAATGTACATTGTTTTCTAAAATTCCCTTTATAATCTAAATTCAAATAAATATTTTAGAATGCATAAATACAGATGCAGCTTTCGTCTAACGATATACATATAAAATTAATAAGAAAGAATCGGTAATGTTACAATTTTTATGGGACCGGTGGAGTTAATCGATTGAAGTGAAGTGAACGGCTTGCGTATCTCAAGAGTGATTTACTAGAAAATCATAAACGGCTGTTCGCCCTCGTTAATTTGTTAGAGAATGTAACGAGCGCGCAGGAGCTAGAGGATACGTTCCAAGAAATTCTCGGAACACTTAGCAGAAGACTGGTGTAACAGCTTATCAGCGAGATGGCAACTAATTTCTGATTTTCCTTCGACGATAAAGATGGCTGGTCGCGAGTACGTCCAGAGAACGGTGTGTCCATGGAATATAGGACGTTACGGTCAAGGACTAGTGACTTCGAAACGGACTAGCGTAACTGGGCTGCGAGTCGACGGTGGAAGAGGCGAAAAGTAGAAAAGACGGTCGTTGAGTCGAAAACCATCAACGCATCCGAGCGGCAACGGCACGGCTGTGGCACAATGAACTCATCTTGCACCGTCAACCTTTCCCCTTTGTTCTTGTCAGTTGTTGTCGTTCGAAAAGCGATAGCTTCTGTCGCGAATACGCGAGCCCGCTACCGAACGAACGGGGTAGTTTCGTTGTTCGCGAACCGTACGAAGAGCGAGTTTGTTAGAGGGGATGGCTCGTCGTGGGAAAAGCCCGACGGCCGACGGGGCAGGGAGGGAGGGGAGTTGGGCTTTCGAGTGGAGTTCGATCCTCCGGTTGAGGTTTTGTTCCACCATTGTGATAACTCAAACAATGCCGGCCTGACTGGCGCGTGGTACGCGAAGGGACGCAAAGGAGGGTCGAGTGTCTCTGTCGGTCCTCCTCTTCGGTTACCTTCCTTCAACCACCACTTCTCGCGCTCCCTTTCTTTCTGCTACTCTGCCCCTTACCTGTCCGCCTCTACCCAGCCCCATGCTCGACAGGCATTCGAGTATCAGCGAAAGAATTTATGTACCGTCACCTGTATTCGGTAAAATTTGAATTGGAAGTCGTCGACCACGATCGCGGGGTTACGATTTTAATCACCGTAGGTAATTGCGATCGACTACAAAAGATTCTTTTAATCGCGAGACAATACGTTTGCAGTTCTATTGACGATTGGCTAATTGGAGTTCGCTCTACGCGCCACGTTTTTCCTACGGTTCCTTCTACAGCTTCGATATAGACCATTTCGTTGCATGGATTTTCGCGGCGTTATATTCATGAATTTTGCATTTCTATTAAAAGCAGAACAAATCCGGAGATTTATAGATTCTATACGTTCGTACCGGATACACGAAATAATTGTGTTTCCTGTCATTAAATTAAATATTAACCTTTCGAGTGCCAATGAACGGTACATCGCTGCTCGAAGCTGCGAGTGCTACAATTCGTGCGTGTAATATACAGGGTGTCCCAGCATCGGTGATACAACCGAGAAGGTGGTGATTCTGTATGAAAAAAAAAACAAATCGAAAATAAGGAATAAAATTATTTCATTTGAGGTTTCGTTCTCGAGAAAATCGATTTTGAATATTAAGCCAGTACGGGTACACTTAACAATGGCTTAGATAGATAGATCTCGATGCAGACTTTAAATTCACTCTAAATCCGTAGATAGAAACGAGTAATACAGAGCACATCATCTTGATACTAATGATATAAGCAGGGATTCGAACCGCTGCTGAACCCTAACCCAAACCCGGTTAATGAAGGGAAGGTTACTGTAACCCATACTAACCACCAACGAACGGTTCTTGAATTGTAGGAAGAGCGGGTTAACCTACTCGGAGTGGGTTACTAGTAGAAGAAGACATCCTAGGCATCCCAGATATCCAGACAAGTCAAAGATATGTGAACTTATAGCAATATTCAAATCAAATGAAACTAGATTGTTTAAAATATACGAGTATATAATGAATGTAGGATTGATTAATTTTAGAGTGTTGTTAGAAACTGTATTTGTACTTTCTTTTTAAATTTCGACAATTATTTGGCATAATAAATGTACAACGAACAGACATAAGTTAAAGACGGAATAAATATATACAAAACATGAACACACACACATACGAGTAAATCTAAGCACTTGTATGACCTTCTTCTCGTGGATGGACAGTAGAGTAGAAAACAGACAATATTGAAATAAAATTGATTACCGTTTAGAAAGATGGTACTAACTATGGTTTTTACTGTATTATTATAACGCGCATACAACCGGGTTAACCGGGTCACAGATGTCTTGTGTTACCTGGTTAGATGGGTTATTCTATAATACGAAGTACCGGAACCCGGTACGGGTTAGGGTTCGAATCCCTGGATATGAACACTACTTATAAGTGACATATGACTTGTATCGGGATCCATCCATCTAAACCATAATTACGTGTACGCGTACTCGCTGAATATTCAAAACCGATTTTCTCGAGAACGAAACCTCAAATGAAACAATTTTATTGTTTACTTTCGATTTGTTTTTTTATATAGAATCACCCCATCTCGGTTGTACCACCGATGCTGGGACAGTTGTTATTTACTGGAAATTTAACCCTTTGAGTGCCAGGAGCAATTATATCGCTGCTCGAAGCTGTAAGTGCTATAAGTCATCAAAAAATCAATTTGCTTTACGAAAATGACGTCAATATCTAATAGATACAGATAGATTTATTTGTGCAAGTTCAAGTTGTTGTGAAAATATTTTCTTTATACAAATTTATTTGTTGTCAAACCTGTAACGCTTAATTTTTTTTTTTAGTAATAAAGGAAGTCTAACATGTTTTTATTATCGCGTTAAAATTCATAAACCTTGTGATAAAATTGACCGAAATACACATGTTTGTTTAGAATCGTGCATCTTTGCTTAAAATAGTTTGGGATTTCTCGGATGCGTATGAAAATTTCTTCTAGCACTCAAAGGGTTAACCCTTTGCACTCGAGAGGTGACTCTCAGTCACCATTAGGTTTCACGCAGCAAATCTACAATACCCAATGTTTTTAGGTTCAATTTCTTCGGAGCTCGACGTATCAATAAAATGATTGTCGGTGAAGAAACGTCTCAAGTTGCTGGTAGATACCAGAAAAAAAGGCCTCGAGTGCAAAGGATTAATATTGTCTGGGATACAATGCAACTCATTCATGTCTGACCATTTCTCGCTAATTCTACTTACGGAGTTCGTTAACCCTTTGTACTCGAGAGGTGACTCTCAGTCACCATAAGGTTTCACGCAGCAAATCTACAATGCCTAATGTTTCTTTAGGTTTTATTTCTTTGGAGCACGAAGTGTTGATAAAATGATTGTCGGCGAGGTAAAGGTGAGCGTATTCCGTTATTTCATACGTATTCCGAACAAAACGAACGTCTGAAAGGATGAGTACAATCACAGGAAACAATATTTAGCGAGAAGTTGGCTGAAAAATTTGTGACGTCGGCCAGCAATATCTTAATAACGCCCTCATTCGCGACACCCCTTTATTCCCTCGCTGTTCTTTGTCCCGCTCGGCACCTCGAACAGATTACCACGCTGGCCCTGTTCGCGAAATACTGAATATGACGAACCGAGAGGGATGGGTTATTAATCCGGGGATGGTCGTCGCACAGAGAAACAAAAGGAGCTCCCTCGAAGCAGAAGGGTGGCAAATTTTTCGGTTGTCCGCGAAACGCTCCCAAGGAGATGACGATTGTTCTCACGGAACGCGGTGGATGGTTGTCGAACGAGCTCTCGACGATTCACCAATTGTCGTCGCGACGAGGGCCTGGTGGCAACGTCGACGCCGCTTCCAGGCCAATTATCTCGCGACGCTTAACGCTGATCAATTGGCGCCTAGGGCACGCGAGGCCTACCACCTTCCAATTTCCGAACGACTCTTCCAACGACCAGTTTCTCACCTGCTTCTGTTTTTTCTCTCGCGTCAGAGACGTTTCTCTCGACTCGCGGGACGATTCGACCGAGAATGGGGTACAAAGGCGGGAGCGGACTCGTGTGCCTCTATACGCTATGCTTCCAGCTGTTACATATTCATACGTGGACACTAATGATAGTCGTAGGAGTTCCTAACGGAGAACCAGTTTGTAGGTTTCCCATGTTTACCAATACCCGCGTTTATCGTACTAGGATACTCGTGTAGCTCCAAATGGACACGAAGAACTTATTTCGAAGAGGGGTGTCGCACCCTCTGCAAGTTTAACACTTTGCACTCGAGGCGCTTTCTTAGCATTCTATTGCCACGAATGCTAAGCTTAGACTTACTTCGAAGATGAGATCTCTAATTTAAGATTTGAAAATCAGGTCACCCTTGACCCTTCGACAATCATTTTATCGACACTTCGAGTTCCAATAAAATTAAACTTAAACAAGCATTATTGTGGATTGATTTACTGCGTCAAACCTAGTGACAAGGAAAGCTTTCAAGGTGTCTGATTGTTTTGATTTTTTTATATGTTTGAAAGCACCGAAAAATAAGATATACGTATTTTTTTATATTTAGAAGGTGAAACGACCCCCTAAAATTTCAGTTGCAGTAGGCTACCTGTTGTAACTATCATAGATAGAAGAAAGCTTTTTAAGAAAAAGCTTTATGGTTTTCAGTCTGCATATAAAATCTGGCCATAAATTTTGTAAAAAATAACTTGTTTATAATAATAGCCTATTACAGTTGAAACTTTAGCGGATCGTTTCAGCCCCTAAATATAAAAACGGGCCAATATAAAAAAAAAATGTATATTTTATTTTTCGGCCCTTTAAAACATATACAAACATCAAAACAATCGGGGGCGGGCACCTGAAAAGCATTCCTTGCGAGAGTCACCTCTCGAGTTCAAAGGTTTAATATCCATATGTAACAAAGTCTTAAGACGAATTTTCAGCGATCGTTGCTAAACAAAAAAAACTTATCCTTGCCAAAAATGCAACGAAGTCTCTTTATTCCTCTGCTTGTTTCTGTTACTGTTGTAGAACAGAACCAAATTCTTCTTCGAGCAAGCTTTTCATTACCTTTCCTGTACATTTCAAAGTTAAATAAGTTTTTATTTCACCCCATCTTGTACCTTCGAATTCTTCTGTAGTATAAAACCGGTTTTTACTTCAAACAAGCATTTCATATTACTGTTCCTTTGTATCACTGAAGTGAAAGGAATTCTCATTTTCTCAAACATATTCAAGGAGTTTCTCGCGCACGGATTGCACCTCTCTTTTTTCAATATTTTTAGAATAACACCTTTTCATGAAAGCCTATTAGAGAGCCTCGAGAAATCATGGAGGCAGACACGTTCGAAGTGTAAATCACAATAAAGGATACAGACTGCTTTTTAAAAGCGATAAATCGTGCCCTTCCAAGCTTTTTCTATGTTATTAAGTAGAGGATAATTTATATAGGGAACCGCGCAAAGTGTTGTTACCTTGAAAAAATTCTCAAAATCTTGAGGCTTCCTATAAGTCTCGAGAGGACCAGCATTTTTATAATAAAGACCTCGCTGTCTCAACGCCAGTATTCTTATCTAAGATCGCAGACGCGATAACTGTAAAGAACATTTATGAAAATGAGTGTTCCATAATTATACGCGCAAGGATGATGGAAGGGAAGGGTCGAAATTACCAAGGCATAACGAGGGTCACGTGGGATTCGGCCAAGTTCGAAGAGACTGTTTAAACATTTACTTCCTGCCGCGTAAATATCGTCTTCGAGAAACTCCAGCGTGCATCGGGGTCGATTCTACGGCAGCTCTCAATGGCGAAAGCGTTGAAATTAAACGTCGGCCGCAAGCTCGGTCAAAAGCTGTATCCGTCTACGTTTCGCTCTTTTTCCTCTCTTTTCAAACACCTTGACCATCCGTCCGGCTCGCGGCGTTTTCCTAATTAATCGCAAGAAGCTCTTGGAAAAAGTCGAGGAGAAAGGAAGATGGTTCGCGTAGAAAGGTCTCGAAGTAACGCGTTCGTGACACCCATCACCTCGAGGAGACTGGACAGTCGAACCGCTCCAAAATGGAGTCTCCTTTGGGATTTAATTCCGAAAAAATGGGTGCTAGACCCGACTTCTTCTTTTGCACGACGATTATTTATACCGTAAATAGTAAGGAAATTATTTTTTAGTTTCAGATATGCATGTGACAAAAATGGCGTAGCGTGTGATGCGTAAGGGGCCATTTTTGTAATGCACGTGATTTAAGAATTATTGCGAGTTATCGCAAGTGTGATACTTTATTTAAAACATTAAAGGTAACAAAAATGGCCTTGCATTCGTGGCACCTATAACCTCGAAGGGACTGAACAGTCGAACCGCTCCAAAATGGAGTCTCCTTTGGGATTTAATTCCGAGAAAATGGGTGCTAGACCCGACTCCTTCTCTTGCACGACGATTATTTATATCGTAAAGAACAAGGAAATTATTTTTTGTTTCAGATATGCATGTGACAAAAATGGCCTAGCGTGTGATGCGTAAGGGGCCATTTTTGTAATGCATGTAGCTTCAGAATTGTTAGTTATCGCAGGTGTAGTATTCCATTTAATGCATTGAAAGTAACAAACGTTTTTTCTGATAAGTTATCATGTAAAGTGATTCCCGAAGGTGGACTGATGCAAACCCCGATCGATCTCTCGCGAGCCTTATGAATCCTAATATCGATAGAAAAAGTCGCCGACCACAACGGTGGACTATCGTTTCGCGAAGATCGAACACGTGAGGCGCGTATCGAAACGAGCTGATATGTAAACCGAGTTCTTTGTCCAATCATTCAGCGATCGTTTGTCGCGAGGGTTATCGTTAGCGAATCTGGCGGACGTTGTATACATAATTAATACCCATTGGATCGTGCTACCTCTGTTGCCGCGGCCTCTTGGCGCACGAAGCTGGCTCGTTTCAACGACGCCATCGTCCACGAACCGATCGAAGGTGTTAAGGCTGTTTTCCCGATGCGCTCGATTCGATTCCGAGCCAATCCACGCGCCGCGTCGACGAACCCACGAAAGTCGTCGATGCCAACGAACGTGACGAAAATAAACTCGTATGCTTGGAAGGATAGGAGCACTTGGAGGAATGTCTGAATGATTTCAGACTTATCGGAAGTTTAACGTACCCTGATTATATGGATCAAATTTAGTAAATGTAGAGATCCCCTATCAGCCAGATATGCCACTTTGCGAACCTACACTACGGCAATGTGGATTTTTTCGACGTCACCATTGCCTCATTTGAATCGAGTTTGCGTGTCTCTTGCAAACATACCCAACCATCTTTCAGGAGTGGCTACTTTTATATTAGTTATGTTAAGTTAACCCTTTCAGACCTGGCGTCCACAATTGACGGCACGAGATTAAAAAATTACCAACACTATCGTTTAAGGCGATTGTCCTTATTTGTGCACATGAAGAAAGACTAGTTCTCCTCGAAAACTACGCTATCAGGATTTTTTTTCATATTTTGCGCTATACTAATTTTAGTCCAAGTTAATCTTATGAGTTAAATTACATTAATACGAGAAAAAAAAAGTAATTCTGGTCTGAAAGGGTTAAAATCCTATTAAATGCTATTATGTTAATACGAAATAGTAGCAGTGAACAACGAATTGTTCCAACCCTGTTTATTATTAATAAATAAGAAATAGAAGTAGCCACTGGTCACTTTGAATTTCACCAGTACCGATTCACTTAGTATTCGATTCTCTTTCGCACGACGAAATGAAACATTATTTTCCGATCGAAGTTTGACCTGGATCATCGTGCCGATAGTCTTGGTCGTCGACGTTCCAGCAATCGAATTAACGAACCAACATTATTTAGTCGAGCGTCAGTGTCGAAATTGTAACGATGCCGCTCGTCGATATCCGATAACATTAACGCTCGGTTAAGCGAAAATCTGTTTAATTCGCGACGGTCCGTCGCGGGAGGTGTGGGGGGGAGGAAGAGGTGTTTGGAAAATTTCCACGGGTTATCCGTCGACAACTATCGACCAACGCGTAACAAAGGAACGAAATGTGTGACGGGTGGACCGTGTGGAAAGCTGTGCAACGATTATGTCAGAATTACAAAAGGTTAACGGGGAATATCGATAATAAAATCATCACGCTAAAACTGGGGGGGTGGGGCGGGGGGGGTGTTCCAATTAACTGACGTACGCGCGTTAACGGATAACCCGGCTACTCCACTGACATTTTTTCGTATAAGTTGATTCACCCACTTTAGGTTACTCGACGTAAGTACAATATTAGGCCATCCCATAAGCAATGTTGTTTCTCGATACTAACTTTCGGCGAAAGAGATTAAAACTCGTGTTTAGTTTAATCCTAAACGTACGAACGATTCCGTTACTATAAGCTTTTTCCATGTTTTAGTTATCGTGTCAACTCCATCTTTTCAAAATGTTCGAGGTTTCGATTTGAAAGGCTCACCTAGTACCGATTTGACGTGTTCAATATTGTTGAAATTTGTTGGCTCGAAAATGGTTGCAATGATGAAAATATTGGTTTGTCTGGAAAGTCTACGTCAATTATTGGTAAGTGGTACAGGCCGGAATATATCGGAATGGTCGAAAACAAATAACATGTATACGTATCTTAAATGGTGGAAAGGTTGTGGAACAAAATGGCATCTATGTAATTTAATAAACATGGGGTATTCGAAAAAGTTCGTGGCGTTTTGTCGCTCGATCAAGGCAAGAACGCTACGTAGGCTTATGAAAAATCTTGTGGTTTTTACGGACAAAATGCTCTATCAAAATTTTGATGTCAAAGATGCATCACGCTGTGGTCGACCAATCACAGAACGGTGCGATAAAATCATGCAAATGGTTGAGAAACGTCGCGAACTTTTTAGAATACCCAATATACAAAATATATCAAAATCCAAATGTGCCTTTGAGTTTTTCTTAAAAATTGGCACAAACTTTCTGTACAACCCAATAGATGGTAATAACTTAGTGCAATCTCCAAAATGTATGGTGAATGTAATAAAAAATTCCATTAATATTTTTGTTATCGCTATTCTTCTTATGTGCGGTCCAAAAAAAAAAGAAATCCCTTTACAGTGACGTAAGCGACGGCATTATTTATGGGACGACCTAACAACATTTGGGCTGGCCAGTGTCTGAGTTATATTTTCTGTTAAGGGGCTCGAAACATCAAAAAATGAATAAAAAAATCACTTTAAAGAAATTTTTTTTTTTTTTATTAAAATTTAAGCGATTCTGAACAATTCTACGCAAAGAAAATTGAATTTGGAGCACTAGAAGTGGTAAAAAAAAGTTCGACGACACGAACTTAGTAAAAAGAACGCGATGAAACTGTTAAAAAATAAGGAAATACAACTGACAACTTTCTCGAAGAGAAAACGACAGTCAAATTTGTGGAAGACCGGCGACGCGGTTACCTTGGTCACAACCATAGGGTATTGTTTTCTAGGGTAAAGAGGACAGTAAATTTCCGAAAAAGCAGTGTTTTAATCAATTTTGATAAAATTACATACGATTAGATAATATTTCTATCGATAATCGAACGGAAAATAGAAATTTTTAGTTTTTTGTGTCTCCTGAAAACCTAGGTTTTTGGTATAAAGGTACACTTTTCTCAGAAACGGTTAGTCCGATATGATCCAAATTTTTCACACGTGTTTTTTGATAGGTCGGCCTAACTTACATCAAGGATTTTTTCAATATTCTGATTCCAAAAAAAGTTATCGCCGCGCAAATCTATACATGTTTTTTTCAACTTTACACATTTTAAAAAAATTAACCATTTGGAATTTCCAAAAAATTGACGGTGTAAATTAGGCCCAACTATCAGAAAACACGTGTAAAAAATTTGGTTTATATCGGTCTAACCATTTCTGAGGAAAGTATACCTTTGTATCAAAAACCTAGGTTTTCAGGAGACACAAAAAAACTAAAAATTTCTACTTTCCGTTCGATTATCGATATAAATGTTATTAAATCGTATTTAATTTTATCAAAATTAATTAACACTGCTTTTTCAGAAATTTACTGTCTTCTTTACCCTAGAAAACAACACCCTATGGCTGTGACCAAGGTAACCGCGTCGCCGGCCTTCCGCAAATTTGACTGTCGTTTTCTCTTCGAGAAAGTTGTTGTCAGTTGTATTTCCTTAAATTTTTTACAGTTTCATCGCGTTATTTTTACTAAGTTAGTGTCGTCGAGCTTTTTTTACCACTTCTAGTGCTCCAAATTCAATTTTCTTTGTGTAGAATTGTTCAGAATTGCTTAAATTTTAATAAAAAGAAAAAAAATAAAATAAAAAACAAGTGATTTTTTTATTCATTTTTTGATGTTCCAAGCCCCTTAATAATCGAATTCTAGACACAGACGGGAATTTCCACGATGATTTTCATTTCAGTTTAAACCTTGTATCGTACGGAACTGGAGCAAGGAAAAATTGGATGCTTGGACTTGCCAAATCAAGCGTGAGAGCATGTTTAGAATATGTCTTGCGTCACGCGTGCACGTACTCGCATTGAAATTCTTCTTCCCCTAGTCCATCGCGCGCAGGGTAGTTCTCAAGGAATTGAGGTGAAAATTCCAGAAGTGAAATTTTCGAGTACTTCGAGTCCAGTTGTAAATAGTTCATGGGATTATCACCGTTATGATTTTATCCATAAATTGATTCGAACGTTTGGATAAAAATTCGCCCGACTACGTGGTTTGGGTATTAAAAAAATGGTCGAGTTAGAAATCTAAAAAAAAAACGCAAGTGAAAGTAAGCGTCGAACGAATTAAATGAAAAATTCAAAGCCGAAATTAGTTTCATTCTCAATATTTGAAGACGAGATATGAAACGAAGGCAATCCTGGGGCGGTAATATTTGAAAAGCAATCTTTTAAGTGCACCGATAACCGACACTGATGAGATACCGATTTAACACGTTTAGAACTTTAGAAGCCATTTTACTAATTCCGATTGCGGTTATGAAACAGACTCACAAGCATCTGGAAAGCTGCGAAACGCTTAATTACTCTGTCTACTTAGTTTTAAATCCCGTCGTCCGTACATCGGTATTTCAGTCTCATTATTACCTATTGAACAACTTTCGAAGGAAAGCCCGCAAGCCAGGAATAAAACCATTAAAATATTCAGACGATAAGTAGACAAGAAAGCGCTCAGGGGCAGCCAAAAAAAACACTGTATCAAACAAGCGATCTAAAACATACTGTTTTCATTGCGTTAGTAAGGTGTAATAAAAAATGCAAGCAATCCGTTTGCGTTCTTCGGTTGCTCGCCGTAACCGAACCTTCTCGATATAAATAAAACATAAGTAATGTAGCGAGGATACATTTTATCCAGATTTCATAACAAATAAATTCAAATATAGAATTCGTTTTAAATTTTAATTAACTTCGTTAAAATAGACCAGAATTCAAAGCTAAACGCTGATAAAAGTTAGCAGTTTACCGACCAGTAGCGATTTAATATGTATGTAATTACATTTAACAATACAGTACTCACCTCAGTAATATGTAGATAATAAAATATTGGCGCAAATATTGTCATGGAAAAAGGACGATTAACACATTCGCGACCGGCAGATATTTTACGTTTATAATACCGAGTACTGACGAAAGTAATAAGATTCACGTCGCTTAAAATTCTAGTCGTGGTTATGAAAAAATCATAAGAATTGATACATTGAACATTGATATTTGAAAACATATTTTGTATCGTTAGGGAGACGACAAAAAGTTACAAAATATGTTTTAATATCAATGTTGTGTAAGTATATAGCGTATAAAATAAAAAGATTTTCGTAATTTTTTCATAACCAGGAATAGAATTTGACGCGACGTGAATGCACGTCACCGGTCGCGAATGTGTTAATAGGCTACTGGTCGGTAAAGTGTTAAGGAACAACGAAGGACGACGTCGCGAGTTGAGGAATTTAAAATTTGAAAGAACTTGACATGATCGACTGAAAACTGTCGCTATGTCTGAGTGCCTCGGGCTTCGAGTTTCAAAGTACTTCGGCTTATAGGATTTTACAGTTGTTTTCTGAAACAACGCAAACCTCTTCTAGTCCGACTAGTTTTCAAGCAAGGCGATCATTTGACGTTCCTATGGAGTTTGCTCGCAAATCGCTTAATTGTTTCAATCGAGCGATCGTTCCGCCTTTTAGTTGCAAATAGAGTTCGCGGAAAGGTTCGACGACGGCCGAATCCTTTGCAAGAAAACGGACGACGACCGCGCATACTGTATTAGCCGTTAACATCCATCTCGGTCGGGTAAAAAGTTTCACGGGGAGCAAAAAACGCGGAAACGACGGCGGCTCGTCCAGGCCACTCTGTCCCGGCCGCGCGCGCAATTATACGAGCTGACTCGCGTTTATGTTACGTAATTAGCGCGAGCCGGTTACGAAAAACGGGCCAACGCCTGGCCTTTGCATATTTATAATTTAAGCATCTCTCCGCAGAGATGCTTAAATTACAGTACTGGCTCGTTTCTTCGCGGCAAATTGGCACAGGCAGATTTCAGGAACGGACGCGGCGCGTCGTTGTGAACGGGTCAAGCGCGATCGGGCTACTCGAAGTAGACAACGAATTAACTAGGGTACGATGAAACTATAATTTAAAAAAAGAAAAGATAGAATTTAGAGGAACTCGTACGAGATGGAGCAATCCTTACTACGACAGAAATGGCTTCAAAACACATACTTTGAAATTGTTAGGTCAATCCATATGTAATGCCGCTTTCTGGTGTTAACCTTTAATAAAAGAAATTATACAAAATTTATGTTTACTTTAATCATAAACGTATTAACGATCCCGTTTCTATGACTTTTCTGCATCTCCTAGTTTTCGTTTCAATTTCATATTTGCAAAATGTTCGAGGTTTTGATTTAACCATTCAGCTGCGGCGACTTCTTTTTAGACCGGGTATACTCGTCAAACACGGATTAAGCGATGCTGTTAAGATATTGCATGGAAAAGACGGCTATATTTTTTAAACGAACAATTTCATTACTAATTTTTACTCATTCACTTAACACATTTTACGTTTCTACTACCGAGTACTGACGGAAATAATAAAATTGCAAATTTGTTTTGCGATTGTTTTTCCAATGTTTCCAAACTCTATGCCTATTGAAGAAGTTCGACTAAATTAATTAATAGTTTCGATATTACCAAGTGAGTTTTTCATTATAAATATGTATATGAATAGGCTTATACGTGCATATATATGCATTAACATATTTATACAAACATACACTCGGAAACATCAAACCTACCATTTTATTTAAACAAATTTATTCGATAGACATAGAGAGTACGAATATTTATGGGACTCTGACCGTATGTAGTGTATAAAATAAAAAGATATTCACAATGTTTTCATAACCGGGAACAGAATTCGAAGTGACGTGAATTCACGTCAGCGTCGCGAATGTGTCAACGTAAACCGATACTAAAGACATAATAAACGAAAAACTTTAAAAAACTTAAAAATCCATCAAAGTTAAAAATTTAAGAGACGACAATACTCATGGGATGACCTAATTTATTTCATGAAATATCTACCGAGAGGTAATCGTACGATGGTATGCTATGGTACAACTCTGATATGAACCTTTCCAATTCGTAATCACTAATAAAAGGACACTAATAAAATGAAAACGGTTCCACTTGAAGCATCCATATCCCTATAGACGCATTCAAACCGCGAGGCAGCGTATTTCAGGTAATGGGTCGGACTGGACGTGGAATATCGGGGATCGCGTAACCGATACAGGGACAAACCGATCGATGGATGGACCTTGAGAGGGTGCAACGGGCAGGTCAATGCGGGTCCACGACGACGTGTATCGTCGACCCCTGGACGATGAATAGGGGGGGCGTACGTCGTCATGGACGTCGGCGTCGACGTCTCTGCGTAAGCATTCAGCCGGCCTATGATGAATCGGCCTAATTTCGCGGCCGTAAGGTCACGTAAGCTCGGTAAATCTTGGACGCTGGCATCGGAGGAGCGAAACATTTAGCGGCGTTGCACGCAAATCCCGCAACGGCCGTGCCGCAGAGCCACGAGAGGAGCTGGCTCGACCAACCGGTGGATAGTCGAGCCGTTGGAAGCGATTCCTAAATCATATCAGCGCGCTCGAAACACACGCCACGCATTCCTGAAACTGTTTGCTATCGCCTACTACCAACGAGCAACCCTGGTGTTTCGCCTGCGCGACCGAGCGCTCGTACATGCACGTACCGTTCCCTCGGTCTCTCCCTCCGGCGACGTAAAACGTTTCCAGCAGTTGCCCACCGTGGCCCGTCGTGGTGCAGCGCGAATCAGCGCGGTCCACCGCGCCCCAGGGACGGCGAACGAGTAGAACCACCGGCCATAATCACCCTCGGCGTTCCGACGGTGGGATTGACGTCGTCAGTCAGCTGCTACCGACGTTCACGATGGAGTTTCGACTCCACTGTTTCTCGATTTCCTTCGCGTAGCGCTCGAAAATCGGGGATAATTGCCTCTATGTCAAACAGGGACAGAGGGGATGTACTCGGATCTAATCGAACTCAATTGGCCCACTCGAAGACACGTAAGATATTATTGCGAGCACTCGAATTAGACCTAAATATCGGAATCGATTGTCTACTTTAGTCTCTCTAGACTCCTATGTGATTCTGCTGGAAACTTCCTTCTCCTGCCACGACGCCATTTGTCTACGTTGTTCAGAGAATTATCCTTCAATGGCAAATTCAGAAATACTTGGACCGCTCATTGAACGAATCGACCAAATCCATAAAAGAAAAAGTTGAGAAATGCGATGAAGTAATGTACATTGTTTTTTAAAATTCCCTTTACAATATAAATTCGAATATATATATTGTAGAATGCATAAATACAGATATAGCTTTCGTCTAACGGCATACAAATTTAATAAAAAAGAATAGACAAGAAATAATCATCAGTAATGTTATAATTTTTATGTGACGGGTGGAGTTAATCGATTTGTGCAGTAAATTCTATAAACCTCGTTAGTTCTTCCGCATCTTGAATATACTTCACAGATTTGGAATCCTATACAAAGTGGTTCTACGAAAATTATTGAGTGTTCAACACAAATTCTTAAGGTGGGAGTCTGGTCCATCTAATATATTTTTCTAATGCATGTACATAATTTCCAGATATAATTAATTTTTGTTATTGAAACTTTTTTTACATATAAAGAGACATTCAAAGAAGAAAGTTTGACAGTGTAGATTTAATTTGAATGTATACATATATAGATATAGTAGTCGCAAGGAAAGGATTCGGTCAAAACGGTGGAATATGTGGAGTCCTGGGAAAACATCTGATAGATAAAATCAGAAAATTTGTTTCTTTAATAAGTACGTGAAATGCGTATGAACCTCAATTTCCAAAAAAAAAAATTGTTAATTGCAAAAATGGCTGCAAAAAACATGAAAATAAACGATACATGTCGGCCGTTATTTTGCAATAACTTTATGCTATAATAATAATTCATTAAGAGTCGAGGTTCATTAGCATATAAACTTAATTACCTTCAATTTAAGCGTTGAATCAAGTGAATCGGATAAGAATTGGATGAGCTATGCGTCCCACCGTTTTGACCGAATCCTTTCCTTGCGACTACTATATCTATATATGTATACATTCAAATTAAATCTACACTGTCAAATTTTCTTCTTTGAACGTCCTTTTATGTGTACAAAAAGTTTCAATAGCAAAATTAATTATATTATATCTGGAAATTATATGCATTAGAAAAATTGTACATCAGCTGGGCCAGACTACCCCCTTAAGGTACGTCTCTTATAAGATTCGTAGACCTATAGATACAGAATGCCACAACTATCACAATATCCTGTGTACTATGCATATGCTCACTCTTAAGCAGCGCTGAACAGTACCCGACCTCATGCCCGTTTTTGAAATTATTAACAGAAAAATTGAATGTATATTGAATAAGATACCCGATTTATTGAAATTTAATATTCCACGAATGCTACATAGAAATAATAATATTTTCTATACTGATCCATTCCGTACGTCAATAGGTAGGCAACACTGCATTACGAGGATATGTTCTACAGCTAATAACCTCAATATACAGGGTGTCCACGCTAAAGTGTGACAGACGCATATTTCACTAACTATTGATGATACGAAAAAATTGTTTAAATGTTAATTGCAGGTAAATTGTACCATACAATGGGCTCTATATTGTGGCGTAAACAAAATTTTGTTTATATTATTAATTTAAAAGATATGATGGTGAAGTTTCGTTTCTTAAATGAAACTATATATTTTTGGGAAGGTCATGCGATAGGTAGTGCTTTTCAAGACGAATTTATTAACCTTTAATGTATTTACCCAATTTTTATTAGTTTTCAAGATAGAGCGCTTCGAAATTCATTGATATTCAGTGGAAAAGTCTCGATTTGAGTGACAGGTCATAAAAGCGGTTCTACGCGGTTACTCAAACTGAGATTTTTCCACTGAAAATCAATAAATTTCGAAGCGCTCTATCTTGAAAACTAATAAAAATCGGGTAAATACATTCAGGGTCAATGAATTCGTCTTGAAAAGCATTATCGCATGATCCCCCCCCCCCCCAAAAATATATAGTTCCATTTAAAAAACGAAACTTCACCATTGTATCCTGCAGTTTACATGTCAACAAATTTCTCATATTGTCACACTTTAGCGCGGACACCCTGTATGTGTTAATCTTTTTCATGAATCAACTTCGGGATCCAGTTATAGCAATTTTGCGTCTGCGTAATCTACCTGAACATGGTACATAATGTTATGCTGTGGTTGTCCCTATTTTTTCTGATTCTTAGTATATTGTATTAGATATGAAGGGTATATATTGCCCGTGAATAAAATATTATTATTATTAAAATATCACAGCAATGGCCATTCGGTATACGCGGTGCTCGTAACAATATAATAGGGTTGTAGTTCTACAGTGGTGGAGAAACATTGATCATTGGAAATAGACTGACCCGCGATACTTAGGGGACAGTTTTTCAAAACGTCGTAACTATGGGAGTTTTCAACCGATTTTCGTGAAACTTCGTCAGGAGTAGTTTTGAAGTCAGGCCCACTTGCTGCTCTTTCAAATCCGCCCCGATTCGGCAACGATAGCGTGATTCAAAAAATCTGATTTTTTGGGGACCTGCTAATGCAGCATTTGCGCGTCCGAATCCGCCAATGGAGTTGATGTGGGGTTACTCGTTCACCCTGCAGACAGGCCTAAACTTGGGGGTGGGTTTTCTAAAAAAACAAAGTTTTCGGTTGTTAACACTGTCCATGCAGAGGAAAAACATGAAGACAGTGTTTGACCCGATGCCCTGTACCTTGGGACATGCGCGGGACGCGACCCGGTGACGTTTCGACCCCTACGCCTGAGAGTGGACCACCCCTAACTTTTGACCACCCCTGTTCAGCATCAGGGGTAGTTTTCGAAACGGGACCTTTTCGGCATTGATCCATAACATACCGACAAGAAACATGATAAATTTCATTGCCCTCCGATATGTGGAAGTGCCCCTTCAGGAAGGGGGTTGAAAAGTAGTGACCTACTCCGCCCCCCTAAGGAGTGCCTATGGCTTGTAATGCGTGGTCGTTGGCATTTCCTGGATGAGGGGATTCCAGGGAATGCATTGTGTCTATATTCGGGACTGTCGTCCAAAAATTGTGGATTTTAGAGGGAGCGGGGGCTTGTGAGGGATAGGTTTGTCCGAGAGGGATTTCAGGGGTTGCATTCTGTAGAGGGCATCAAGGAGAGTCCCGTCAAAGGTTCTTTTGATTTTTTCAACCCTTTCCGTCATCCCTGGCCTCTTCACAAGTGCCGATTTTCACCACCACCACCCTTTATGGGGGGGGGGGGGGATTAACCCATTCGCATGAAACATCGCCAATGCAACTTTGCACACACTCAGAGGACACTTCAAAACTACTCCTGACGAAGTTTCACGAAAATCGGTTGAAAACTCCCATAGTTACGACGTTTTGAAAAACTGTACCCTAAGTATCGCGGGTCAGTGTAGTTATACCTATCATGGAGGAGAGTCGTGCCTTCAACGAATAACGCAATCTGGCAAAGGAATTGTCAATTGCCTCTCAGAATTCCTAACTCAATTAACCCTTCGAACTGAAGATCTCCTGGCACAGGGTGCTTGTGAAACTTGTAAAAAATAAAAAGCGAAAAATATCTAGACCTTGTTACCGGTTAGAAATGGCTGCATTAAGAGTCCCAGAGTGCGCTTGAATTTCTTCAGAACACCTGGAAAACCCTAACTAGTCGCGAAGCACCCACTGCGCCCGCAGGGGTTGAAGTCAAACATACAGCGCGATCATTTCCAGCCGCTCAACTGATCCCAAGGAAAACTTTATTGATAATTCACCGGGCAAATTATTTGACCGAGCGGCGAGGATCAAGCACGTGGAAAGAAGGAGCGATCGCGCGCGATCGATGGATCGAGCGAGTCAAGCGGTCGATTCGCGTAATTCCTCGCAGCGTCGAATATGCTAGCGGCTCGTAATCACCGTGTAGGTTATCGTGGTTGAGATTAATGCCGTCGAAGGTCATAGATATCGGGTGCGCTAATACGTTATGCCAGGGCCGAAACTTGGGCTCGTTGGCTCGCAGAGAATTCCAGCCGGATAATCGTTTCAAAACAACCAAGCTCCCTGATGAAATATCGCTTCGACCACTGCCGCGACTGCGGGCCAACTTTTCGATCGGTGGCTAGTAAAAAAGAAATTCTTCTGTAATCCTACAGGTAAATGAACCGAGATCGATTACGATTTTCGAGATTTATCGAGACGAACGTCCTCGAACATCCCTGAACATTCGAACATCCTCGAGCAGATACAAAGAAACGTAAGCAATGAAATTCTCTGGCGCGTATCCCTAACACGGATTTGCTCGAAAAGCGCGATAACCTTGCAACGATTCCGCGTCAAGCACCAATCACTCGCCGTATCTATTCTGCGTGTCTCTCGATGATCGATCGAGGCACTGTCGATGACAAGCTAGGAAATGTTACGTGAACGCGCACATCCCAAGTTTCACGAGGTAAGCCGCTCTACGGATTTCTATTTAAATCCCAAACGCGTCTACCGAATCAACGACGAGACCGAATATGTCATTCGATTCGAAATGAAAATACTACGTTTGTCGATGATAGAAGAATCGACACGAAAGGGGAACGAAAAGTGTCACAAGAGTAAAAAGATGAAAAGCTAGGGTGGAATAAAATACCTGTGACTCGGAGGTCCGATTACCAAGTAGTAACCTTTTGCACTCCCAAGGCTACCTGTACTGTCTAGGAACTTGAAGACGTTCTACTGTCGCGGCCAGTGTCACTGCCCACAATTTATCATTAAGGGGGCATTTCACTGTGAACGCACAAAAAAAAGCATATTTTCAATAATCTTTTTCTCAGGAACTATTACATAAAATTGAACGAATGTTTTTCCCCTTAAAGGTATGATTAAGGAAAGTAAATAAAAAAATTTTTTTTGGCAAAAAATATTTCGTCATTTATTTATAAAATAGTATGCATGTGTGCAAAAAAAAAGTTATCCGCTGACGCAGGTGATTTTGGCTCTCCTGGTAATTTGAAACAGAAAATCGAAAAAGTTTATTAAACTATGTCGTCACACCTATCGTTGGAACCTCCACTTATTTATTTCATCAAAAATAAGCAAAATGGCAGCGTTTCTTGTGAAAGAGAGAAAAAAAACACTTTCTTTGTACCGTAAATCAGGTGAAATTGTAAGTAAAAATTAAAATATCAACTACTTGGGGGTTCCAACGATAGGTGTGACGACATAGTTTAATAAACTTTTTCGATTTTCTGCTTCCGATTACCAGGAGAGCCAAAATCACCTGCGCCAGTGGATAACTTTTTTTTGCACACATGCATATTATTTTGTAAATAAAAGACGAAAAATATTTTACTAAAAAAAAATTTTTTTTCATTTACTTTCCTTCATTCAATTTTATGCAATAGTTCCTGAGAAAAAAATGATTGGAAATATGCTTTTTTTTGTGCGTTCACAGTGAAATGCCCCCTTAATAGACTGCGGATCTTTATACAAAATAAAATCTTTGCGAACATGCCTACAAAAATTAAACCTAAATAGGAATTTATTTCATTCTGAGAATGTTATAACACGAACTTAACTATCGATCTTATTTATATTCTTGCAAAGTGTTTGCATTTTGTAGTTTCTTGTACATTCAAATTTCTTATAAATGCATAAAGATCCGTAGTCTAATCATTAAGTATTAAACCTTTGGACTCGAGGCCTTTTTTTTTGGTATCTACCAGCAACTCGAGATGCTTTCTTAGCATTCTATTGCCGAATGCTAAGATTATATTCACTTCGAAAATGAGATCTCTAATTTGAGATTTGAGAATCAGGTCACCTTGGCCTTAACGACAATCATTTAATTGGCACTTCGAGTTCCTATAAATTAAACCTAAAGGAAACCTAGTGGTGACTGAGAGTCACCTCTCGAGTACAAAGGGTTGATAAGCGTTCGTTCACGAATGGCATCAGATGTTTGTACCCGGTATGCGTTTTCTGTACTTTTACCCCAATTGTGAGAATATGTACTTTTATTCGGAAGTGTTTTGCGAAAGGTAATAACATGTACACTATTTTGTAGAAGAAATAAATTACTAACCCAGTTTCTAATTTTTGGTATTGCTTTAAATAAAAATAACTTTGTTACCGTAAGTAAGACGTTGAAAAGAACAGCGAAAGAAAGAAGTGAAAAGTTTGATAATGCAGAATCATTCATTCATGCATTCATTTATTTAAAGTGCGTAACTTATTATACAACGTTAATGCACTACTGCTTACTTGTTACTAGCTTATTTCCATTCTTCTTAGCATCGTCTTACATGACTCCTGCATTGTTTTAATACTGTCTGCAGTATCGCTTACTTCTCATCTATTGGGGCCCGCTGGCCCCCCTCTCTAGCTCGGGTACCTCAGGGTTGCTAAGCCCGTACTGTAGCTAGAAATACGGCTACAGCCCCTGAGGGAATAATGCAGAATCTAGCAGTGACGATGAGTTTAAATCGTATGACTTAATAAACTGCAAAGAGTTTCTCCTGACTATTCCATAACTCAGAAATCTAAGAAATATGATCTTGGAGTCGACTACCTGCATATAGCAAAATTGCTTGGAGTGTAAAGAGTATACAGATGGCCCTTAAATCCTGGTTTACTTCAAATTTCTATCTTTCTCGCACACCTGGACGATACCTAATTTTTCCGAATTTTTAATTAACCATTCCAGCGGGAACACTCGGAACGGTAATACGGCGAGCATAAAGCATTCCCCCTCGCGTAACGCGATGACTAACTTTTATGGCGAACGGATATCGTGTCGTGCGAACATGTCGGAGGGGGAGAGGGCACGATTTCATTAAACTCATCCGAAACTGGAAACTGCTGGCACAATCGTACAAACATCCAATATCCATTGTTTGATCCTGGTTAATCACCAACCCGGAATCCCTTGCAGCGAACGCTTAACGCTCGATGGAAAGCGTTATCGAAGCCACGCACTTTCGGTCCATTTGGAAATTTTAACGGGGCGAAAATTAGCCTCTCGTTTCGCCGAATCAAAGAAAAATCGAGCAAATTTCGCAAGAGACCCGGCAGCTAATTCCGATGAAAATTCCCACCATCGAGCCTCGGGGGCAACTCTAACTTAAGAGTCTTGGAGCCCCGAGCACGAAACGTTTCCGCGCCCCTCGTCGCGTAAACCCTGGCTGAACGCGTCGTTGGGCTCGGTTTCCCACGGACGTTTGAAATTAAACGCAGCCATGCGGATACATTTGGAAATTTGTTAGAACAGTGAAATAAAATTCTCTTCGGTCAAAAAACGGGAGCGCACAAAGTATCGTTTCGTCTCGGTAATTGGGTCAAAAGTATAGAGACGGCGTGATCGAAACCGCGCTCTTCGAACATGCTGGTTAGATTTAACACTCACCTGTTTGGGATAGTCGAGAGAGGAATCCTTCGAAAGGACGTTGGCGGACGATTCACCGCATTTTTTTATCGCGTTCGCCGAGCGTTCACGTGCCGCCTCTGCCAGTACCACTAACACAACCACCACCTGCAGCACCTGCACCAGCACCACCACCACCGACACAACCACCACTGATATCGCCACAATTATCGCCGGGAGACCGGCTTCGAGACACCGTCGAAAATCGACTCGCGTCGCACCTGCGAGCTCGGAGTTTCGCTATCGAATTAAACGTTTTCGATTTATAATCGTTTATAACCGTCGACTAAAGATTAACGGATAGATTGTTGCTAGTCGCGGGCATCTCGTTCGAGACTCGTGTTGACGAAACGTCCTTTGCTGGTAAAATTCGCGAGAACACTGTGTCAATTGTACTCGTGGCGAACGAGTCGAAGGTTTCGCGAGGTCACCGTTGTTTTTGTGTACACGGTTGCAGACGAGTCTTGGCGAGGCTCGGTACGCGAAACGGCGCGACAACCTTTGCGGTTATGGTCTAAAGCAGATAGCAGCGAGCACGTTGCTGGGTCGGAGAGTTGCTCGAGCGCGTTCTACCCCTACCGTTGCTGGGGTTCGACTAAAGCGAAAACCGAACCTCGCACACTCGCGTCACCCGAGCGCATGCTCTGGCTTTCCTCGCTTATCCCACCCCTCTGTGTGAGTGCCACGTTACACATAGTTGCGCCGTGTCCTACCAATAAACGGTTGGTCAAGAAAATTCTCGCACGAAATCAAAATCCCATCGAAGAAGTCGTTGGCATACCAAAGGGTCCTTCGAGCGCACCCCCTCCCCCGTCGTTCGGTCTAACTCGATTTCGGACACGGGAAACCATGAAAATCCGAAAAATCGCTCGTCGTACCTCTTTGTAGATTCCTTCTTGGCGTTTCTCTTCTTCGTTCCTCCTCTCCGCTCCTCCGCACCCCCTATCCCGTTTTTCTCTCTTTTACGTCGACCCGTTTCGCGTCGCGGAATAAACGCGCGCGCGGTTTTACGCGTCCACCGGTTACGTCGCTATTCTCCCCTTTATTTCTTCGCGGGAACGAGCCACGAAACGACGCGACGTCAGCGTGGAAAACATTTTTTTTTTACGCGAGCGACGCGAGCAAGACGGTCTATTTGCGCGACAAGCTGCGAAAGACACAGGACGAACGTACCAATTGTCCGGTTCCTTTCGTAATCATTAAAATTGTTTTATTGATTGGCCATTAACGAGGTAGCCGCACGAGCAAAATATAAATTTATGTAGCTGCCCGTTTTAAATGGAGCCGCGGGTCACCGAATTCGAGTGTATTCTACGCGAAATTTTCAACATATTTTTACCGTGTGACACTTTCGCCGAACTTATAGTTTCCGAGATAAAAAATTCATGAATGTTTATGGCTTCGAAGAAATAGGTTAGAATCGTATTTCCTCTAGTCCGACGAAGGAAATGGCCAGCTGCAGCTTGTAACTCGCGAAGTGAAACATATTTCTTGTATTTTTTGCATCGCTGAATTCGAGTTTCTCGGTTTTCAGCCAGGATTCACCGCGTTGCTGATGCGTAGCTCGGAATGTGATTAAAACCCCTCTTTTTTGCCATGTCTGACTTCGCTTTTCAGTTGCGTAATTAATATTAACGAAGCAAGTTTAAAGTGTGCGTAACCGGACAGTGTCGAAGTTAGGTTTGCTCGAGTTACACGTATCGACTATTATTTTATCGCTGTTCGAATTCGAGCTCCTTGAAAAACTCCTGGAAACGTACATATAACATGCGACGACGCCGCAGCACTGTACAGTCCCGCGATTCGGATGCTCCGCTTTAGAGACCTACTTTAGGTAGGTTTATCAGCCGAAACGCCTGGATGGTTCAACGTGTAATGCATATACGTACCCTACATCGCACGACGAGTATAGGACAAGAAACCGAAGAAAGTTAAACCTACTCGAGCCGTCGAATTTCTTTACAGCCTCCAACCCACGCGAGACTTTCCATTTGACGCATACTCGAATATTAACCCTTTGCACTCCAGGCCATTTTGTTGTAGAATGTGTTGAAAGGAATCATATTGTATTAAATAATATAGCATAAAAAGCACGTAATTTATTGTAACGCTACTTTGATTTATTCGTTCGTGTTAGTTGAATGGAAGTGTACGCCTCTGAAAATGTTGTGCTCGAGAGAATTTATTTTATCCGATCTCTACCAAAGTTCTCTGAACTTCTAACGTCCCCTCAGAGGGGACATCCGAGTGCAAAGTGTTAACCCTTTCAGACTTGAATTTTTTTTTCTCGTACTCTAATGTAATTTAATTTTTAGAGTTAACTTGGACTAAAATAAGTATGGAAAAAATAAAAAAAATTCTAATAGTATAATTTTCGAAGAAAATTGGCCTTCCTTTATGTATACAAATAAGGACATTTGCTCTCAGCGATAGCGTAGGTGATGTACAATATTTTGTGTCCTCAATTGTGGACGCCAGGTCTGAAAGGGTTACGTTCTCTTCGCAAAGTCACTTTTTTTTATATTTAACGCGCATTTAATCGGTTGTTGGAAAGAGCGTAATGCGCAGAGGGATCGTCCATTTCCACGGCCCTTCCCTTCCTGTCTCTTCTCATTCTCTGATCGTTTCCGAAGTACCCGCAAACTTTTTACGATCGAACTCCGTTTGATATCGATCGTAAACGAAAACGGTCAGTGATTTCCAATGGCGGGACTCTCTGGCCGAATATGGGAGCCAGGGGGCACCGAAAGACGAGACGAATTTCGATCTAACCCGTCGAAAGGAATTCGATCGTTTCGCAAGGCTGTACAGAATACGTACGGACACAGAGGACGCGTATTCAGCCGTGGACGTGTTATCGGCAGGGTCTGGCGGTAAACCTATTTCATTCGAGCTCGCGAGCGAAATCTTTGACGTTCCCAGGCCTTTGAATCCTGCGAAGACGGATTTTAAAAACGCCAGACGACGCTCGTCTCGTCCTCGCAAGCTAGATCGAGCGTTATTTTTTCCACGTTGAAACGAATGATGCGCTTAGACGAAGACACCCGAATGGAATAACGATACAGAAGAAATGGGACACGTTGGACATTTATATTTAAAGAGAAATGATATCAGAATGGTAAAAGAATAGAGAATTTAAGATTAAATTTTGATAGAATATTATTTATTTAGTTCTCTGTTGGTCCACTTTCTCGTACGATGATATATTAGCCATTATTACTCGAAAGCATGTTTCGAAATTAATTCGAACCAATGGTCGTTTCAAATAACGAACTAGACCCGTCATTTAAAATAACCGTTACTTGATATAACGACGAAATTCCATTATTTGAAATAGTCATTGCTTCCAATGACGAAGTCACCTCGGTTATTTCATATAGCGTCGCGGGAAATTCGTGACCGAAATGATTGCTTCAATTAACAATTTAACCATGTCCACTGCGTGGCAAAGTGCTTCGATCCGCGTCAAACATCAGTCGTGTGCGCGATATATACTGTTAGGAAGGAAACATAAAGACCGCGGATGCGGTAAGAGAGACATTAGTTCCATCCACGACGAGGAGTCCCCATTGGTTTCCAGACAAATAAAGTGATCGACGTCGTCGTAAAATCTTCCCTTTGTAAAGCGTATACTGAATATGGAAAACAAGGAGGAACTGAAAGACATCCAGAAGGGAAAGGAAAACACGAACGCACGAACTTGTTTAGCCAATCAATACAGGAATAAAGGACAAAATGGAGGTAGATGGGGTTTGAGGTTTTGCGAATCAAAAGAAATATACAGAGAAAAATATATCGATTATATTCGAGCTTCGAAATACTTTTCACAACGTCAGACGTTCGAAGCTCGCAGGACCAGTTAACCTTTTCCATGTAATAATAACTTTTGTTTGAAGTATCTAAATTCAATTTGTTATAATATCAATATTCTCAAACAACAGCGTTAAAACATTCGTTAGTTTTCCATTATTTGTTTCAAACAACTTCGTATAAGTAATCGAACGAAGGACAATATTTCCATTAAAATATTATTATTTGTGTATGATTATGTTCGGTTTTCAAAAATGTAAAATCGTGTAATTTAACAAACTGCAAAGAGTTTTTCGTGGCCATTGCATAACTCAGAAATTTAAGAAAAATGGTGTTGGAGTTGACTACCTGCATACAACTAAATTGCTTGGAGTGCAAAGGGTTAATAAATTGTAAAAAATGGCCCAGTTTCCACGTTGCCAAATTATTCGAATACCCCCAGGAATGTTTCAACAACGAGGCCTCAGTACCAAAGCCCGTCGATCGGAGACGGCTGCAGCCAGTGTTGGTGGCGCGCAAACAAACCCCCCGAAAGTCATAGGAGAATGCAATACTCTCCACGAGAAAAACGTCCACGCTCGCCAAACCAATACGTACATATCTCCTCCAGCGGTTATTATTCCGGCGAAGCTTGCCGCGACCGCGACATTCGCATTTCCATGCCACTTTTTTCCCTTTCTAGTTCTTTTCTATATTACCGAACGCGCGGCTTACAGCGCTCGTTTATTCGCTATTACGAATAATGGAATCGATTTGTGGGACGATTTGCGCTTATATTCCGTCGCGCCCTTCCGTCCCCCCTACCGATTCTGTACGGGGTGGAGAGCGGAGACCGACGGGTTGCGCGATACTCTTGCGTTCATTGGTCCGCGCGGGCGACGAACCGTTCTCTACAGGCCTTTTTACTTTCCCGCTTGTTATCGATTGCGTTATCCGAAAGGTTCGATCTGTGCTAAACGTACACCGAACAACTTTTGCGGCAACTTCCGCAGCGCTTCAATCTTCGAATGGTATCCTCGCTCGAGAAGGAAGAGCACTCTTCTACTTATGTATCGTCGGCGTTTTCTCGATCAGGGTGCCTGGCGTGCAACCTTGAACTTGGGGAAGAACGTCGAGTACGGTCTCGCGTCGTAACGCGAGCAACGAGAGGCAAACTAACTCGACCATCGACGGAAAAGTCTGCGCGACGATGGTGCTCCCGGCTTTTCGAGAGGGAAAATTTAATCAGGCGAAAGGTCGGTAAAAATTTCACCAGCCGTTCCCCGCGAATACGTTGATTCGTGACGAGGGGGTGGCGCGGGCAGGGGCGAGGAGGCTGCAGCCCGGGGACGAATGTTCGCGTCGGCCGAAAGGGGGCCGCGGAATTAGAAAAAAAAAAACCATTCGCGCTTCTTCGACGACAATTTCTCTTTTACACCGCGCAGAGACGTCGCGCGAAACGTGCTATCGCGCTTCCCACTTGAATAATTAACGCTGGTGCGACGTTTACAATTAATACGGCCCATTATCGCGACCGAGCTCGAATTTCCTCGCATCGAATCGTCAGATGGTCGACCTAATTAACCGGTGCCATTTACAACCTTAATAGCGCGCGAAACGAATCCCTGCGAATTTTGTCGCGCCAATTACAAATAGGCTCGGGGCTCGACCTATAAGCCCCGCGCGTCGAAAAGCCTGGGACGGATACGAAAAATTAAGGGATCCATTTATGGACGCGGTTGGACCTCGGGTAACCGCGCACTTAACCCTTCGACTGCGGGACCATTTTTTCTTGAAATTTGACGAGTCGTAAAGGTGCGAATTAAAAAAAAAGTAGAGCTCGTAGAGAACGACAAGACGGAACTTTTGTATACAGGGTGTCTAGGTATAAGTTCGGACATACGCAGGGTGTCAATTCTGCAACAAATTTCCAACAAAAAATTACTCTTAGAAATATTCTTTGTGGCGTCTTATTCACGAGTATTTTCACTTTTAATATTTTTGCTGCCTTTTTGACTTGACACTCTTTAAAACTCCACCAAATTACAGTGGAAATTTAAAACTAAGTGTATCATTCGAAAGAGCGTTAAATTTCCCAACTCCTTGATGCAAAACCAAAATTTATTACGTAGATTTAACAAGTGAAAAATTAGGTCAAACTTTACATTGTGAAAATCTCAAAAACTTTGACTTTTTCTGTATTCGACTTTCGATTTCAAAGACATAGTTGTTTGGCGGGCACTCCTCGGGAGAAACTTCCTCGAAGTCTCAGCTTTTGAACGGTATTGTCAAAGAAAATTGTGTGGTGGTATTTTAGGTAGAAAATTACGTTTAAATGCAGAAAAGCAGGTCGTTTTTAGGTGAAAATCGACATTTTTCAACAAAAATCGACTTGTTACTTTAAAATTAGCTTGACATCGAGTTTTATGTATTTTTTGGTGACACTCCCGAGCCTCCCCAATTAGGAAAAAAACTGTCTTTTTTTTACACATCAAGGTTTTGTTTTATTTCCAATAAATTACTCAGCTTTTAATATGAAATGCTATATAAATTTTTGTTGTTTTAGATAGTCCCTTTAATAAGAAATAATGTTTATTTGAATAACTTTTTTATATTCTGGATAGCTTATGAAATACGACAAAAGATATCGTTCGATGAAAGAACTTCAATGTGGGGTAAAAATGCATTCAAATCAGTAATTTTGTAATTAGTCTTTATTATTTGATGGGGATTTGCGAGGAATCAAGTAATGGCCATTGATCTTATATCGAAAGAAGATATGAAAACCAAAATTCGTACCGCTTATGCATCAATTAAAGAGATGATGTTGTCAGATGTTTGTATGAATTTATTACAAAAATTATTTAATAAATGTTTAGAAGTCAACGAGTGTCATTTGGAACATTTAATGATTGAATAATAAACATTTTTTTGTCAAAAAGAAAACTGTTAGAGGAAAATATTGTTTGCCTTAGAGAAGGACAGTACTATGATAGATAAAGAGATTATCTCAAGACTATATTTTTCGAGATTTGAACATTACGAAATGTTCATTATTATAATATGTATAACATTGTAGCTGATAAAACGATAAATTCAAACATGTTTAATACGTTGATATTATGTATATGGGCTATGTAAACCTAGCCCCGACTTTTAAAAAATTAACTTTGTTTTACGGAAAATGATAAATAAAAAAATATGATAAATGACCAGTACTCTACATTGAGAATAACTTTTGAATGGTATTGTCAACAAAATTTGTACTGTGATAATTTCGGAAGAAAATGACGTTTAAATGCAGAAAAACGTTCAAAATGCCCGCCTCCTAAATCAAAACTTTCGATTCTCCTGCGCCGAAAAAAATCGATTTTTTGCTTTGTGAAATCGATCGTGTTCCAATCTCCATACCATTTACCGGTACACCGAGGTTGATTTTGATCAAATAGTCTCTAAAAATGAAAATTCTATGGATACATGGTTCGAAAACAATTCAAATTATTCACCTCGGAGTCAGGCTCTACACACGGTTGGGAGAAGCTTGAGGTGTCAAAAAATCGGTTTTTTTCCTAATTGGGGAGGCTCGGGAGTGTCACCAAAAAATACATCAAACCCGATGTCAAGTTAATTTTAAGGTGACAAGTCGATTTTCGGTGAAAAATGTCGATTTTCACCTAAAAACCCACGCTTTTCTGCATTTAAACGTAATTTTCTCCCTAAAATACCACCACACAATTTTCTTTGACAATACCGTTCAAAAGCTGAGACTTCGAGGAAGTTTCTCCCGAGGAGTGCCCGCCAAACAACTATGTCTTTGAAATCGAAAGTCGAATACAGAAAAAGTCAAAGTTTTTGAAATTTTCACAATGTGAAGTTTGACCTAATTTTTCACTTGTTAAATCTACGTAATAAATTTTGGTTTTGCATCAAGGAGTTGGGAAATTTAACTCTCTTTCGAATGGTATACTTAGTTTTAAGTTTGCACTGTAATTTGTTGGAGTTATGGCCGTTTAAAGGTTGTCAAGTCGAAAACGCAGAAGAAATATTAAAAGTGAAAATTCTCGAGAATAAGGCGACACAAAGAAAATGTCTACGAGTAATTTTTTGTTGGAAATTTGTTGTAGAATTGACACCCCGTCCGAACTTATGCGTAGACACCCTGTATTTACAGCTTATTTACACCACGTTTAGTTTCAGAGATAAAAATTGAAAACTTAGAAAACCTTCTTCCTGAAATTGAATTTTTGCGACGAACTTTAAAGTTTTGAATTTTTATTTCCGAAATTAAGCATCCTATGATTAACTGTACATACAAGACAGTTTTGTCTCGTCATCCCCTATAAGCTGTTATTCTTTTTAAATTTATTTAAGGAATACAAACATTTCTTCGAGGCCATTTCTCGAGGCCGTATATATATATTTTTTAAGGTTTGGGGAGCTGCGAGTTGAAGAGAAAAGAAAAGGATAAATTCGTTGATATGACAATTTTGAAGAATATATTTAATAGTAAACGATGTAAAAGTAATTCATTCGACTTGCTTTCGTTACCAAATTTAACTAATTGCCTCGCTTTGAGGAAAGTTCCGAACACCATCTGAAACATAAATATTAACCTTCCAAAGGTGGATTTTCTACTGAAGTTTGCAAGTCGATGGAACTGACTATCTGTCTACAAGGAAGCAATTTGCATCGCTGCAGCTAAGTTTGTTTACTTATTTATCGAGATATTGAGGTTAATGAACTATTTTTAAGAAAGTGAAAGTTTTTAAGAGTTGACAATTTTGAAAAATGGCAACGAGATTTTAACGTGAACCGAATTTTGAGTAGGTAAATACCACGTTGACTGCAAGACGAATATTCTTGAAAGTTCCTTTTAGGATTACACGTTACGTAGACTAGTGGAGACAAGAGATTTATTTTAGTAACTTCATCAAATATCATGAATTTCGTTTAAATTCATTTCCTTTGACGCTTACTTTCGGAATTAATTTCTTTAATTTTTCGATGAAAATCACAAAGCGTATATGGATGGCGTGGCGATCAACGCGATAGAAATTTCATTGAGAACAGGTTTAAGAATATTTCTCACGTAATCGTAGGGCCTTTCGTTATTTCCCTGACGATTACGATCCCATAATTTCAATTCTATTTGATCCGAGACTGGCCTTGGTTGCCCCTTTTCCTTTGTCTCGTCCCTTCGCTCTTTCGATCTCGCAGTGGTATTCCCCGGCTAATCCGCTATGCGGATATTCGCCATCTTGAAATTCCGGAAGCCTCGCGGAAGTTTCGCGAGTTTCACCAATAAGTTTGTGTATCGCGGTATTGCAGCTGGCCGAGCTCGCCTAGTTTCCGTCCGACGATCTTCCACCACCATCACCACCCCACCCGGACTATCCCTGTTCTTCCCGCACCCTCAACTTCCGTTGCTTGGAGGGGCCAACGGTGGCACAACGACCTGGGAAAAAGGACTACGCGAGGGAACCAAAGAGCGCAGGGAAAATCGAAATCGCAGACGGATTAAACGGTCGCCTGAAAGCGGAAAAAATGGACGTTTATGAAAGAAAAAAACGGAGGTGAAATTACGAAGCCAAAAGGTGGCAGGGGTAGTCCGTCCCGAAGAAGAAAAGATCTCACCCTTTTTCAGCCAACCGCGGAGCACCGCCGAGTACCCTCGAAACTGGTCGAGAAATGCCCGCAGCTAAAAATTTTCGTCTTTTGTTTGAACCCTCCGACCGACCTTTGTTTCGCGCGATTCGCGCGCTAAAAGCGTATTAACACTGTACAGCTGTGGCTTTCAAAGACTGGGGGTCCGCGACCCCCCGCGAGGAGACATTTTACAATGTACACGGGACGCAATTGTTAATTTGTGATGCATTGAAACGTGCAGAAATTGTACGTCTACTTTCAGATTTAAAACGAATTGGTGGAGATACGCGTTACCTAGGTTAGCGGGCATCTTCGTTGTTGCGAAAAATTCAAATTCTAACTTCAAGAAAATAAAACGTTTTGCATTTTTAACCCATTACCCGCCCCGATTCAAAAATACAAACAAAAATATTAAATTAACTGAATAATGCTATTCACACTAACCAACTCAAACTATGTTTGTCATAATTGTTATTGTTTGAATTGAAATATAGAAATTACAGCCCGTTATATTTTTGGGGCATTGTTTGGAATGTACTATAGTATACTAGAAACATTGTCCCTTAATGTGAAAATGTGTCTCGAAAATGGAACACTGGTCAAGGTAGCGCCAACCACCTTATTACAGGTACCTTCGAGTTCATAGGGTTACGAGATATTTATAAGTTCTAACACAAAGAAAAAGAAAACGTTTCACATTTTTAAGATCGTCAAGGTAGCGCCAACCTCTTGATTACAGGTACCATCGAGTTCACAGGGGCGCGTGTGCATCGGCTAATGCGCCGTTAACGTGTTCCGTGACCGCTCCGGAGTTGATGGTAAAAATCGTTAATACAAACGGCCCCCGCTTTCGTGGGCGATTCCTGGAAGAAAGACGGTGACCCGTACGCGGTTTTCGCGACACCGAGTTTCTCGTAGTCTCGCCGCGCACTTCCGTCGGCCGCAGTATAGCCATCGTACCTCGCAATTATCACCCGGCCAATCGTGTCGCGAATAATCAAATTTTTATTTTACTCGGGCGACTGCAGCGTCAACTGCCAAGAGAAATCCCGTGGAACGGCCAGAGGGAATGGAGAAGGCAGCGTTTCGTCGCTGCTGCTGCTGCAGCAGCAGCGGCGTTACCCGACCGACGGTGGGGGTGGCGAGAAAGGGAGAAACGAGGAAAGAGGAAACTCGTTTAACGACCGTGCCAGCGAGCTGATACACGAACGACACGAAATACATCTGCAACGAGATGCAAATTACGGACTTACGAAGTATTGTTACGGACGTGCGGCGGCATGCGCTGCAAATAATAAATTGCGCAACGTCCGCCCTACCCGCTGCCGGGAGTATACTAGAAGCGGGATTCGAGTGGGGAAACAACGCATCGTCCGACTCGCGTTACCGCTCGCGACGAGGAGGGGCCACTGGAAATGCGTACCACTGCCAGAACGAAAGAACGGCTCTGGATTTATAATTCAAACGGTAAACAATTTTGCGGGGGAAATTGATGCACCTTTACATTTGCGAAGGGGATCGCGGAAAGAAGAGTATATCGACCAGTTTCTACTCGGTTGATACTAAAGGATCGTGGAGTAGAGGGGTGTAAAGACGTTTTGGGTGTTTAACCCTTTCAAAGCCACTTTTTTCTGTTTCTATTGTATTCTTTTCTATTTTAGAAATTAATTGTATCAAACTAGGCTTGATTATGTATAAAAAAACAGATAATTTGCCCAATGATTTTCATTTTTTTATACATACGCGATCAGAAATACTTACTGCAACATATACAGTTAATCCCATAAATATTTGTACCCTGTATGTTTAAGGAAGGAATTTGTCTAATTTAAACGATAGGTTTTATGTTTCCAAATAAATTGCTCACTATATATATACATACTAGGTTGTCCCATAAATTCCCGGACACTTGATGCTTGAATTTTTGACATTAAAATTCTTTATGACATTTGATCCAAATCGGAATTGAACAATTGGCAGAAAGATGGATGAAAACTATCAGAAGCGATGGCATTTATTTTGAAGAATAATTATTGTTTGATTATAATGTTATCATAAAATGATTTATTGGTTGCAAGTATCCGGGAACTTATGGGACAACCTAGTATATCTAGTTTATCTAGTATATCCAGTAACCTAGTTTCTCCTTGTACATAAATATTTATACTGAAACATTTATTTGAAAACACAGAACCTATTATTTAATTTAGACAAACTCCTTTAATAGACGTAGAGGGTAAGAATATTTATGAGCCAAACTGTATATCTACGTATGTTCCATTAGAGTCAAAAGAGTTAAAAACGTCTATACACACAAAAACAAAATCACCGTTCTGCGTTCGTGCATCCGCGTGTAAAAAAGCGTATATTGTCAAGTGTCTGTCGCTTTTTGTTCCGTTCCGCCTGTCAACCGCTTTCGTATTCGATCGAGTATCATCGCGTACCGGTGTGTCCCGTCGTGTGTCTACCAAATTTTCACGATAGTTCGCTATGCAGCAGTGGCTAGTTTTTGGAAAAGTTGGTAAGGAGAGGAGCTAACGTGAAAATAAAAGAAATCAATTGGACGCTTTTTCGAGATTGTTTAACGGTGAATTAACGTCACCGCGTTGATAGAGTCTAGTCGAGTCTCGACCTTATCGGCGCTATTCAGATCCGCTCGCGCCACGCAGGCCCAACGGCCAACGGGGTCGTGTCGGTCTAAGCGAGGGAATCTCGACGTTGGCTACTTCCGAGCGGTTTAGCGCGTTTCGGAAACTACGCGACGTAGACGGGACGTGGCGCAGCCTCCTCCCCATCCACCGTTCTCTCGCCCCTCGACTCCAGCTGGTCCCTATGGCAACGCACTTAAGCTCGCTTTAGTATTTCAGTCTCTGGAAGAGGGTTCGCAGGTCTCCCCCTCGGCGGTCTCGCTCAGCTGACTCCTTTCGCATCCTCGTCTCATCTGGCCAACCCCCACGACGACGACCAACTATTGTCCGAAACTGCATCGCAGTGGGTCAACTTGCTCTTTCCACTTTGCTCGGTGGCCTCTTCCGCCCACTCAACCCCCGCCATCCTCTGTCCTCTTTCGATTTAACTAGCTCACCTGTTTTCTCTCTTTTCGACCCGTCGGTGTCGGTAGAAACCTCCGTCTCGCGTCTCCACGGGCGCAGCTCCAAATAGATTTAACCCGAGTACCACCTCTAAACGTCGTGAAACGGAACTTCCACCCTCGCGGCTGCTTTGTCCCACGATAAACGCAGCAGTGCGTTGCTCGCTTTCACGTCCGAGGCTGAACGCACGCGTCTCTGGGTACGCTCCCGCGTCCGTCTACCTGTCGAGGACATACCCCTCGTAACGCTCGTAACAGCTTTGAAATTAGTTTCGCTCGTTTTCTTTCGTTTCTCAAACTTCGCCCTCGCGTGATCCCGTACCGCCGCGACGACCGTCTAGCTCCATTCCGCGAATCGCTACGCCCCGGTGTCTTTCTTGGCTTGACTTCGTCGCAACGGGGAATTAACCGTATGGCGCATGGCGTCTGAAATGGGATAACCGGATCGAAATCGTAACGCTATTATTATTGTTGTTGTCGAAGCGACAGCAGTTCGCGATATGTACGTTTTCGAAATAGAACGGAGAAGAATGATGTCTGGCCAGGTATAGGCTCATACTACTTGCTCATACTACTTGCTCGTCTAGCTACGCGCGGTCCTATATACAGTCAGTCCCTTGAATATTCGTGCTCTCTATTTCTACTGACGAAGTTTGTTTAAATAAATGATAGATTTGACGTTTCCAAGTGTATAAATATGTTGATGTATATATGTATAAATATATACATGTATAAGGTTATCTATAGTGATCCGGTGCTACTCAGGCAGAACTACAGACAAAAGAAATGGATAATGGAAGGCGAGTGGGGGGGGGGGGGGGTTGGTATCTGAGAGATAAATACAATTGACGTCCCTTCTTCACGAGGGTATCCTCTGCGTACGTTAGTTCGAGAAAATTGCTAAGCTTATTCGTATACATAATCATTATGTTTAAAAAATTCATTTTGTAATATCAAAACTATTGTTTAATTTAAACAAACTTCGTCAACAGACATAGATGGTACGAATATTCATGGGATTGACTGTAAATTTCATTGCCTGACCATGTACGGTGCAATACTACTCGTCTGCCTTGACGCTGACAGTAGAATAGACCACGGCATCTCGTCACACGAGGAATTATTACCAGGCTGCTCCCAGTCGGACAAGAAGAACGACGTATTTAGTTGAACGAATAGAAAATGTTCCAGGTACTTTCGTTCTACTATTCGATCCGAGTAAATACGGTACCTATTCGATCGGTGCCGGCTTCATATGGAAAACATCAACTTCTCCGACCGCATGGAGTTTCGGTCCTCGTGCCACTCGCGCGGAAAATCAATACGCGATAACAAGGTGGCGAAACGCCGCCGATAAGGATGATATTTATTGCTCGCGTTAATACGTCCCGTCTCGCGACGAACAAAAAGAGCATAAGGGCCGCCGCGCTCTTAATGAGCACCGCGGAGTTTATTACCCCGCGCTTAACGGAGATTAAAACAGCTTTAAAAAGGATGCCGCGAGTCGACGAATGAGCCGAACGGTGTAAAACATTCACCCGTCTACGGGTAACGGTAGACGCTCGTAATAACGGTGATTCCCTGGGTTTCCTTTTGTCTTCGCGACTCGGTACCGTAACGAGAAAGCGCGATCCTCGCGATCATCTCCCATGGACGGTACACGGGTGAATTCGAGCGCTAGCCCGCCAGTAAGATCGATGTCCGTGCAATCGATCCACGAATTCGTCCTAAATACACGCGGAACTTTCGTATTATAATCTACAGTTGGGTATACTGCTCGAAAATTGCAACGGGCCATTATCGATATCTAAAGCACGGGTAGCGAATTCTTTCTCTTAACTGGTCGAATGGGCTGGAAGGCCGAGTCTTAATCCCTGAGATAATTAATTACGCGATGCCTTGGTGGTACCATTATACCAGGTGTTCTTTAGAATGAACAGTGTTGAAATAACCGAAGAATAAACCCTGATCTGTAGGGTTACGCTTGATATGCTCGAGTCGAACAAACGCGATGTCAACGTAACGACTCTTAATCGCGAATCGGAGCAACAAATTTCCCCAATATACGAGACATTACTGCACATGCTGACTGGTCTCTTCCTAGAATGGTATCGCGACGAAATAAAGGACAACGCGTTGACGGTAGCCGTTGCAGTACCCGATACTGGACAGCGGTGTGACGCGGAAACAGAGGACACAATATCCAGCTTGAAAGGAGATGCCACGATAATAAATATGCCCAGCGCCGGTAGCTATAAATCCCGCGTAATTGAATTTTCAACATCCATAACTGGTCGTCGTTGCCGGTGCGACCTCAGGAAATAGGATGGGATGTATCTTAAACCGACTGGGGTCGTTCCTTTCTATTCTCGAAAAGGCGGAATCCCTTCCAAGCCCTCTTCGATTAAAACGCTGCCTCCTTCGTCCCTCTCCCTTTCTCCCTTCCTCGATTCTTCGGTGTTCGCAGACTGGAACAATTTTTAATTCGCTCTCCAAACCGATTCTTCTCGTTGCTCCTTCCTTTCGTCTCGCCGCCTCCGTTCGCTCTCACCCCCAGACTCTCGCACCAGCCCTCCTCTTCGATCTTTCCTCCCCTTCGCTTGTCCCTCGTCTCCGTCGTGGTCGTTCCCCTCCCACCCGTTCTCTTTCTTCCACTCGTGGAAGGCGAAGTGTTCCTTTGACGGGAACATCTAATCAAGAATTTCTTCGAGCCCAGAATCCATGGCCTGCCAAACTCTGCTTTCCTTCGCTCCCACCCTCACTCTTTCTCTCTTTCCCATTCTTCTTTCGTCGATTCCGTTCCTATTCTGTCTCCCTCAACGCGCCAAGAAGCGCGGAAAAGTTTGTGCGCGGGAAAGTCGCGTAGACGCGACGAACGAAGAAAGGAAAAGGTTCCATCGGGAACACGTCGGTTGGCTTGTATTCAACGCGCACACACTTCCAAGGTTTAATGAAATACAGCCCCCATGGGCAAGGGGATCGGGATCTTCCCCAATCAGCGCATCCACCGCTATACTTGGAAGACTTCAGGTTGCAACCCCTAATTCTTACTTCTGCTGTTTCTGTTACAACAGCGATGTAGTCAAACCGCAATTCCCTAGTCGGAGCTCCCTTTTCCTATTGGCTGCCTCGGGCGAACTGAAGCAGGTCTGTTAGATCCCTCTTCGTTTGGAACTTGGAAAGAACAAACAGAGAAAAATTATTTGTTTAAACGCTTCGAATCTAGAGGTCTTCAATGTCAAAATACTTCCTTAACTCGAGATTGTTTAAACGCTTCGAACCTAAAGGGCTTTGACGTCAAAATGCTTCCCCGACTTAAATTTGTTTAAACGCTTCGAACCTAAAGGGCTTTAACTTCAAAATGCTTCCAAAACTATCCATTTCGAATCCTATACTCAACTAAAAGTTTTTAACGTAGTACGCGGTATTGGATTTCAACCGACTTTGAACGTATATAAATTTTGCGAACTTGGGACGCGACAAAATTTTGCGGACCCGGGAGGCTCTATTGAAAATCAATTTTTATCCAGCTTTTTGACGCAAAGCTCCGCTATGCACGGGAGTGTTCGGCGGGGGGTCACCGACGTCGGTTTCGCGGGCCCTGTGGTCGGTTAAATTCGCGATGTTCGCGAATTGGTCGGCAGGAAGCGGCGGCGGACGAGCCACCGAACGAGCTGGTCTAACGCGAGAGATCGTGGAGAGCCGTGACGCCAGAGATTACGATAAGCCCTCCAAGCGGCGAGAAACAAATGACGTACTAACTGCATATTAACTGAACTGCCGGGCTATCCGTTGACTCCGCCTCCTGTCCGTGGAGCCACGCGAGTGTACTACCTACCTACGTGTAGCTACACGATCCACCAGCGTTGCAACCATCGGACTAAACTTTCCATGCCGCGTTCCACGGCCACGTAATCGCCTTGTCTTCCTCGACGAATCGGAATCCTCGTACGGTGAAAACCGCTATCCCATTCGGGACACCGATCCTGGCACGGTGATTACACTTGCCCGATACTCGTGTCAATTTTCAGCTTGCAAAAATTTCCAACGAAAGATCTTATCCGTCGTAAATCTACAAAATCGAACGATTTTTCGGATTGTTGACACGTTGAGTGCCACGCGAAATTTTTAACGAAATCCCCGTAAGGCTATGCGCGCTGCTTAGAAGCGCTGGTATTATGTCAATGTACGTTATTTAGATTTACACTGGCAGTCACCGATGACTTTCGCAGCACTCAACGTTAATGCGTGTAGTGTCACGTTGGTGATTGACATTTTGAACTTGCGACGCATCTCTCAGGACGTTTGGAGTTACGAGATGTTCAAAGAAGGGTGAGACTCATTCCTAAGCTTGTTCGTAAACACTGTTCGACACGTCCGGACGACTCCAAGTCTCGTCTGCGAAAGCGCGTCGAGTTTCGGCTAAATCGGGCTCCCTTTAGTTCCGTCCTACAATAGGGAATGTATCCTTGTCGAAATCCGAGCCGAGCACGGCGACGCGTGCTCCCTGTTTCATATTTTCAGGAAACCAATCTGATCCCCGCAATTTATAGATTCATGGATGCGAAAAAGGAGCCCGCGGGTAGCATTTTTCTCGGTTTGGGATTCGCTCGCGGAAAATATCACATTTCCCTGATATCAATCTTAAGGACGAAAATTCCACGAGAGTTAAGGGGAGTTAAGGGGATCTGGATAACGAGAGCGTAACGGGATACGCTCAATTTTCCATAACAAGCGCACGAACAAACTGCGTCCCCTGCGTCTCCTCCGTCGACTATGTAAAACGTGGCGAGAGAAAAAAGCTACGCCGAGGTATCGCAAAATGGGAGATCCGTTTTTAAAAAGAAACGCGTTTACGCGACGCGTGTACGATGCATAAGAAGCAGCGAGATAGGTTAGGCTGGCTCGACGGTGACAAAACGGAGGCTATTTCCGCGAATTATTCAAGACGGTACCCGTACCATCGGTTCGAATGAATTTCATTTTCGCGAGTGAAACGCGCGATAAACATTCGATAAATATTCCTCGTGTTTACATTAAAATATTTACGTTTTAACCACGACGGTAAGATCGCATTTCCGAATGCGCGAGGAATAGATTTATTCAATTTCTCGGTTTAATGAACCTTACAAATACTGTACAGAACGTGTTAAGAATGATTGCGGCATTACTTTTATGTCGCGGCACGTACTCGCGTCAAGTTCGTTACCGCGAGCATAGGACGTCGGTACAAATTAAACGCTATAACTCGCAAACCAAACACTCCACCTACGGACGACCTGCGAGCATCTGAAAGAGCATGAAAGAAGGTACAATTGATATAGCTTCTCGTTGAAAACGGAATCGAGCGTATTTTTCTGTGTCGCGGTGGATACGAGCTCCTCCAGGTCGTATAAATCGGTATAAAATAATGGTCCGTAGAAACTCTGTGTCATCTATAAGCAGAGATTTGTTTGAACAGGTATCGTTAAGATATATGTAATTGTTCAAATACGGGAATTGATAACCACAACGAACGGTGATTGTGTAACACTTGGGGCACTGTAATGCTTGAATTCGGAACGATACTGATAAATTATGTGTTGTATTTGCTGCAGTTCAGCTCGGCATTCTCTAAATTTGCGATGTAACGTGTGTCTCAAACTTTTTATCTTCTATGCAATCGTACATACGTGTTCGTAGCTACCTCCTTTATTTTTCTGCATTTTATTAATCCAACAGTACATCTAAAAATTGTAAGTTGTATTACAGGCTGATAGGAACTACGTCGTTCGTAATAATAATAAATACCGATAATCGTGGTAAGTTGGAGCTCTACGGAGGTGAAACACAAAACGAAAGTTTGCCGGTTGATTTGCTTTAACGATGCTTTAATAAGAGTACAATCGATAGTATCTGCGAACACGTCGCAGCGGGTGTTCGCCGTAGGCCTGACTTCCTGTAGTCAGTCGCAGAACCTCGACAGGGAATAGAAACGAAAGGTTGACGATCGAGATCGCACCAGTGGTGAGTTTTTATGGTGGGTCTCGGTCGAACGCGTCGCAATTAATCTTACCCGTTGTCGAATGGAGATTCGAGGATCGGCGCGACTTACGCGTCGTCCGACTTGATCTTTTCGGTTTGGGCAGAAGCAGTCTCGTGATGCTGGGGTTCCGGCTCGTGGATGCCCATCCACTTGCAGCGCTTCTGCAGCTCCATTCGGTACCTAAGCGAGAACGAAGAAGATAATCGTTTCACATCGAAGCTCTCGTCGACGGGAATAACGCGAGAACGAGACGAGCAGTTTGCTCGGTGTACCTTGGATGATTGATCGCGTAAATCCACGGGTCGATGCACGAGACCGTTTTCGCGAACACGGCGGGTACCATCGTGGTGGCCGGCGACAGCAATTCCCTGCAATCGATTGTTTCGGTTATCGTCGCGAGAAATCGATACTAAACGCTCGGGAACACTTAGCAATTTACCGATTGCCGAAAACTGCTGTCAGGGCGACGACCGCGTACGGTGTCCAAGCGAGCAGGAACAGGAAGAATATCGTGAACGCCACCTTGGCGATTCGTAGCTCGACGCTTCTCTCTTTGTCCTGATTCGTCACCAGCGACTTCACGTTCATCTTCTTAGCCTGTGGAGCCGAGATAACCGAGGTAGAATCGAAGGTATTCGGAGACTCGCAATAGAGTGTACCGATCGACCTGTTCTCGCAGCATCTTCTCGTGGTTGCATATAGACTTGAGCAGTTGAGAGTAGAAATAACAGATGAGACATAAAGGTATCAAGTATGCCCAGATGAAGATAGCCATGGCGAAGGCTCTGGTGTCGTCATCCTCCGTCATATAGTCGAACGAGCAGGTGGTCAGGAAACCCTCTGAAAGCGTTAACGAGAGAGGCGATCAGTGAAGCGGTGGCAAACGAGAATGGTGATGTTCTGGAAGCTGACTCTCGAAGCTTCGAATATTTGTTACCGGTGGTGAATCGACTCCAGATCTGCAATAGCGGTAAAACGGTGAACGGTGTCACCCAGAACCACGTTAACGCGATGATCACCGCGGCCTGCTTCGAGTTCAGCCGTCCGTCGATCGGGCAGGAAATGGTCCTGCGGAAACAAACGAAATCGATTCAGTCCTTCGTGCAACGACTTTGGAAAGCACCGATCGCGTAACGTTTGGAAAAGGTGTCGTCGCAACCTGTATCGATCGAAAGCGATCACTGCGTTGCTGATAGCCTGCCCGAATCCAGAAACCGACCCTAGGACAGCATAGACGTTGCAACCCACTTCCCAAGCCAGCATGCGTTCCATGAAGCAGTTTATTATTAACATGGGCATCTCGATGGCCATTAGCAAGTCGAACACTGCCAGATTCACTATGAACATGTTGGACGGCGTTCTCAGCGATTTCGATCTGAAAGAAAACGTAGGAATTAGTTTGATACGAGAGGGCTGGAGTTAACAGTGGTCGGTACACCCTCGAGCACGCGAGATCAACCCTCCAGAAGAAACGATGCCGACCCTCGTCGAGGGATGGCGCCACCACAGTCGTCGCCATCGCTACCCCGTATATGCGACTTTAACCCTTTGAATGCCAGAGGAAATTTTCGTACATATCCGAAAAATGCCAGAGAATTTCGAGCAATGATGCACGATTGTAAAGAAAAATGTATATTTCGGTCAATTTTATTACAAGGTTTATGAAACTTTTACACGATACTAAAAATATGTCAGATTTCCCTTATTACTAAGAAGATAGAAATAAAACGTTATAGGTTTAACAAAAAATAAATTTGTATAAAGAAATGATTTTCACAACAACTTGAACTTGCACAAATAAATCTATCTGTATCTATTAAATATTGACGTTACTTGGGTAAAGCAAATTGATTTTTTGATGAGTTATAGCACTTACAGCTTCGAGCAGCGATCTAATTTCTCCTGGCACTCAAAGGGTTAAAAGTCCGGCAAATAACAACTGCACGTTAAAATAAAATGGTACTTTTAACAGTTTAAAGGAACATCCTTCTACGTACACGTAGACTGGTAAAACTGCCACGAAAATGATTTCAAAAAAGCATCAGCTCGTGTTTGGTATGGTATACATCATGGTATACATTTGCCATGTATCGATACCTGATCGCGTATCAGAACTCCAACGTTCATCGATATCCGGAGCATTACCGTGTAATGAACCAGGTGAGTACACTTACGTGCTAAATATCCATATGACGCAACCATTTCCCACGAAAGACATCATCAGCAGCAAAGTGTAGATAAGCGCCATTCCAAGGTGCCAATATTTCCCCGGCGCGGGGAACCCCCTCCAGTATGGGTGTATGAGGTCCACGTGCTCCGGAGGCACGTTCCATCCCAGATATTTTTCATGCACCGTCGAAACACGCCTGCACGCCAGCGAGAAAACAAGCAGAGTTTAATTTCTCTGGACGAAGACTCTCCGGCCCGCGACACTTTCGGATCCAGGAAGTACAGGAATCGATTAAACAGACATCCTTCGCTCTACCATCTCTCCCGAGCAAGGCAGCGAGAGGTACTCAGGGTTCGATAGAATTAGAAATGGAACCGAGACGAGAGTCTCGAGCATTTTGTCCTGAAACTTCTGTCTCTGACTGCGTCGATTCCTTCACTTGCCGGATCATGAACGGAATACTCTACTCCCACCGCCCAATCTCCTCGGTTCGATCACCGAATCGCAAACCAACACCCGGATCTCATCTAACGCGGCACAATCGTTGTCTTTCGAGGAATCCCTTCGATCCTCGGATGACGAGCGCACGCTATATGTTTCCCATTAGGGAAACGAAATACACCCAAGCCAGTCAAACGTCGGGAACTTTGCAACGACGCGGTGTCGGGCGCGGGAGATTCGGAATGGAGGCGAGAATCGCGGTGTTACGAGCACGCACCCGGATTCGTCGCCCATGTAAGCCAATGGAGCGTTGACGAAAGTCTGGTTGCGCAACAGCATCTCGGTACGACTCGAAGACTACGGTTTGAGCTTGGTACAACGGTACTCGCAGTCGCTTTTGCAAATTAATCGACGAATGCGCCGAGCCGGATCGCGGATCGCGGCAGCTCGACCGGATAAATGCCGAACGTTGAGCACGGCAGAGCGGAAACACGTTACTTCTTTTGCGATTCGACCGAGCGACAAACGCGAACGGGGGTGTACCGAGTCGATCGATACTGTCGGGAAGAAAGGGGTGAAAAAAAATGTTCCGATAAACTCGCGTTGGAAAGGATCGAGGTGTGATGCACACGGTTTGAAGTGAGACGCGGTGCAGAGGTCGTGAATACGTTCCGCAACTCACTTGACTCGCTCTATCGCGATCCCTTCCTTTTATACGCACGACGAATCGTGATCGGGAATGGCGTGCTGCTTGAGAGTTTAATTCGATTTGCGATTCACAAATACGAGAAACCTTTTGTTCGGCTGAGTCTAGGCGGTCACGCGAACCGATCTTCGCTCGTGTTACCACCACCCTCCGTGACGCGATGCCCTTTCGCGACGATTCTTAATCTCTCCTCGAGGCTACGTTTCGGGAGCGAGCTGAAGAATTACGGGGGTAGACTTCGCGCTCTCGCGGGAACGAACGAGACGATGCTGGAGGGCCAAGGTCATTCGGGAGTCGCGCTCTCTTCTTCGAAAGTCACGGGAAGAGATGGCAACTGAAGAACGATAGGGGCGAGTTCTTGACACGCGGATACGACTTACTTCTATCCCCTCTTTTCTCTATAATCTTCGATATGTGTTCCAAGTTATTGACGATCTTAATTATTGAATAAATTAAGGACTCAACCGTTTGCAGAATAAAAGAATTGTTTATTAATGAAATGAACGTTAAGGTACGGAGGCCAAAAAGACGTTGACCGGTTGAAGACTGTTACAAGAGCAAAACTCAAACGCAGGAAAACTATTCTATTCGCTCGACATCGCCGAACGGTCGGCGGACACATGGCTTTTATGGTTTGATCTGGGCCTATGTCAAGCAGAGAAACTCGCAGCGAAAATCAAAGGAGATACAAAATACACTTTAGCTTCAACACAAGTGCCAGTAGCTGCACCTATTACGCCTAATAATTGATAATTGAGCCGTTCACTGCCGAATCGATTCACTCCACTTTTTGAAAAATCTTACATTTAAGTGTCAAAGCACTTGGTATAGTCATAACATTTTATATTTATAATAACTTTCCTGAATAATAAAGATTAACACCATTTCCCGATTTCTCGGGCCATTGTAAACAAGAAGGTAGAAAGTCCGAACGAAATATCACGAGTGCGACTCGTGATTATTGTTTACGGTCCAAATTTCTTACCACGAGTCTCGCTAGGTAAGCCTACGCCAAAGGGTTAAACGACAAATATTATTACATCGCATTATTATTATTTATTATTATTAGTATTATTTGTACATTATTTCATCGCATTTCTCAACATTTTGTTGTACAGAGTCGATCGATTTGCGCAATGAACGGCTCATTTCTTATTCGATGCTCTGTGTTATTTACTTCATAGTCCTTTACCTTCTCGTTCTTTGTCGTCGTTGACGTCGCTCAAAGTAACGTTTAATGTACCCTATGCACCGTGCACTCGAACAAAACAAAATAAACGAAATAACCAAAGGGCCACGGTCACTCCACTCGCGGGGATCGTCTCTCGCGAGCGTCCGGTTGTCCATCCCTCGTCCGTGGAATGAACCGGTCGCCAAAAAACCTGACAGTCGAGAGGTCTGTCGCGTCGGTCTGCGCTAGAGGGGCTGAAATTACGAGTGTACAGGTACGGCACAGGAATCGATTGGACGCGCCATGTCAATCTCGTAATCGAGGGCTCGTTTTCGTTATCGGTTTAACCGAATAACCCTCTCGAACCGATCGAAAATTCGGAGAAATTGCGACGCACGTCGGTCAGCGTCCTGAAATTTCACGCTGGTCGATCGTCGTCGCCTCGCGTCGCGTCGCCTGCCGTCGCGCTCCGTCCGGCCTGGTCATTGGTCGCGCGACCGCCCGCAAAACCATTTTTACACGCGGTCCCCCATTCGGTGGCGCCGCGCGAAATTCATCTAGGCAAGTGCATGGACCCGTTGTATCCCGATTCTCGGGTTTTCAAGCTACCCCGCGACCACAGCCTTTGCCCATCCAGCGGATTAAATCATAAAATTGTTCCGGAACGGCCGCGGAATTCCGCTGATTTACGAGGGAGTGTTACGCTCGGGCCGCGCGTACACTCGCCGGACTCCGCGTCCGTTGCGTTCTCGTAGCCGCGGGGGCTGGTCGAGCGATTCGCGGCGTTGCCGGTAGGGTTCCAACGGATCTCGAACAAAAAAATAGAAAAACCGAGATGAAATTATCTCGGAAATTCGACGAGAGGAAGGTGAAAAATGGCGGGCTGATATCGATGGACGGCGACGCGACGTGGAGAAACAGAGTAGGCTTGGAATACATGCTGCTGACGATAATAACATCGCTATTGATGAGATTAACACATTGGCTGGCGGACTAACGCGAACATTTCTGTGACGTTAAAAGTTTGCCTTGGGGCTGTTGAAGATTGGACAATTTTACGTTTGTCGTAGGATTTAATTTTTTAACTGTTGGATACTTGGTGGGTACATTAAGCAGGTGAAAATAAGGAATACGTATTTTTGTATAGCTGCTATAGGAAATAATTTGATGCTTGAAAATTAATATCTATTAAGGGGGGAACCTGGTTTAGAACGCTGAAAATAAAGTGGTTTTTAAGAATTTTTTTCAGGAACACAGATAAAATAGAACTTCGCTAAACTTTAAGGGTGTGTTATTACGTGTTCGAAGAATAAAAAAAAAATGTTGTATTAGGAATTAGTGCTTTTTATTCCTGGTATTTACATAATCTTTATAAACACTTCACCACGAAGAGTAACAGATTGTGTACAATGTAGCATATCCAATTCTTATCTAAAACAAGATAAATTGATTTTTTCTTCAATGTTATGTAATTTTGTCCTATATGAGCTAAAAAAAGAATGCAAAAATATAAAATTGTACAAATTATAGGACTTTTAAGAAAAAATTTGATGTTCACGACAAAATTTTGACTTATTTGTAGAAAAAAAGTTATTTAATTTGATTTTTTTTCAAAGTTCTTAGTTCATAGAGGACAATTATTCATTATCTAACTGAAAATCCTTGAGAAAAGCCGATCGGTCAACTAGATTTATCTCTATCGTATACACAACCCCCCGAAACATGGTTTCGAGAAAAACGTGTTTGAAGTTTTCGATACAGAAAAGTAATAGTTATTGAAAACTTACAGTAATCAGAGGTTAATCTGCTATACCAGGCCCATACAGCAAGCCTTCCGCTTCCTCATGAAACTCGTTTTGTTGCATTTGTAGCAGTCTGCGAGCTATTCGAGCCTCCTCCGTACTGCTTGATCTGTGGCGTTCCTGCCTCGAGACTCGTTGCGCGTCGTGCGTATCGGCAAAAAATTTGCTCTGTTGTCCAACGTTTAATTCTAGTGCGTTCATTATTCGTAGGATGGACGAGTACTCTTCATTAAAAATGCTGGCAGCAATGAAAGCGACAATTTCGATCATTTTTATGCCTGAATTTAAATGTTTCGGTGCTAGGCGCCAGACTGTAGAATTGGAACTTTCGTTCGAATTCTGGGTATGGCCACCTAAACATCGAATTAGCAGGTCTTCCTTCGAAAGTTCTTCGTAAATTGGTTGTATGTGTTCAACATACGTAGTATGTGACATCTGGGTGAAGTGGGGATGGATGGTTGAACAATTTTTCTTAACCTGCCGCCTGAGCCTTCCGCCACTCGCACCAGCTGTCGGCTCCGATCGGACAATTGTCATGAATCGGATTTTCATTTGTTGAACACAAATGGTGTAATGTTGCCATTATGGCTTTTCTCATATCGGTCACGGAATCTACATTTCGTCTTATCGCTAGTCCATAATACGTGGTTAACTTTTTAATTAAAATGTCTGTTAATTTTCCTTTTCCACCAAGCTTTCCTGGTCATGACTTGGCCTACGTACACACAAATGCTGACAAATCTGTGTTCAGGAATAGATTCTATATGAATACTATTACTGATTTATGCAAAAAGAATCGATAATTTTGAAATTCTAAACCAGGTTCCCCCCTTAATAACAAAATTCAAATAAAAGTTAGAAGAGTAGCAGACATTAAATTCTAGAAGGCTATCAGTTTCTTCATTTTTATATACATGATTGTTATGGGGCGAGGGCGATTTCGTCAAATCTAATCATTGATATCGTTTCATTTTGTATGAAAATTAAATATATTTGGCATGTGTACTTTTCGGTAGTGAATTATTTATCTCAATTACGATGCAAGAAATGAAATATTAATAATATGAAGAATGTGAATTTACGGAAGTACATAAGTTTCGCAGAAATGATATTCCGTAAAGAAATGTTGAAAGCAAAGTGATTTCTGACACCACGCACAAGTAATGTTGCCATTTCCACAAAACCGTATTACCACAAATTGATATTTTATGCCAGTACGATATTTTTATACCTTGCAATAAATTATTTCCTAACAATATCAGACATTATTATTGTTAATTTTAAATGATCGTGTAATTTTTTAATAAATATGTATCTCATATTAATAGCCACCCATATGTCTATACATGAATATATGCACTTCACGTGCGGCCGTTGCTCGATGGATTCGCGGGGCCTGCGTGCAATATTATACGAAAATTGACAAAACTGTAGGAGGCAAATGTATTGTATTATATATCAATGGATTCGGAAAGAAATTTCCGTTCATATTTGTCGTTATATAAATTTTGGTATCTCTTAAAATAATGTAACAAAAGATTTTTTTTGTTATAAACAAATTACATTTTACAAAATCTGTGACCACTTTTTGTTTTACCTCATGAAACCATGAAACTTTTCCCTAAGAAGATTTCTTATATCTATTGTAGTTTTCGAGATAACATTTTTCTGCTGAAACTTCATGGGGTGATTTCAACCCCTAAACTTGCGATTGGGCAGCTATAAAAAAATACGTGTTCCTTATTTTCATCTGCTTAATGAACCCACCAAGTTTCATCAAAATCGGAGACGGACAGTTGGATATGTTCCCTTGTGAGACAAGAGGGCACCGATAGTTTTCGTTGCATTTTTCCACTGACGTCGAAATACTCAGTTCGATCGTAGTCTTCTTGAGAGCAACATCGCAGCTCCTAACTCTCTGGTCCAAATAAAGAGTGTCTTATAAAAGGGAATAATTGAGTGATAATTATTTTCTAACCCCAATAACCAATATTAACACCGACAAATTCACAAGTCCTATCAAAATTTATTTTCGTTATCGTTTCACCTTTGGAATTCATCTCTTTTTACTCGCTCAATGAAAAGTCCTGACACCCATTTTTGGGTGACGTGGCGACTAACATGTTAACTCTTTGAGGTACACGATTATAAAAGAACAATAAGATTCAAGCTGCACAGAAAAACTTTGTCAATTCAGGCTGCACATACACTTTTGATTCCACTTATTAGACTTTTAGCGTTAGTTCGTAATATTGGCAGATGAATGAAAAACTTTAAATATTAGGAGGTTGCGTTGAAAGCCGCTGTTTATGTATACGTGGATTTTACTGCGAATACTGTAGAGAGTGAGAGCCGTCGTATTTTATGAGTTGTTAAAACAACAGTTGTTATTGGCAACAATTGAAGCGTTTACACGATAATTTGATAGAAAAACGACCATCAATTGTATCAAATTGCATCTGTAAAAGAAACACTGACGGAGTTCGAATGGGAGATTCTCGCTCACTCAGCCTACTCTCCAGACCTGGCCCCAAGTGATTATCATTTGTTCAGATTGATGCAACATGGTTTGGAAGACACACATTTCCGTAATTACGAAGAAGTTGAAAATTAGGTTTGCTGAATGGATAAGCTCGAAAGATAAACCGTTCTTTCGTCGCGTAATTCAACTTTTGCCAGAAGAGTGGAAAAAAGTATTAGCTTTTGAGAACAAATACTTCGATTGATACTTTTATATACTTTACTATTGAAATAAATGCTCAAAATACACGAAAAAACAGCGGCTTTCAATGCAACCTCCTAATAAAATAGTAAAGCTAAGCGAAATTGGCATGGTTTTTAACCCACCTAACTTCAAAGTGTTAATGATAATACGGTGACGAGTTAGAGCTTAGGTGCATGGATGAGGATCCAGGAGCCTGCGTATCACGGTGCAGCCCACTCCTATATCTCGATTATTTCCTTTACTTCGTTTCACGTTATGTCTTTATCGAAGATTCTTTATTTACAGAAAAGGAACACAGGAGTCTGCGAACTTAATAACACGTAGAGTGTTAGGAAATAATAATAGGAAATAGTAATAGCATCTGACATGTAACAGGCTTTAATACGTAATAATTAATACCAGTTAGGAAAAGTGATGCAGATGAAGGATCTGGGTCGCGTCTACGGGAAGCATATGTTTGCGAGATATGAATAGCAGAGGAAGAGAATTCTAGTTGAACGTTGATATATAGGAGGAAACTTGGTTGAACGGTAGGTATGTACCGGAAAGCTGTAGTTGGGAACGGTTAGGGTAGGTGTCGATTCCCTGGTAAGAGAGATTAGATTACAGAGATAAGGTGGAAATGAAGCGAACAGTGCATGCTGCACTATGCGACAAAAATGAAAAATTCTCTGTCCCGTAACAGACTAGGATGATTTGACGAACGGCCCAAAAATGTGATTTTATTCTTGCGTAGAAGTTAACTGTTTCAATCAACGAGGTCGCGTCTATAGGATACAGGAGAAGTTTGAAACGCGAGACTCAAAACTGATGCTGCTCCAAAAGCTATGTGAACTTGGCACCCGACTTTTCAAAAATTAATTTTTTTTTATAGAAAACGATAGTATTTCGTTAGTACCTGATTGTACCTCCAATAGTTTCGTTTGTACCTTCACCAATTAATAATTAAAAAAAATCAAAAAATGGTCAGCACTCGACATCGAGATTTTTGAAATCGGTTTTTCCCGATTCTTTAGAATCGTTAGTACCGCTTTTCGTTTCGTTAGTACCTCAATAGTTTAAATTATACAGCAATTGTTGATCCGCGTAAGAATGAAGTTCATTAATTTTCAACTATTGAGGTACAAACGAAAAGAAAAACGGTGCACACGGGTATAAACGATTCTAAAGAATCGGGAAAAACCGATTTCAAAAATCTCGATGTCGGGTGCTGACCATTTTTTGAATTTTTTTTAATTATTAATTGGTGGAGGTACAAACGAAACTATTGGAGTGTTACGTATACAGAAACTCGCTGTTTGTATCCGAAGCTCGCGTTCATCAATTTTATTTTATCTACCCCCCTGGAATTTGGAGCTCGGTCTCCCTGGAGTGCATCCTGCAGCTGCATACTCTTAACATCATCTTCGACTTGCGTTTCTTTGGAAGACTTCTTATCTACCCTTTCCCAGGGAACGCAGCTGCTCACCTCAGAGCCACGAAAATCCTAACCGTCAGATTTCCAAATATGGAAATCACCGACGGATCCCCACCAACATTTAGGGGTATATAAACCCACGATTTTCGTTGCTCAGGGGATTAGAACGATAGAGTTACGTAGAGTCACATCTCGTCCATCGTTGCAGAGTGTACTTTAGTGAGATCGGGCTTCAGTTTCCCTTTCGATCAAGTTAACCTTATAGATCCGCGAAGACGGTTTTCATCTATTACGGCATTTAGAATCACACTCGACCCCTGCATCGGCAGTGCGTTAACACCGTGCAACAATTAGGTAATGAAATTCAACGTTTACTACACACGACCGCGACTACACAACACTGCACATTTGTAACTTAGTATAGTTATTCTGAATGTATATTCTTTTGTGTAAATTCAAAGTTTCCTAAGTCAATTACTAAACCTTCACGATATAACAAGCAATCCTAGCCTGTGTAACGATCCCACAACATAATAACTTTGCCGCTCGAGTTATTATTCAATTAAATTAATAAGTTGCGAGGCTTTATCCGCGACGCGTAGTATTCATCAACGATACGATTTAAGCTCAGTGTATTCAACCCGAATTCCCTAATTCAACCTATCCTGCGGTTACCCTTTACTGGGAGATACCGATTCCTGCTAGCTATCTGACTTCGCGCCAGAGTCGCTGCACTTTTTCCAACAATCTCACAATTGGAACCTTACCCTACGGTTACCCTTAATTGGGAGATACCGATTCCTGCAGCTATCTGACTTAACGTCCGAGGCGTCTGCATTTGTCTCCAATAACCAACAACCAAACACCCTAACCTACGGTTACCCTTTACTGGGAGATACCGATTCCTGCAACTATCTGACTTCACGTCAGAGTCGTCTGCATTGTCTAATCTATCCTCAGCCTTCGGCACCATTGATACACAATAATTAATCGTATTGGTTCAATTCTCAAATCTATCCCACTCGCTGGGCTCGCACGCGCGTCGCTATCGCCCTGGCTCGTAACAGGAGGTACAATCAGGTACTAACGAAATACTTTCTATAAAAAAAAAAATTTTTGAAAAGTCGGATGCCAAGTTCGCATACCTTGCTCCAAATAGGGTCCAGATGGTGGTCGAGACTTTTAATGTAGTCTGATGGACGGATGGTGGCCTAGTTTATGGAGAGAGAAATTGGAGAAAGCCTTCCTAAACTGTAAGACGAGTCGAGACGACGAAGGAGGATATGAATTGATTTAATCCAAGACTATCGGAGGAGGACCAGTTTGAGATCCTGGTGACATCAGGCGCGCTCGAGAAGATACAGGCTCCGTACGCGCAGCTCGCATGGAGAAAATGCCGCCGATAGAGCGACAGAGACAGGTGGATGCGGCGAGGGAGAAACGAGCGCAAGGGTTGGCGATGGAATCGCACAGAGGAAAGGGATCTCTGTTTCTCGCGCAGCGACGGAGAGTCGCGGGACGTTTTTCACGATTCAACAGATATATTTACGAGCTTTGTTCGCCCGCGTAATTCCCGCGACTTATAAAGCGTCGCTGCCATTGTCCGCGGTGAATATCCAGCGAGAAAATTGAATGACAAACAATGGGCCCAACCGAGGCCGATTATGGTAACAATGTGAACGAAGCGACCGACGGGTGACGCCGGTGCTCGTACTTCTCTTGTTCTAGGACCAGCCACGGAACGCGACTCTTCCTCCTTGAACCCGTTTCGTCGTTAATCTCTCGTCGATTGCACTCCTCCCTCCACTTGTACGGCCCCAAGTGAAACATTCAGTGGCCACAATAACCGCCTCTTCCCGCAAAATCCCTTCATGCTACGTCGCAGAATAGGAGTTTTCGACGGGCCACTTTTAGCTCGCTTCGCGTTCGACTATGAACACATTCTTATTAGACATACATTTCGCATATTCGCTTGTTGGAAATAATACTGTCAGTGTTGCAACGCGTCCGCGACGAGATTCGGAGCCGTTTGATCTTGAATCAAAGGAGTTCGTAAATCTCCTTCACGATTTCTGTCGACGCCGCGAAGTACGTTCGAACCTACGACCGTTTAGGGAAATAGGGTTAATAAGGATGATGAATGATTATTTAAATGTTCGGATAGGCAATATACTTATAAGCTTAAAATTATTTACAAGTGGTCGTGTTCGTTTGATAAAAGCGCGATGTGACTTCGTCAGAGGCGAAAGCTGTTCTCCAGTTTTTCGGAAGGAAAAACGGTAGGCCTGCAGGAAAACTCGGATGTTTCGAGCTACTCGCGAGCCGAGCCGAGTCGAGTCTCGCTTTTCGATCCGAGCCGAGTACTCGAAAGAAGCGAGCGGCTCGACAGGACCGAGTAACTCGGACCGAAGCGAGCGCTTCGAAAGAACCGAGTAAAGGTCGATTCAGATTATACGACACGGACCGCCACGTTCCGGTAACGTGAAACCGCCTTTTCCGAGTACTCGACAGCCCTAAAAAACGGGACTGCGATTTTTCCCAAGTCGAGGAAAATAGGGGGACCAGTGTGGCCACTTGATTGGTCATATTTTTGTCCAATCAACCAAGAGTCCCATTGACATCTACCACTGGGGGTCCGTCCCCTGGGGTGGTCGATGGTGCTAGACCTCTCCAGAATAAGAGGACCCTAGAGCAAAACTTACAACTGCTGGAGACTAGAGTTTTACGAGGTTTCCGAGTACTTGCCTCGATGAAGTGTAATAATGGAGAGGGCTTGTCTTTCCATTTTCTTTCCCGGTCGGCCTGTGTAGGTTCGTTAGAATAAGAACCCCTACCAGTGGTTCTGGTACTAATAATCAGTTATTAGACGCCGTTTGTCGTTCTACAAACCCATCACCTTCGGGTGGTGTCGGGTGAGGCCCCTTGGCTTAGGTATAGCCGCTTGCTGCTGAGTTGACGCGCGGAAGGTCGACACCCCTACCCGCACGCATCTTCGGTATTGGCCAGGTCAAAATACGCATTTTCGGTATTGGCCTAGGCAAACGCTACCGCGAGACGAAGACCGTGAACAAGATAGAGTGAGAGGACAATAGTAATCATTGGCGTAAAGTTAACCCTCGATACCGGACGCCCGCACGAACGACAGAGCCAGGTCACTATTTTGGTATCAGAATACGCCTATACAGTGTGACTGCTCGAAAAAAAGGGGGAAGTTTAGGCGGACCGAACGTCCCTTTCTCTAGAGGATCGAGCGATCCCCTGTCCCCTCAGTACCCCTCTAGTTTGGTGATCGCGCGCCAACCGACCAGCAAGCGACTATACCGATCCTTGGATAAACCCCCTGGATATACTGACATCTACCACTCCGTGCGCTCGAAACGCAGTCCGTGCGGAGTAAATAGTGTCCATGGGGGGCGGAAGATGAGGCGAAGACGATTTCACCATGTGGTGGAATTTTCGCCGAGTTTGGGACCCGAGACATGACCTGGTCAATAGCCACTGAGTCCCGTTCTCGAGGCTCTCGAACGTTCAGGTTTATGACATTTATGTCACAACCCCGCCAGCAGTTTGCACTTGGAGACTGTCCTTGTACAAACTGCCGGCCACCCATAGATTGTGAAATCAATCTTACATGTCACCTTTGAAATTTTGTCTTTGTGGAAAACTGTTGACCACCCATGGACTTTCGAAGTCCATGGAACAACACACAAAAAAAAGAGAAAATTTGGAAAGCAGGAAACTGCGCTACGAAACAGTCAGTCCCATAAGTATTCGTACCCCTCTATATCCATTGAAGAAATCAGTGGAATTTAAATGATAGGCTTCACGCTTCCAAATCAATTTTCCATTCTAAATATGTGCATGATTAACCTTCACACACGTACACTCTTCGTCAAAAAATTCGAGACACTTTTTCGAAACGTCATAAATATGAGTGTTTTCAGCCGATCTTCGGGAAACTTCGTGAGGCTTAGTTTTGAAGTGTCATCTGGGTGTGTGCAAAGTTGCATTGACTTGATTGAAAGTTGCAAAGTTGATGAGAAGTGGTTAATTCGCCCCCCTAAAGAAATTAAAAAAATAGAGTGTTCAATAAAAAAAAAAGACATTTTGCAAAAATATACGACAAAAACTTTAATTTTTGTAATATCTTATTAAACTTGAAAGAAAAGAGTAAAGGATAATTCCGTAAAATTTGAAAACAAAACAAATAATACTTGTTCCACCCATGTTCTATTGAAGTCCGGTCTGGTCTGACCACGTACGGCTGTAGCTCCTTGGTAACATACCGGTTCGCTCTTGAACGCTGATTTCGTCCGGCCCACTGGCTGCTTTTTCAAGCAGTTCACGTTTTGAAAAAGTGTCTCGAATTTTTTGACGAAGAGTGTATACATTTACAATTACATTTGGAAACATGAAGCATTCACTTAAATTAGACAAATTTCTTCAATAAATATAGAGGGCACGAATACAATTAGGCGGATAGGATCCGCCTTTGCCGACAAAGGAGCACTCAAAAACGGGAGAATAAAAATAAATGCCTACACGAGATTCGTTAAATTTAAACCAGGCGGCATACATTATTGAGGATATATTAAATTAAGTCACCTGACGTGGAGATCGATAAGACGAAGGAATTTGAGCTTCGCTGTCCCGATAAAAGAGCTACGATTCTTATATTCTGAGGATCAGACTCGACAAACTAATGAACGTTGCTCGAATTGAGAAGAACGAAGATTTATTTATAAGGTTTTAAAGCATTTATATCCAATATTCCGATAATGTTTGGCAAAAGATAGACTGAAAATCGGACACATTGGTCTCGGGTGCAATCAACTGTCAGTGAATTTAAAGCACTGGTGTTCTAAAAGAAGTCTCAGAATTTTGCTGAATAATAAAATACCTCTGACGTTTGACGTTCCCGTCTAAAAATCGAATCCTTTTGATGCCATTTGGCAAGATCCTAAAGTCCTTTTCAAAAAGCCCTTCATTATTCTATTCCTTGCGGGATTAAAACTTTTGGGTCGTCCCACAAATTCATGTCACTTGTTCCACCGCTACCCAAATTAACTTGTGAAACATACCCTGAAGTGTTATAAAAGAATGTAATCTCTTTTATTTTACAATATCTTTCCACCTTTCTAACATATTCATTATACCGTCGCTATAAAATTTCTGTAGTGTTTTTTACTAAATACTGACACAATCTGCAGCACGACCTTATGGGACGACTTAATAATTACGGGACGTGCATGGGTATAACAATCGATGTAACTTGATTTATATTAATATGAACGTCGAAATCACATTACGAGTATTCATCGTGGCATCGAAGATGAGTATCTCATCGCGTCAACGTGCCTCTTAAACACGCTTCGAGAGCGGATAGCCTGACACTGCTTCGCTTTCACGGAGTTTATGAGCTGGATCAAGGGCTGAATGGAGCCTTGGTATAAACCGTATATTCCCATGGGTGAGCACGTAATGACTAGTGACTAGAAATCGCGTTGTTATCGAGAAGCGGAGGATAGATTGCTTACAATGGGTTCGAATGTTTGCAGAGTGGCTTAATGCGTTGCGTTGCTCAACGAATAAGAACATTGTCTGCGGCCGCTGCGAATTATAAGGTTCCGGAGAACAGGATGACCCGAGTAGTCCAATGACGCTTCAGAGAAGAGTGTCTAACAATTAAATTTAATTAATTTCCTTACATGTTTATTCAACGAGTGTGCCCTTTGATGCAGAGAGTGAGAGAGGACAAATTATAAATTTATCTTTCAGATGTAAATACAGTGAAACCAAGAAAATAAGCACACGAAACGAAAGTCTTTTTATTCCTGTGAACTAGAAAAAAAAAACGCGAATGTCCTCCAAATGCTCCCAAGTTATGTTCCATATTTCATATTTATATAAACGTTATTATAAAACATATTTTCATCACAGGTCCGCGGCGGAAGGTTTGTTTAAAAATCGTCGCTCTTTGATATGAATTTCGCCCGAAACGAATCTGTCGATTCAATATCGAACCTCGTCTGTGCGAAGTTTGCGAATCGATTGATCGAAGCGAATGGAAGATTGACCTACATGGATTCCTGAAAAATGCGCGCGAGTAATAGACAAAATTTTTTAAAAAGTAGAGAAACGTATAAATGATAGGAAAAGTGTTTCGATCAGAGGGTGGTCCCTAAATCGACCGCGCGACAAGTTCTTTCGAGTATTTTTCGAAGGCTTCGTGAAAGCAATCGCAGATTGTTCATTGTTTCGCTGTAGTTTCGTTACTTTTCCATTGACTGAATCCTGTCACGCTTTTTCGTTTATTTCGTAATTCTATTTCGACTTTCGTTTGTATCTGGTGTACCACAAAAATCCTGTGGGCTATTGTAGAGAATCGCGAGTCGTATTTGATAGCACGTTATATTAGTAAATCAATATACTACTTTAAAGAATTGAAAGAAAAAACTATGCAGTCGATTTTCGTAAGATTGACTTGCTATTATTATTTCAAATATTATTCAAATACATTCCGTTATCCTTTATAGTTTATTTCTTTGATAAACAACGTGTCGTCGTTCGCCTTATCCATCGAACCGGGCTTACGCGATTAATTTAACGTCAGACGCGAGCGTGGATGAGATTTACACACAAATAAGACCCAGTATTACGAGCTTATCAAATTGTATATTATCTATTAAATACAATTAATAATAGGAGACCCCTTAATAATAGGAGCAACCGCTTAATTTTTATCCTGCGTTTCTTCTTGAATACGTCAGTGATGAACCACTATCGGATCCTTCTTCTTTTTCGAATGTTCGTCTCATTTTATTTCGCGTATCGCGACGTGGGGCACCGTTTCAAAAAACGCGAAAAAGTCGATTTCTCAAAATTTGTCAGACGTCTCGTTTTTGCAGTCGGCCATTCGTACGGAGTTTACACGCGAAGCAACAACGTACGAAGCACCGCGAATATTAATGCGAGTCACCGTGCGCGTCTATGGACGTCTCTTCGGTCAGCCCGTCCATCCAGCACTTTTGATTTTCCCCCGCATATCCCGAGTTTTGTCTAGCTGGTCGGAGGCGTCCTCTCGCAGCCAGGATCCATCGACGAGAGGACAATGCCTTGTCGCTCCAAAGAGACAAACATTTCTAAGGGCGACGCTACTCTTTGTCCCATCTCTTTCCAGCCCCTCGTCCACTGTATCGGGAACAACTCCCCCCCAATTCGAGTGATCTCGCGAATTTCTCTCGTCGTTTCGTGCATCGCGCTCCCGTTCATTTCCCCCTGCTCGATACAAAGAAGAATCGATCGTAGTCGACGTTTTCGGCTCGTGGCCAATGCAAACCGGGACCACTCGGCCCGGAGACTCCGGTCAAATTAGACGGAAAAAATGACGAATAATGACTCTATCCGACGCTACGAAACAACGTTCGAAGCCGAGGATGGTTCTGGGTACGCAAACCAATCCGTTGAAATTCATTAACACGACTGTTTTAACTCTCTAGCGATCAATACGTTCCTTAGTTTCCATGATACGGTATTTTCGTTTTCATTTTTCACGCAAGAGCTCCTCTTTCGTTCGTCCAATGATTAAGTTAGTTCTACAAGGTGAGTAGAAAATTATTAATATTCGTTATGTGTCGTGGCGTAGTATTTAGGAAACTAAAGACAAATTTTTGCTCTTAACACCGCGACGCTTATCATCCCTTATTCCAAAATTTAATTTATGAATGAAAAATATCGATTTAGCTGCTTTGATCGCATGATTTAGACTCCCGATACTCTCTTTTACAGAGATAACCCAAGTGTCGATAAATACATCGTAAAAATGTTTTTCTTTTTACAGTTACGTAAGACACGACATTACTTATGGGATGAGCTATTACTTTAACACGTCGACCGTTACGCTAACTTTTGTAAAAATTTGTACGGAGGTAAAGTTTTGTTTTGAAATAATTGGTAACTACATAATCTAAAATTTGGTACAGTATGTGTCGTTAAAACCTTACCAGAATTCAAGAATTTTATTCGGATAATTTTCTTTAACCCTTTGGCCTACGCGTTATCTCCTGATTGGTCGGGACATAGTAAACAGAAAGATAGGAAGTCTGAGCGAAGTACCACGAGTCAGACTCGTGCTCATTGTTTATGGCCCGAATTCCTTATCACGAGTCTCACTCGTCGTTGTAGGCAAAATGGTTAACCTTTTGCACTCCTATGTGACTCAACATTCTTTCATGTCCAAATCAATAGGGAAGGAAATTGTTTCAAGAGATACTCTACACCTGAATAAAACTGTTATTTAAGTAAATTTGTTTCTTCTTTCGTTTATTTAAATTGCCTTATGTTTTAGTTAAATAAAATTTCAAATAAAACAACTTAAAAGCGTTGGGAGCAGCTGATAACAAAATTGAAATATACACGGTCTGCCTAAAAAGAAACCGAACTGTTGCTCTAAAGTTTTGTCTAATCGCGTCATCTAGTTACAGATAATAAAAGACGATAGGTTAAACGTTAATTATTGACCGTGCACAGTAACATTTGAATCGATCGTTCACATTCCATTGTGTGACTTGAAATATAACGGACGTTTTGTGACGCTTGTTGGAATACCGCGTTAAATTGAAAAAATCTATTACCGAAACGCTTACGTTATTAAAACAAGTGTATGGGGATGAATGCTTAAGCCGTACACAAGTTTACGAGTGGTTCACTCGATTTAAAAACGATCGAGGGTCCATTGAAGACGAAGTTGGATGTTGCTGCACGACAATGCATCTGCACACAAAGCCGCCATTGAGCGTCAATTTTTGGCTAAAAAAGGCATTGTTACCTTGGATCATCCATCCTACTCGCCTGATCTGTCACCCTACGATTATTTTCTTTTCCCGAAATTGAAAATTTCAATGAAAGGGACACATTTTAGCAACACTTCGGAGATTTAGGCCGCTGTAACCGCCGCACTAAACGGGCTACCATAAAAAAAAAATAGGAATTTTGCAATAACAATAGTTATAAACAAAAAGAAAAATCATTTTTGCAAAGTGATCACTTCGAAAACGAGTCCGGCAGCAAAATGTAAAGAGTTTCGTCGATTTCATCGAATTCAGACCGAACATACGTGAAATAGTACAATTTTCGATAAAAAGTGCAATAAAGTGGTAAAAAATGGAAGTAGGTCAAATGTCTTTTTAAACGTTTAAGAGGCAACGAAGCCCTACCAGATGCAAGAAGATTCAATCCGATTGGTCAATTCGTTTCGAAATAAGAAGTAATACAAAATTTTTCAGTTTTTTGCAAAAAAAAAACGGGTAAAAAGCGAGAAGTTCCAAAATTTGTTGACCATGGGACCACCCCCGAGACATGCTCTACAAGATGCAAGAGGTTTCATCTCGATTGGTCAAGCCGTGTGGGCGTAATCGAGTAACATACAAAAAAAAAAAAAATACATGTCGAATTGAGTAACCTCCTGCTTTTCGAAGTCGGTTAAAAACAGGAGCTGCAAAGGTCCTTCGAAATGTTAATTACGCGGTCTAGAAGCTGTATTGACGCAGAGGGAGATTATTTTGAGTAAATAAACGTTGTGTGTAAAAACTTTACTTGTACTTTTTTCTTTTTATAGCAAAAGTTCGGTTTCTTTTTAGACAGACCGTGTAATTCGGAATGCAAAGGGTGAAGGGTTACGTCAGGCTGGGAAACAACCTCTTGCATCTTGCCCTTCCAACTTGCGCGTTACAGTTCCCATACGGTCAAATATCGTAGTAACGTTCCACGAAATCCCGAATCACCAATGAGAGTCCCCTCTTCAGATACAAAACTTCATAAATTATTTTCCCCGGAGCTCCTAATTCGATCGAACTTCGTGTCCCGAAACTCCTCCTGGTCCCCGCCGTCCCAACCAAACGAAATCCCTTGCGCGATTACGGGAGCAACAATCGTTATTATCAGGGACCGCGGTCCAAGTTTTTTTCACGCGATTTCGATAATGCGAGGCATCGTCAGCGCGTTCGAGCCCCCCTCGACAGGGCCGCTCGTTACTCGATACTTGCAGCGGAGTCGGTGGACTCGCGTCGTTCGATCCCCTAGGTTCGTCGGCGGGGGGGGGGGGGGGGGGCGGGGGGCGGGTCGACGCTCGTGAATGAAATAGCCGTGAAAACTCGCCCCGAGACAGGAATCCCCTTGTTCCCGCTTGTTTCTCCCTTCGCTATCGACGCTTTTCCCTGTTTCCGCATTCAGCTTTGAGCCTATACAAGGTGTTAAAAAAAAAACCATTCGATATTTATATATGTAGTATATAGGCCACACTGTGCCGAGTAAAAAGGCTTTCGTAAACATAGGTCGAAAGGTCAACCGTTTCCGAGGTATAAACATTTTTGTGTGTCGTTATCATAATTGACTTACTAATGAATTTTCGCTGTTCACAGAAGATTTTCTACGTGTCCACTTTCCATTTCTACGCATGCTTGGCATCTTCTTTTCAGAGATTGGATGGCGAGGTGTAAGTGAGCATGTTTCACAAAGACGTTGGTGAAGTCTTTGAAACAGCGTGTGAGAGGGAACCCTTCGATTAGGAAATTTTTCCACGTAAAGACGTCGTGCAGCTAAAGCAATTCCATTAGCACGGCCATACATAAAATGCATATTTGCCATTTCTTCGCTCGAATGATACGTTGACATTTTCACGATACTTTGCAACTGAGAGGTGTGCTGCGATAAGGAGGCAGCTCCATTTTTTTATGGTTTCGAAGTTAGAACATAATCAACGATTTAAAAAATTCCATTCTTTTCTGTTGATGCAGATTTGACGGAGACAGAGAAAGAAGAAGAATGAATTTTGCACTAATTTTACGATTTTTTGGATTCTGCATTTTTTGTCTCAAGAATAAAATGAACATGTGTTTGAAAGAAAATTTTGTTCTCATCATTCGAAAATCCCTTAAACTTCAGGTGTTTTTTTTAGAATGGAGCGCAATAAGGAGACAGCTCCAAACATTAATCCATCCCTCCCCACCACTCCGAAAAAAAAGAATGAAATCGGGAACGACATAATTCCATAATTAGGTACCTATGCTATGATATGAAAAAGAAAAAGGAAGAAAATTTCAAAAATCTGAATTTTAAAACGTTTTTTTTTAATTTCCACAAAAATTTGAAAAAATGGAGCTGGCTCTTATTGATACACACTCCTCAACTCTGTAATATCTACAATCGCCGATCCAGAACTGACTGATTCTCAATGAAATCTACTGTCGACACTTGAATAGGAACATTCAGAACACGGTTTATAAATACTAAAGTAAACATCGCATGCGATGGGAGAAAGTAAGTTAATACCGCAAGCGAATTATCGTTCCAGTTACGGGGTGATCTAACAGAGGTGGATCTAAAACTGAAAATAGAATTTTGAATAGACTTTAGCGATTTAACATTTCCGAACACGACAAGTTGAGAATAAAATTTAAATAAGTAATCGTGAGGTATTTTTCTATATTTTAATATCTATTGATTGGAACAATTAAAACCTAATATCTCCGACATAATTAAACATTTGTGATACATACAGTATCATTCAGTGTTCGATTAAACATTAATAACAATTACGGTTCAGAATAAGTATCCATTCGAGACACTAATCGTGAGAAATTTTTCAATATTTTAATATCTCTTGATTATACCAACTGAATATTAATATCTGACAATAGTTAAATTAATTATTAACAAGACTTATTATTTAAACAATGATGGGGAAAATGATTTTGCTGTGATATTAATGTTTCACGAATTATTTTTTCGATGGATTCAACGAGGCTTCGAATTGAGCGTCGCGCGGTTGTTGTTCGCCCTTCCCTTTCTCTACTTCGAGACACACAAGCGAGGCGGGACCCTCGACCGACACAGGTATACGAGGGGTGATAGATCATTCGTCGTTGATCCTTCGATCGATATGGATCTCGCGATCACGCGTCCGCGTCTCGCGACCCTCCTATTTGTAGTTTCCCTTAGTTTCGTAGTTTGGTATTGGTTAGTTTTAAGGCACGTGTGTAAGAGTGCCCCCTCTGCCAAATAATTATTAATCATTTGTTCAATTTTGTTGTTTGTTCGTAAGTCCATATTGGACTCGCAACTCCGTTCTCCATTTCGGTCACTATTACTTCTTGTGATAAGTGTAGTGGCCAACTATGTAATTGGACAGAAAGGTCGGTTGCTGTCCTCCTGGTGGATCTGCATTCGAGAGAAAGACGATCGATGCCTCCGGGTCAATTCTCTACTCCTTGCGTCACGTCTGGTGTAGTCCAGGACTCGGCAAGCGGCGCAGTAAGGCCAAAGCGCAGTGAGACGGATTGCGAGTCGGGTCCGCCGTGGCTCCCGACGTGGCGTGGTGTGTGGGGAACTGGTTCGGAGGTGTCGGTCGTCATCTCTCGAGTCAGATCCATCAAGAGGAAACGGGACTGACTCAGTAAGTCCGTTATATGGTCGCGATTTCCATTTAGCTCCCATTTAGTTCAAATAATTATTTGTCAGAGTCAGACAAAGACTTTGGAAATCAAAGGGAGTTTGTTTTCTTTGATTTCCATGGTTTCGTACTTAGTATCAAGCTCGTCGACTCTACCATATCTAGAGTATGCATCGATGTATACTCTATGTAGAAGGAGATCGAAGGAACTTTGATTCCTTCTATCTTCGGGTCTCCAGTCGCAGCAACCTCCACGTGGTGAGACCTGGTTATCGGTATTATTCGTGACGAACAATCCTTCGTCGCGAATAATAGCGAGCTAATGGCTGCGAACTGGTAATAAGATCTTTAGATATAAAAAGTGTAAAGAGCAAAACTGTACAGTGTAAAAGCGTAAAGTGGAAAGTGGAAAAGTGGAAAAGTGGAAAAGTGGAAAAGTGGAAAAGTGGAAAAGTGAAAAATGGAAAGTGTAAGGTGCAAAAGTGTACAGTGTAAAAGCGTAAAGTGTAAAGTGCAAAAGCGTAGAGTGTAAAAGCGTAAAGTGCAAAAGTGCAAAAGTGTAAAGTGTACAGTGTAAAAGCGTAAAGTGCAAAAGTGCAAAAGTGTAAAGTGTAAAGTGTAAAGTGTAAAGTGTAAAAGTGTAAAATGCACTATTAGAATTTTTTTTTATTTTTTCCAATTTCGCGCTAGTTTAATCGAGATACTAGCAAACAAACACATTCATATTACAGAAACGGTTGACCTTTCGACCTATGTTTATTAAAGCTTTCTTACTCGGTACAGTGCGTATGTACCATACAAATATCGAATGATACATTTTTAACACCCTGTATACCCGTCGTTCCATCGTTCCCGTGCTCCCTTTACTCCTCGATCCTCCCAGACGAAGCTCCGCCGCGCGACGTCGACTCGAGATATTCTCGTCGTACACCGACGCGATAGTCGGCCCGCAAAGCGGCCCGAACGAAGAACAAAGGAATGCAGATTGGAGTAGACGCGGATTAACGAGGATTAACGTAACGCTAATTGGGCGGTCGCCGGTCTCGGGGTTGACTTCGTTTCTCTTTGTCGCTACGGCGCGTTCGCGTTCCTAATGGCGGCGCGGTCCTGGCGTTTCCCGATGCTTCTCGCGCTTCCTCTTCCTTCGGAGAGGGCTCCGCGGACCGTGGGGAGGCAGGAGGGGCCGCAGATTGACACTTTTTTCCGATTCAAGAGCCATCGCGATTATTCAAATCGCGTCCCCGCGAGACTAGGCGAAACGAGGCGCGACGCGAGCCTGACGGTGTACAGAGTCGAGGGGGCATCCTACTTTCCACCCGAGAATTCTTCCCTCGTTACGGGACGAAATCAATTCAGTGTCTCCGTTAATCGTACTCTCCACGCCAAGCCCCCCGGAGTACGATGTCTCGCGGATGAATCGAAATGCGATCAACTCGGGGGATGATCCCGCGATTTCCCGCGCGAACGATTCCCGAAGAAATTTAATTCGTCGTGGTAGAGGATAGTGGTGAATAACTTTGTTTAGCGTTCGACGAGATTATTTTTGGAAAGAGTTGTCGGAAAGAAATGTTACTTCAAAGTTACCAATACATCTGTTTAATTTATTAATTTATTTCCAATTTAACTTCTTGAAATGGTAGAGCTTCTTCTTAAATGATCGAGGTCTATGGTCTGCGTAAACATCATTGCGTCCTCTCACCTCACTATCAAATTTCAAATTTTCGCGTTCCTGTTCATCTATCGACTGTTTTAACTCTCTAGCAATCGATCAGTTTCCGAGAGCTCCTTTAAGCACGCACCTTCGTCATTTTACTCTTTTTTCACTTTTCATGATACCGTATTTTCGTCTTCCTTTTTTATACAACTCCCCTTTCGTTCGTTCAATAATTGAGTTAGTTTTATAAAGTAAGTAGTAAATTAAGTTAAGTTGCTTCAGGTTGCACAACAGCATCGTTCGCTGCATCTTGGCTTTTCGACCTGCGTGTTGCAGTACTCGCACTTTAATTTGTCTCGAGAGTAAACTTCCATTTTTATTAAAAAGAGTAAGGAAGTTTACTGCATTCGGAACAGGAAAAATGTTCGTGATTCGTTCAACAGCTTTTCAAAGCTAAATAATCGTCACTGGAAGAGTATTCGATGAAACAAAAATCCAGTTTATCGCCCAAGTTATTATTAACCTCTTGCCCTACGATTTATTGTGGAACAGTGGATGCCAATAGTCAGGTATAAAGAATCCTGTGCACGTCCATACGACGTGTGTCGTGCATTCATGTGACTCGCGCTTTTCATGTTCGACTCGAATTCCTTATCGCGTGTCTCACACGTTGTTACAGGCTAGAGGGTTAACAAGAGTCCCTGTTATAACGCGCGAACAAATCATTTCCATAGTTAATCCCTTGCACTCGAGAGGTGACTCTCAGTTACCATTAGGTTTCACTTAGCAAATCTACAATACCTAATGTTTCCTTAGGTTTAATTTCTTTGGAGCTCAAAGTGTCAATAAAATGATTATCGGCGAGGTAAAGATGGCCTTATTCTCAAATCTAGGTAGGTTAGAATTCATGGCAATAGAATGCTAAGAAACATCTCGAGTTGCTGGCAGATACCAGAAAAAAAGTGCAAAGGGCTAATTGTTAAGGATCGTCGAGAAAAGTCGATGAAATAGTGTCCAATGAGGAAAAAGATCCACTCTATCGCGCGAGCTATTAACATTACAATTCCTGTACACCGGTGACAAACAGCAACGATCGTTCTCCCATTTCCCTCTCCGTTCGCCGCTCGGTCTCTCCGTCGATCGTACGCCATTTCTCCGCAATTATTTCCGCCCGGCATAAAGCGTGGGTACACAGCCGAGGAGGGAAGGAATTCACGGAAACGAGATCTTCATCTCGCGCACAATAAACCGTATTATGCGCGCTACTTGTCCCGCTTTCCTGATACGTACTCGGATGTATACGCGTTATCTTTCCGCGCGCTCCAGACTCTACGCTCTTTGTTCCGGATGCAACGACGAACCAGATCAACCGTGCATGCATACGCGGGAACGTTAAAGACCCGTCACGATAACGGGCCGCTTGCGTGGAAAAAACATCGCCGGAGATGCGATATCGCCTCGTAAAAGCTAGAGACGCGTTTCACGAGCGTAGCGTAAAATTATGCGGATAAGTCGTTCAACTGATCCGTCGCGATAACGTTCGACGAAGTACACCTAAACGTCAGATCGCATCGCGGAAGAAAAGAATCCTCGTCTGCTTGGAACTTTCAAGAACGGGGTGGCGGAGCGCGAGAGGAATGAATTCAGATGCGGTTAGCATGAACCATCCTCTTTGTTGCTTTGGTTTAAGAAATTTTTTTGAATTATGTGAACATTTAAGCCAACACAGATAATATGTAGTATAGTCCATTAACGTGAATTAATACACGCTATAGTGAATCATCGTTATCGTATAGATGACATTTAGACATATTCTTTGCATGGCAGCACTTTCTTTGTTACTCTCGATATTTTCTATTGTTTTATTGTAGGGGTGTGCGAGATTCCGAGAGGGATGAAATCCCGAAAACGTCTGTAATTCCCGACATTTTAAGTTCCTCCATTTTAAGTTTACTAAGCAATGTATACAAGCTCTGTAAACTTAGCTACGTGATCATGAAGCTCAAAGAACACAAAAACATTTGGATCGCTGAAATTTTCAAGAGTAACAACACTTTACATTGTCGGAAATCCCGCATACCCCTATTTTACTGTAACCTATCTTATACTGATACATGTGTTCTGAACAAAATCCACGTAATCCATGTAATTTCCTTGATTCTGATCCCAAAACGTAATCTAGCATGATAAACGCACCGTCCACCAAATATACTTTTAAAGAAGTAACAACCCTCCGTGGTCGTGAAACGAATACTGCTCCGACAACAAGGAACTGTTATTGTTTTCCTTGGCACATTGGCTTAAATTCTTGAGAGAGTAACAATCGCTATATATTCATGGGAAAATTAATCAAAGTTAACGCCACGTCGAAGCTCACTTCCGCTTGCCACCTACCCGTGTCTCATCCGCCGCGTTCCCAGGCTCGTTAACGCGAAGCGTACACTGTCCGCGTAACGGTTCTTCCGCGATTCGCTTAAACGTCTTCGTTCCGACCTAATTTTCCCGAGCCTACAACCCAGCCGTTTACTTTGACGTGCACTCCTCTCGATGGAAAAGTTCCGATGCAGTCGTTCGACGCAAAGAGAAGAAAAGAAAAAAAGGAACGAAGAGAAAGAAAAGAAAAGATGAACGGAAACGAGAGGTTCAAGACCGAACCACGAGCTCGACGGTGAAAATGCAAAATCGAAAGCTCGAGCCAATGGCTGAGACGAGGGTAGCGAATATACATACGTCTGGTGCCTGAAATAACCTCTCATTTGTTCCAAGCCTGGTGCCCCTTCCCCCTCCCTCTTCCCTCCTTATCCTCTTTCCTCTCCTTTCTCGTCCCCGTTTTCGTCTTCGCCCTATCCGCCCGTCTGCGACCTCCGACCCGCTTATTCCGACAAAGAATACGCGCGGGGGCGCCGTCCCAGCTAGAATAACGTCGATTTCGCGAAATTCTTCGGAAAAATCTCCATAATTTCGGGAATTGCCTTTTGATGTTCGAGATGAAAGAGCCCGCGACCGAGTGGCTTCCCGAACCGTTCCGCCTATTGCTCTGTAACTTCGACTCGGATGCTTTCCACCTCGAGCCTCCGGTTCCAGGCTCGGCCAACCACGAAGAAACTACCAAATGAAGTCTCTCAGGGCTCTTGACAAGATAGACGACTGCATTCTGGTCGTCTAAGCAGTTTGTAGTTAACTTGGAGGTACTAGGGGTCCAAGGTCATCAGAGGGTCCCAAAATTGAGGAACTTTTCAGGAGAGAGTGGACGAGATCCAGGAAGACAGCTCTCGATGGCTATAGAAATTTTCCAAAACACTATTTCTTATGTGGCGAGGAAAAACCACGAAGAAACTTCGCTGAGTGAAGTCTCTCAGGACCCCTGATATACAAGTGTATTTTGGTCGTCTAAACAATTTGTAGTTAATTTGGAGGCATTAGGGGTCCAAGGTAATCGGACAGTCTTAAAATTTGGGAATTTTTCAGTGCAGGGAAATGAAAGCTATCGATGGCTATAGAAATTTTCCAAAACACTATTTCTTATGTGGCGAGGAAACCACGAAGAAACTTCGCCGAGTGAAGTCTCCCAGGGCCCTGACAAGATAGACAAGTGCATTTTGGTCCTCTAAGCAGTTTTTAGTTAACTTGGAGGCACTAGGGGTCCAAGGTGATCGGAGGGTCCCAAAATTGAGGGATTCTTCTGGAGAGAGAGAGGGCGAGATCCACAAAAACAGCTCTTGATGGCTATAGAAATTTTCTAAAACACTATTTCTTATATGGCGAGGAAACCACGAAGGAACTTCGCTGAGTGAAGTCTCTCGGGTCCCCTGATAGACGAGTGCATTTTGGTCATTTAAGCAGTTTGTAATTAACTTGAAGACACTAGGAGTCCAAGGTGATCGGACAATCCCAAACTTTGGGGATTTTTCAGGGTAGGGAAATGAAAGCTATCGATGTCTACAGAAATTTTCCAAAGCCCTATTTCTTACGCTGCAAAGGAAACGTTCGCCATCGGCGCGAATGGAAGGACGGGGACTACGGGTCTCCCAAGGAGCGGACAAACGCAAAAGTAATCGGGAAAGGGTAACTAACGTCTGTAGCCCGAAGCGTAACAAATTCCCCTTGGAAAATAGGGAAAAGACGAAAAAGGCGGAAAAGAGGAAGGAGCGCGGTGTCGTCTCGCTCGGGAACGAAAGCAACGAGCGTCCCGCGTAAGCCCGCGACAGAAGAAAATACAAAGGGGAATGGTACAATGCGTATCGGAGGTTTCAATGGGGCGAGGGTGGGGAGGGCCCTCGCATTTGCAACTAGTAGGTACGCGAGCAAACGTGCAACCGTATCGTGACCATAACAAACGAGAAAGGGGTAAGAGAAGCGAGCGTTGGCGAACGCTCGCGAATTGCAGCGCCCGCGCTATCCCGCTCGGCTTAATTTAGCGCCGAGCCCCCTCGTAGTTATTCGAATGTCGCCGACTGGCTCGTGCGAGACAGTTGAATCGCTCCCAGGGATTCGCCATCTTTTGTCTTAGCACAATGCCGGCCGAAGCACAAAAGTGACTAAGTGCCCGTAATACTAGCCATTCTATGCCTCATACCGGCGCTACTCTTCTCCGCGTTACCGCTTTTCTACGTTTTCCGCCCGGTTGGCCGGCTCCCCTTTTTTTCCCGAGGTACGCGGCACGAATCTTCGCGCATCTAAACCGCGAAGCGTCGCAACGTTGTTATGGAAAGACGACAGCGAGCCGGTTTAGCGCGCGCTGTAGCTACTCTCCGTATGAGACTCGGCACGCGGAGAATCGACTTGTGAGACCCCCGGCACCAGGGTGACAGGTTGGAAGGAATCCCTTCGATTCTATGTCGATCTTACCACATTCGCGACCGCTAACCTGAATCCAGGTAACTTCAAAATTATGAAAATCGTTTCATTTTATGGACTGCATACTTACAACATTGAGATTTCAAAACGTATTTTGTAATTTTTATCTTCGCCCTAACGATACAAATTTGCGATGTCCAGCTTCAGAATTTTATTTTCGCCAGTACTCGGTATTAGAAACGTCGAATATCTGTAGGAGTCTAAACGGAAAATAAGGCACGGGAATTCGAACACACGATCCTCGGATTCACAGTCGACCGCTTTACCTACGCGACCAATCCCGTACCCCTACGTTTCGTGTTCTTATTTGACTCCTTATTGTTGAGTATGGGAGGCGCGGATACTACATATCTGCTGGTCGCGAATGCGTTAAAATCAGGTTCGTCATGGAATTCAACTACTAGTTTCAAGGAAGCGTGGAGCACGAGAGAAAACTTAAATAAAATAATCCAGCTACTTAAAGATGCACATATATAGACCAACATCTAACATTGGAGAAAACCTCATAAGAAAACTGTCGCTAATAACCAAAGGTTGATGCGACGTTAAATATGTAATAAAAAAAAAGTCTATCAGTAATGCAGAAACACCAGATCGACTACTCTGATTCACCGAGACCATACGTCGGAGATATGTTTTCAGTGTCGTTTTCGAGCATAAGTTGCAGTGTTTTGTACAAGGACCCGAGGAAGCTACCAGATTACGATAAATGTTCTGCATGTTTTGCGTTCTCGAGAATTTCCTAGAATGAGCCTCTCCATATTTCTTAATACTCTCGTTGCGAGGATGCTAGCGTTTCTTCTCCCAGCTGTTTTATTCGAAATTTCACAGTACTAAAGTTGTTTTCTCTGGATAAAATTGAAATGCGAGTACATATTTTTATGAGCGTAAACTTCTAGTTTTTACTACGCGAGAATTAAAAAGAAAAAGGTCCTTAAAAAACCGTGATTGTTCGAAGCTTCTTCCACGAAAGCAAGGCTATCCCCGTCCCGCGCGTTTCAAAATTTACATGACACCAAGCTGTTAACGTCCGCGGTACACTCGTTATAACTTTACGACGGGACAGTTAGCTCATCTTTTTTGTTTTATGCGAAATACGCGAGGGTCATAAAGATCTAATTATCGCAGTTGAGGTCCATTATTGTGCGGTGTTCAAATACAAGTTCCGCGTCGGTTATTAAAGTGACCATACGTCCTGATTTTAGCGGGACATTCCCGCTTTATGACTCTACTATGGCTGTAATTTAACTAATTACGACTCCTAGGATAAATAGTGCACGGTATTAAAACTTAGAATCCGGAGCAGAGAAAGTGATAACAACGGCATTCAAAACTAAAGGCGTAAATAAAACACGATAGATGGGATAGTAAATAAAATGAAACAGAGGAAGCAAATCGGTGGGAATGCAGGGTGAAACGATTCAGTAGGCGACGAAATAATGGAACAGGGGGATTTCAAAAGCGATTCGCTTTGAATACCGTTAAATATTAAAATTTGGCAAATGTACGTCATTAATGGAATGTTAAATTGGAGAGTAATAGCGAGCTATTAATATTTAATTTCGAATGAAAAGCGCCGGAGAACGTTGAGTGGTCTTAATTCGACGCCTAAGGGCTGTATTTCAAGGCACGCTATCGCTCGAACCCGCTAGGGTAGCACCGACGCGGTGTCGCGTCGGCTCGTTTATAAACCGCGAATGGTAATCGCCATCGATTCTCCGTTGGGGACACTTTTAACCTTCTTAAGCGTTTTAAGCGTTCCAAGCGGCTCGTTCGCGGTAATGGGTAAATTGTCGGCAATTTCAGCCGAGTCAGCGTCTCAAAGTCCTACAGAATAGCAACTGCTGAAACTCCTCTTCGCGGGAACACCGATAACGTCTCGAGAAACTTTCTCTTAGGCGGATACGTTTTGCGTTCGAGGTACAGGAGTAGGAGGGAGGGAGAAAGAAGAGAGCTTAGCAAACCGTCCGACGCGTGTGCCGCGTATTGCGCCGAAACAGTCACGCTCTGGATCGACTTTAAAAGCAGGGAAGGGTGTTAACGCGAATTGATAAACGCTGTAGCAAACCATAATTATCGACAAACCACATTTAGTCGTATTCTTTTTCTGCATCGAGTCGCTAGCGTTCTTTTATGACGACTTCCGCGTTTCTTTATTTCTCTCGCTACTTTCTATTTTATTTTATAAGGGTGCGCAATCTGTTTTATATTGATTATTGCACCTACTGATTCAGTCTTGTTACGAAACGCTAATCTTGCACATATGTGGTTTCTTTTCATTCTTTACATGTATGGTGAGGCCCACTAGCCTGCCTATAACTCGGGTTAACCCCGTACTGTAGCTACACTTAAAAATTAAACATGGCTACAGCCCCTGAGGGCACTAATAAATGATCCGTTCGCTGCACAAATCGATTAACTCCACTTTTTGAAAAATCTTAAATTTAAATGTCAATGCACTTGGTACAGTCATAACTTTTTATATTTATAATAACATTCCTGAAAAGGAAAGAATTTTTTTCGATATTTATTTGAATTTATATTATAGAGGAAATTTTAAAAAACAATGTACATTATTTCATCGCATTCCTCAACTTTTTCTTTTATAGAGTTAATCGACTTGTGCCATGAACGGCTGAAATGTGTTCCTAGCAAATCCACGCGTGTAACTTCTTCGATTTTGATCCCCAAAACATCGGAAGGCAATAATACAATTTTCTAAAACAAATACCATGGTAAAGTGTTAATTTAAACTTAAAAGTCGCAGCCCGCATCGAGGCGGTGGCTCCGATCGCGTTGCTTCGGTTAACGAGGAAAGGAAAGGAAACCTGAGCCACGGTACGCTGGAACAGTCAAAGTTGCCCTCGACCAGAGCCGGTGAATTGTAACGCGGTTGCGAGGAAAAACCGAAATCATCGTTTTTCGCGTCGCCGTGACGCAAAAGTTTTTCCATCGCGTCGTCTACGTCGTCGTCGACGCAATGTATTCCCGACTCGTCTTTTGCAAGTTCCGTTAACTCGAGCCAAACGCGCGATATTCCATCTTCTTGCCTCTCGCGCAGTTCCTTTTAAACTCCGTCCCGGGCTATTTTTTCCCTCCCGCCTCGCGCGTCGAGAGCGCGCTTGACTTTTGCGTCACGTCATTTAATTTCCGGAGTCGAACTCGAAAGTTATTGGATTGTACGTGCTCGTCGCAATTAGGTCTTCACGGGCACCGGGCTGGCCCGGCCAAAATTGTTTCTTTCTCGCGTTATGCCGAGGACAAACTTTTATTGGCTCGTCTCCTAGTCATCCAAGGTAAAAGTTGCTTTCCCTTCGAGATAAGCTCACCGCCGGGAGTTTCGCGCGTAATTTCGCTTAAAAACAGTTTTGCCCGCTAACCATTGCCGCGGAGCGATTTTAACGATCGTCCCGCTTAATTGGATAATGTGCATCGAACGAGAGTAGACGGTTCCACGGGAAACGTCCACCGTCTGCGAGAAGAAAACTTCGGCGAGGAATCGTTTCCAACTTTTTAATCAGGGACGATTATCGGGAGGCGAACGCTGCTTACGTTAGGATCACGAGGACACCGAAAAATCAAATTGGTTACCGCAAATATTCAAATATATCAAATATTTAAATCCGATGCATCGTTACTCGCGCCGAACATGCCCCTCCGTGGAAAAAATAAAAGTGCAAGACCGCGTCGTGAAAATGGAGAGTCCTGGCTCTCCGTGGCTCCTTCGGAATCATTCGAACCTCCATCCCGAGGCGACCTATCGATTTCACCGCGGGAAACGAACAAGGATGCTAGACAGCTATGGCACGAGATAAAGGGCAGAGAGAAGGAATGAACGCTGCGGGGAGAAAAGTGAAAGACAGAGAAGTAGAGAGAGATAGACAAAGTAGGCGGTAAGCGCTCGATTAGAGAGCGTCTGATCAGTCCTATTAATCTTCGATCTGTCCGATACTATGCCATGAATTATGCATCGCCTGGATAGACGCATTGATTTCTCCGCGAGACGGGGAAATATTATTCGAATAATTCAAAGTAATGAGTCGAGGGCTAGTACGATTCGAGCGGTTTTCCAATCCCTCGAATTTCTTTTATTTTCTCTCATGGTCAATTCAACGGTTTCGGTTGCGTTCACGGCACGTGGCAAAGTGTTGCAACGAGCGACAACTTTGGGGAACCAGTTTAAGCATTCGACACGCGTCTGTTTTCAATTTTTATTTGAACCGATTCGATTCTCAACCCTTTGAATCCTAGTGGGACACATATGGGCCGTTCACTGCACAAATCGATTAACTCCACTTCTTGAACAATTTAAAATTCAAGTGTCAAAGCACTTTGTATAGTCATAACATTTTATATTTATAATAACTTTCCTGAATAATAAAGATTAAAAGCATTAAACGACAAAATTTGTTTGACCATTGAATAAAACTTATTTTTAGTTCAAGGGCCATTTCATCGCATTTCTCAACTTTTTGTTTTATGGAGACGATTTGTGCAATGAACGGCTCATAACTGGAATATTTCTGATTGCCCTTGGCCAAATTGCAAGTGAGACTCATAAGAACGTGTGTGAGGAAAATGGAAATCATTCTACTACTACAGCTACAGCCTTTGATATATAACTACCCCTAGTTTAATACAATTAATTTCAAAAAGAGAAACCAATGAGATACAAACAGAATATGGTCGGGTTACAAGGGTCAAGGGAATTTCTAATATTTACGTTTTTTCATCGACAGGGGTGTTGCACCGAGTAAATGAAAACAGCCCCAATTATTAAATACACTCTGTCTTCTAGGGACACGTTGAGCAATTTTTACGTCTGTCTCACAAGAGAGTGTCGGCTATATTTCTGTTAATATTTATATATTTGTACAAAATGTTATATGGGTCAAATCTACACCTAAAACACTAATACGCATTTACCTAATAAGATCTCCAATATACTCCATTAGCAATTATAGCTTGGCACCATCTCGGTATGCTCTCTACTAATTTTTTGGCGTAAGATACTGGTAACGACCTCCGTATCTTTCGAATATAATGAACAAGCGTTTTTATTTTGATGATACACCTTCCCCTCAGTTTATACTTCATCATGAATCACACATTTTCTATTGGGTTTATATCAGGGGACTGCGATGGCCAAGGTAGTACGGTAATAGCGTTTTCCTCTTTCGATCTAGTACAGACGCGACTTCGACGTTTAGGGTCGTTGTCTTCTTGCAATATTCACTGGTCTTTGGCTTGATTGAACCAACATTTCACGGATGTGAGAAGTCCCCTTTGATATATTTTGAGCATTCTTTGTGCATTCTGATTGTCCGTGAAAATGCATAAAGTTCCGAAACCTCGTGCGATAAGGCAACCCCAAACAAGCACTTTTATGGGGTGTTTCACACTTCTTTGTATTAATCTTTTTCCACAGACAGACCAAGCATGTCTAGTAGGACACCAAGCCCAAAACGAAGATTCCTCACTGAACACTATATTGCTCCAATCACGATCACTATTTTCGTGAGCCCAAGCCAGACGATTTTCGACATGCTTCTTTGAAAGCAACGGTTTAGATAGTTGACTCCGTCACTTGACACCATATTCGTCTAAACGCCGTTTCAATGTCATTATACTTATATTTATTCCTTTTTTAGCCAATAGGACTTGTCCTAATTGCAGTGAAAGAGTCGGATCATTCTCAAAACACCGAGGAATCATTTTATTTTCTCGAGTACCAGTCTTCGGTTTTAACCCTCGATTTGGGAAGTCATGGACATTTTTTGTCTCCTTGTATCGTTTTACCCACTTTTTTACAAACTGTGACGACATATGAATGTATTTAGCAGCATTTGCAGCATTCAATTTTGGCTGTAAATGTAGTGTCAAATGTACTACCAAAAATACGTTTGATTAAGTTACTTATTTTACACGTTTCAGGTGATTTTGTAAATTTTTGTGTTCGCTTGAATCTTACATGAAATGGAGACTTTGACGAGAAGATATTATCGATACGGTGCATAAATTATTTAGCACGTGATCGCTACGAGTGACGTCATCCGACAGTTTCGTTTGCTTTAATAGTACGTGTAAACCACCACGAATGTTTAAATTAGAAAATTAGAGGCAAGCTCTCGAACTGGTACGGGCAGGAGATATTTCTGAAAATTAGTTATCTTCAAAGTTCGAACTCATCGTGAAGTCTAGACTTATCGAAGAAGAAATAGTTCGAACTAAAAAATGTTACGACCTTTTGCAAAAAAAACCGGGTACAAAATGACAAATCACTAGATGTTGTGGGTACGGGACCAACTGGGAGATGTGCTCCACAAGATGCGAGAGGTTGCATCGATTGGTCGAGCCATCTCGGCGTAATCGACGAACACACCTTAAAAAAATAGAAAAAAATATATGTGAGAGAGTGAGAATGACCGAGTGAGGCAGAAAGAATGTAAGGTTCGATAATCAGTGTGAGTGAAAGTGTGTAAATGATTAGTAATATAAATACGAGGCAAGCTGCGGAGACGATTAGAGTATACTGTAAAGAGAAAAAATTAAGAGTACGTTGTATAGAGAGGGAATTATAAAGAGTCTTTCGTAATAAAGTTAGTTAAGTTATCTGGAATTCGAGTGAGTGTTTCTACCTACCGTTTCAATCAGCAAATTTCCTACAAATTATCCTACATATACAGGGTGGTCCATCTAAGTAAGGCCACCTAAATATCTCCTCTAATTGTGGGAATACAAAAAATATTCTGTACGCTATTTGAATGGTTTGAAAAAACCATTCTATTGCAAAAGATTTCTTTTTTCTAGGGTAATTTTGTTCGGAGTTTACAAGGTTATCGATGTTTTTTTGCGTATAAATGTATAATTTTTTGTATCGCATCGTGTAGCTGATGTAAAAATACGTTCAGATATGTAGATTACATGACCTTGAAATGACCTTTGAGTTCAAAAATTAAATGGAAACGAAAAATTGTTGTCTGTCGAGACTTCACAGACGAAGACGTCGTTCGAGAATCTGTAAGAGTAAATAAACACGTTTACACTACGAATGACTTCTAACACGGCAGAAATCTGATCATTTATTTAACAGTTTGTCAGTTTATGGATATTATCCTTCGCGATGAATTATTCAAAGCAAGAGAAAATTGATATGATTCTGATTTATGGTAAAAGTGATCAGTGTTTAAGGCAAGCTGTTCGATTGTAACGAGCGAAATTTCCTGAACGCAATTGTCCATCGCGTAGTACATATGGAAAGGTGGTCAAGCATTTTTTTGTGTGGTAGAAAAAAAAAATGCTAGTGTCAATAAGAAGAAGCGTACGCGAACCCATAATGTTACAAACCAATTAAATACGAGATTTATTATGGAAAAAGTTGCCGAAAATCCGCATGTTAGTACACGACAATTGGAACGGGTAACTAATATTTCCAAAACAAGCATAATACGAATACTTTGTGAACAAAAATTTCATTCGTATCGTGTGTCTCTTCGTTAGGATCTACATGGACATGATTTTGAAAATCGCCTGATTTTTTGTCGGTGGCGTTTACAGCAATATGAAAACGATGAATCGTTTTTTGAGAGAATGTTGTAGACAACAATTTTTCGTTTCCATTTAATTTTTGAACTCAAGGGTCATTTCAAGGTCATGTAATGTACATATCTGAACGTATTTTCACATCAGCTACACGACGCGATACAAAAAATTATACATTTATACGCAAAAAAACATCGATAACCTTGTAAACTCCGAACAAAATTACCTTAGAAAAAATAAATCTTTTGGAATAGAATGGTTTTTTCAAACCATTCAAATAGCATACAAAATATTTGTTGTACCCCCACAATTAGAAGGGATATTTAGGTGGCCTTACTTTGGTGGACTACACTGTATATATACCATCTGATCAAATCTGACCCGGACTAGTTAAAAAAAACAACATTTTTATGTATTTTAATACAAATCTTTATACAAATCTTGTGAGCCAATACAAACATGCCAACGGTTAATCCAATTTTCCATACACTTCTTATAGGCCTCGACCGGGATGGCCTTTAGTTCCTTCAGCGAATTTCTTTTTATGACAACAGATAAAAGTCACAGGGAGCTAAATCTGGCGAGTACGATGGCTGAGCAATAACTTTTGTTTCGTATTTGACTAAAAATTTAGTCACAATCAGGCTAGAATGCTAAAAAATTCAGATCTTTCGGTACGAGTCTGGCAGCAACACGCTTCATACCCAAAACATCAACCACAATGAGTTGAGTCGATCCATAAGAAATGTCGAGAGCCTCTGCTATCTCTCTTAATGCCAACCCGACGATTTCCAAGTACAATTGCCTTCATTTTTTCAATATTATCGTCATTAACAGAGGTGGATGAACGAGACTCGCATGAGGCAAGTTTTCTACGACTTCACGACCTTCACTGAATGCTTTATGCTACTCAAATACTTGAGTTCTCAATAGGGTAGACTCCCCATAACACTTCTGTAACATTTTCAAAGACTGCGTAGACGTAATTCCATTGGAAACACAAAATTTCAAGCAAACTCGTTGTTCCATTTTCTTTTCCATAGCAAAAATCGCTAGACCAACTTTTCGCGTCGTACACAAATGACTGCCAAACTCACAAAAATGGACGTATCTCGCGCGCACTTCACACGAATATCAAAGAAGGCTATACCAACCTAGAAAAAAAATATTTTACCGATTCAGTTTACGCGAGCGATTTAAATGGATCAGCCCGAGTCAAATTTGATCAGATGGTATATATACACATGTCGAATCGAGTAACTTCCTCCTTTTCGAAGTCGGTTTAAAATCACCAACACGCGAAACAATCGAGCAATAACGCGACTTCCAGTCGCGCAATTGACTTTTCTCCTTCGACAGGAATTATCTTCCCACGGAATGGAACGAATCTCGGGGATCGCACGAGACAAATTTGATGCTCGGGGGGTTAAAGCCACCCTAAGTTCCACACTCCTCCAGGAAGAGACAACGGATTCATTGTAAAACGTCTGAGCCGAGTGTATTACGAAAAAGAGAACCGGTCGGAGGGTAGAAGAGACGAGGCAACGTCGAGGCAGGTCGTGAAAGGAGGAACCGCGGAACGACGGAATAAGGAGCAGGCGTGGGAGGAGTTTGGAATAGCGGGGATGGAATAAATCGGAGGAAGACGCTCCGCGTATCGGATATCGTCGATAAATCGAGACCCGTAGGGGTTTCCAGGAGATTAACGGAGAACTTTGTCGTGGCGGGTGTGCGCGGGACGCCACGAGAACACTTTTCTCTAATTCGATGGGAAGTTCCTTCGGTCCGATTCATCGGCCGACTTCCGGCGCAGTTCGTCGGATCTTGGTCAGCCAATTCCCGATTCATCCCGGAATCGACGCGAAACTTCGACAACGATTATTCTGGCCCCGTTTTCGTGGTAAACGTTTTCCTTCCACTCTTGTCCATCGCGCCATCCGGTGCACCACCTCGAGTCTCCCTTAAAACCATCTGTCTTGGATGGTTTTGAGTAGACCGATCCACCGATCCAGGTGTCTGCGGATCCGTAATTGCGTGTTGGATTGGCGACGTTATTATCCCCCTCGTAGCTTCGATTAACGACAGTGGAAAAACGTAGAATTGCGGTATGATCGATTACCAGGTTCCTTGCTAATAGAAATTAATCACAGTCGAATCGCGTTATGAACCCGGTTAGAGAAGTGTAGGGGAATATAATTATAAGAATTTCAGTAATTCCACTCTCGTTCAGGAGTTGAGAATCACGAGGATAAAATTTACGTTTTCTCCACTTTTTTAAGTGGGTGCATATGCATATGTATGATTATATAAAAATATTTCTCTTTCGCGAATTTAACCCTCTGATTTTAATCCTTTGCACTCGAGATCTTTTTTTCTGGCATCTACCATCAACTCGAGATGTTTCGTAGCATTATATTGCCATGAATTCTAAGCTATCTAGATTTGAGAATAAGGTCACCTTTATCTCGTTGACAATTATTTTATCGACACTTCGAGCTCCAAAGAAATGAAACCCAAAGAAACATTCGGTATTGTAGATTTGCTAAGTGAAACCTGGACTATGTCTCGTGTAGACTAGGTGACTGAGAGTCACCTCTCGAGTGCAAAGAGTTAACGAACTCCGTAAGTAGAATTGGCGAGAAATGGTCAGACATGAACGAGTTGTATTGTATCCCAGATAATATTAACCCTTTCCACTTGAGGCCTCTTTTTCTGGTATCTATCATCAACTCGAGATGTTTCGTAGCATTCTATTGCCATGAATTCCGAGCTATCTAGATTTGAGAATAAGGTCACCTTTACTTCGCCGACAATCATTTTATCGACACTTCGAGCTCCAAAGAAATGAAACCTAAAGAAATAATATTGCTGATAAATTTGCCTGCGCCAAACCTAATGGTGACTGAAAGTCACCTCTCGAGTGCAAAGGGTTAATATCAACGCCTAATGACACGAAGATACTTTTTCCGTATCATTTCTGTAAATAGAAAGATTTATTTTCCTTAATAATTCGGAAAAATATCGATCGTTCGATTGTACAAGTAGATCGTTATTCCCTCGATACGATTTACGTTATCTGAAATAAAACTTGAGTCGAGTTGCAGCGTTAATTATGTATATCCTAGCGGCGCCAATGGAGAAGTGAAGGTTAAAAAGAGTCGATCGGGATAGAACGAACGTTTCCGTGTAAGCGATAATGACGGGGAAACGGATAATACGAAACCGTCCGCAGCTCGTGAAAGCGACACCAATAATACAATCGTGACCGGTGGCATTAAATCGCCTTCATTCCCGGCTGACTTTTCACCTAACGAAGATTTATTTCCACTCGGGCGTCACAAGTCGATAAAAATATTCGAAGAGATCCGCTCTATTTATTGGATAGCATTAAAAACGTGTAACGGATTGAGTACACTCCGCGACAAAACGAATTAACACTCTTGCATTATTTTCTGTTTAAGATATTAGTACTAGGTTTACGGAGGACGGTCGTTTTGACTCATTTCAAATTTTACAAGATTTTACAGAAACCATTTATAACCATTTATATTTCTCGCCAACCACTTATGCTAACTTTTATATCCATATAAAAGGACAAGAATATATCTAAATTCACTTAAAGCATTATTCCAGTAATAAAAATTTGATACGAAATCTCTGTAAACCTAGTGTTAATAAAACATGACGATAACTCGATGTTTTCTATACAAAGTGAAACACAGAATAAACATTTATCCTTTAAATTTGAACCTACTTTTAATCATCTTCTATCTTCCGTAGTAACGCGTCCCCATTTTAAAATCACCGGTCTAACGCTTTAAGAACAACGACCCAAATACTTTTACTTCTCAGCATTATACTAAGATAGATGAATAAGAAGCTACTGGAACTTGATCCTTCCACCATTTTTCAGCATCATCTTGACGCATCCGTTCTTTGCATAAACAGATCTGATTGCCGAGAAACCGTATAAACAGGCAAAAAAGGCGTCTCGTATATTACCAAGGAAGAAAGAAACCAAAGGAAAATTTTCTAAGAAGAAACGCAAGAAGTTAAAATATGTCCTGTCATTTTGTCACAGAGTACATTCGAACGTACACTCTCGTTCCGCCGGTTAAAAGCCACCCGAACGAACAAGATAATCAAAAAGACTCGCCAGTTTCCATGTTCGATATTCTCAGTTTTACGCATCTCCATGAGCATCGTTCGCCGTGAAACAGAAGCGGGGCGGTTATCGTCGAACGTTTAAAAAATTACACCGTCGGTCGTCCGCGTTTCGTGTACTGCAGATCGTGCGCTCGTCTAGAAACCCCTGAAACCGAGTCCCAAAGGCACGGACGAGAGCTTTAGGGGGTTGCATTCCGTCGGACGAGTGTCACCCTCAAAAAGAAGGCTCGGTTTTACGTGTTTCTTTTCTAACTTTGTCGTCCTAGTTGAAAATACAGTTCGCCAATAATTTAACCCTAAACCTACCACCTTTTTAAACTTGCGCGTACAGTGCCCTACGTTTCCTCTCGCCTGACATCACGCAAATTCGTCGACATCGAGACTCGGAATTAAATCAACCACTGCTTGACGCACGGAAGCATTTCAATCTAGGCATTCTCTGTAGGGAAAATTATATGCGGAACACCGTTCTGTAAAGGACCGTAATGGAGTACCTTCAAAGTCATTGAGAGGATTCCTCTTGGCACCGACGAGACACGCACACGAAAATTATGGAACGGGCAAGACGAGTTCATCGCAACTTAACGAATATTTGGACGATTTGTTTTTGCAAATTAGCCGTTCAATGCACAAATCGAATATTGACTGGAATTCATCGAATTTGGTGCTTCCAGTAATACATTCTTTCGTATGCAAACTGTATTTTATATTCGATGGCGATAGAAAAATATTCCTGTTATAGTCGCGGTGACCATTTATTTGAGCCGTTTATTGCACAAATCGATTACCCCCATAAAAAAAAAGTTGAGAAATGCGATGAAATAATGTACATAGTTTTCTAAAATTCCCTTTACAATATAAATTCGAATAAATAATATATAATGCATAAATACAGATGTAGCTTTCATTTAACGGTATATAAAATTAATAAAATAGAATGCCCAAAAAATAATCGTCAGTAATGTTACAATTTTTATGTGACTCGCGGAGTTAATCGATTTGTGCAACGAACGGCTCAAATGATACAACTTATCGTGACGATTTTTGCCTGGATACCTCAAAGAAATAAATCTTGTTTCGAATGGGTGGAGAAAGTCTTGAGGACGAATATCATCGTGAGGGTTTTTTGGTACCGCGGTAAAAGGGTTCCAATCGCAAAGCAAAGTTAAGAACCGCCGTCCCAGGCGACGGTTTCTTCCAAGGGAACGAGATTTAATGCGCGTTCGAGACGCCTATCGTTATGGTTACCGGAAAGTATCGACGTCCCGACGACGAACAAGCTGCGCGTATTTATCCTACCAGCAACGGGGAACTCGTATCGTTTGCCATAACAATGGCGAGATTCTCCGAAAGGAAAAGGGCGCAGATACCGAAATATCCGGGCGAAGTGGAGTGCACCGATAACAGACTTTCGCCGTGAATGCGAACGATCCCAGGAAATCTCGAGCGAGAGACTATGAGAAACACCCGACGGGAAACGAATAGCAAAAAGAAAATCCCGAGACGATCTCGCCGAAGCTTGGATGCTTGCAATCAACAAAGTTTTTCACGTTGTTAATCGAAGCCGTTCTCGCTACCTGGACGCGATTGTCGGCAATAAGTTTATTTGAGGCAATTTTAAGGTAAAATTCCCTTTAAGCAAGGCAATCGTCTTTCATGGGATTGAAGAATAGTGATATCTGGGGATTTTTCTTAAGGGTAGGGCCACACCAGAAATTATCCAATGGACAGCGTGCGATTTTTTCGACAAGTTACAAACTGTTTTTTTTTACACACAATTTTTCGATGAAATTTTGAGGTGAAAATTCATTTTAATGCACCATTTTGCGAGGAAACGATATTTTCAAATTTCCGTACGTAGTCCCGTTGATATTGACATGTATTAACAGAAAATGTTTGCTTTTTGATTACAGGTTAAAATTTCTGTGCTCGATCCTTTCGCCCGTTTGAAGCCTCGGGTAACAGCTCCCTTGAAATATTGCGTTCTCAAGTCCTCATTTTAGAAGAACAACGATAACAAAAAATATTGTTTTCTTACACTTCATTATGCGTTCAATAATATACCTTAATCGAATTTTCTATAAGAATTCTATAAGAATTTTACGCAATATTAATTTGTTTAAAACGGCAAGAATTCCAAAGAAGAAAACTTTACTCGAAAGACTCAATCACAGTTTCGAAATTGTTGGAATTAAAGTATTTCGGCCGTTTACTTTCGATCGTAAAACAGCTGTATCGATCGACGTCCCGTTCGGTGGATGACTCACGAGCCGAACGATTGTTTTTTGTTTTATTAATTAGTTCGATTGATTGACCACGAGCGATGGTCATCGCGTCGTCACACGTATTCCTTTATTGTATTGATATCCTGTACTGTCTAATTATAATAAACTATAATTACAACAGAAATATTTCTACGAAGATTCCGAAATTGTTAACACCTAACTGGGGTGTCGGAACGGTTAAGAATCGTCGGTTTGGGAGGATCGAGGCGATAGAGTCGTGCTCGCGGCTCGTTTTCCAGTATCGTTTCCTTGACGTAGCGGCCGTGACTTCGCCCCTCGCGTTTTCCATAATATCGGCAACGACGCTCGAGCTACTCGAGCTGCTCGACCAGCACGGTAATCTCGTACCCGAACTTTGTCGACGAGAGCGCGAAACATAACTCGTTAGAGGGAGGACCGAGGCGGCGAGCAAACCAGACGGGAACGGGAACGGGAACGGGAAAAGCGAGAACCGTTCTCCGAGAGGAACGGAGACCATGCCAACGACGATACGAGACGGTTATGCGCGTGTAAAGCGAAACTGTGACGACGGTGGCGGCGAATGATGTCGGTGGGTGGCAAATGCGCGGATCATGAGCCAGTTGCTGACGATGCACGAGTGGAAAGTGGAGGGTGAGAGGCTGCATTTTCGGCTGCGGATGTTTGGGAGACACGCGCGAAGCCAAGAGAAAGCGTTCGTCAAAACGCAGCCGACGTGGACGAAAATGGAAAAGGAACGTGTCGAAAGCGAGTTAACCCGAAAGTTTTAATAAACAAACCCGCGAGGCAGTCCACGCTGGAGGGCACGAAAAGAAACGGAAGCGACGGAAGAGCCGGTTGCAACAGCGGCGAACCAAAGGACGAGTCTTGGTTTGCGGAACGACGCCACAAAGGAAAAGGTAACTCGGGATTGCGTCCTGGCTGCGGAAGGGGAAAGAGATACAGCAGTAGTCCGCAAATCATTTGCATAATTGATTAAAGACTCGTGCTGGTCGAGTGTGCGCTCCGCGGGTGACTCGACTGGCTCGAAACGCGCGGCTTCTCTCGCGTATAAGCCATTAAGGGGCGGAATGGGTAGGGGAACCGTGCGTTGCGAGACGCTCGAATCAAGAGTACGACGTCTCGGTACTTAATCGCGTCTAAAACGGCCCCCATAAATCTTTGCCCGGGAACGAAAGTGCCTGCTGACGGATTAAAGCAACTACCGCGCTGATAGAACGCGCTGCGCGCAGTTTTCTCTTAATGGCGAGCTAATTTCCTACCTTCCTGGTCGACTGCGATCAAACCCAACATCGAGACGTTTACCTTTTTCTCCGGCTCGTGTTCGTTCGCTCGGCCAAAGAGAGCTCGCGTTTGCGAACGCTCGTCAAACGAATAACGGAATAGATTAACGATGAATTCGAGAAAACGCGATTTTTCAACGATGCGCGAAAATCAAGAATAATTGGTTTTACGCTAGGCTTAGTTCAGAAGAAAACATGCGTAATGGTAACGAAACAAAATGGAGTATCAGTTAAATGAAGTTGAGAGGTTTAACCGCAACTAAACCGTAACTTAACTACCAGCATGCAATTACTACACCAAGATTATATTTCTGGCCAGTACAGCAATAAATAAAACAAATGTTTAAAGTTATCTAACAATGATCATAACAATCCGAGCTACATGGTACAATGAGGGTAATATTTAATAATTATATATTTAAACAAAACAATTGTTGAAGAGTATCTAACAATGATAGTAACTACCTATTAGATAGTAGAAATTCCACCCTTTAATTTGAATTTTGTTAAAATCGAATCAGACGATTCTACCCCGAGTTAGGCACTTCAAAGTCACATACATTGTTATAAAAAAAAACAATTGTTTAAAAGTATCTGACAATGATAATAATCATGTATTAGGTAGTAGAAATTGTGCCCTTCAAATTGAATTTTGGTAGAATCGAATCGGACAATTCCAAGCTGAGCAATGACACCTCAAAGTTTCCTATTTTATAGACAATTATAAATGACTGACAGACGTAGTGACCTACATATAATGTACATATAGCGTCCTTGCAAGGCCGTTTCAATTCCGAGAAATACTAGTAAACATTGTAGTATTTCCTGGAAGGTACACCCCTCTAAATTCCTTGACATAGTAGTAAACATTGTAGTATTTCCTGGTTGGGAAGTCCCACAAAGTTTTTTGAAAGAGAAACATTTATATCCATTTTTCCTGACGATCGATTTTGATGAAATTTGGTATACAGGGGGTTTTGAGGTCGCTGCTTCTAAATCTGAACTCATAATTTAAAAATTCAAAATGGCGGATACAACATAACGACGCAAAATGCGAAAAATGACTGAATTTAGATGATACTTGGTATACAGGGGTTTTTGAGGATGCTGATTTCAAATCTGAACTCAAAATTTAGATATTCAAAATGGCGGATCCAATATGATGGACCAAAATAAGAAAATTGATTCGATTTGGATGAAATTTGGTATACAGGAGTTTTCGGGGTCGTGTTTCGAACTAATACGTATCAAAATGTGTGGTTGAAGAATCCTATATAACATTTAAAATTCAAGTCGGGTTTGGCTTAAGGGCACATTTGATCCTTTTATTCGGCTTACATGAAGAGCTGTCTGTTCTCTCTCCGTCGGATTGAACTATGCTACGAGCAATTTCATTCTGGAGGAGTAAATTGCTTTCGCCAACCATTGGGCACGATAAAGTCCAGCTGGCGCTCCGAATGGTATTCCTTTTTTAGGTACTCCATCAAGGAAGATAATAGTAAAATTTAATAATTCCCTGTAATTATCTCCAAGTTGGAACTCTTCGAGTTGTTTCTAGGCAAAAGTTATCGCGCCGGTCGCAACATTTCCGACATCGTCTCGAGGAAAATCATCCGACGCAGCAGTTTTGTAATTTGTTTAGTTAATTGCGAATTCAAATTTGGTTGAAAATGGAATTTCATGATAATCTCCTTTGAAAAATCCGAATAATTAAAAAAGTTGGAGTAAACATTTTTTGTACCCAAAGAGGCCTCCAGTTTCGAATACCGATTTTTGGTATACAGGAGCAAAAATAGCCCAGCTCATCAAATTAATATACTCTGCTACGTGTTCCTCTCCCTCGAAGAAGCTTTCCCAAGCGGACGTCGTCGGTGGAAACGCGTTTTCTCGCGGCAGGGGCAACGGTCGCTGGTGGCAGTTTCGGCGGTGAATTTTACGAAAACATCGCGTCAACGAACACCCGCCAAGCTGTACATCTCTGTCTTTCATTGAAGAACGGTTCGTTGATTTCTCGATACTCGGTAGTGGCGTGGTAGCTCGCTCGACCTCGCACGTTTACCGAGCCGTCGGAGACGATCGAGAAACGGGGGGACTCCTCCGTTGGCCGTAGAGCGAGCTACGTGCGGGAAACGTGCTAGGAAATATGTATGCGCGGACCTGATACCGCGGCGCATACAAGATGTACCGCGATAAAAAGTGCATTTTCGACCTCCCAGAGGATCACCGACCCGACGTCGAGGCTCTCGCTCGGGGAACCTTCGCTTTTCCGTTAATTTTTCCACCCTATTTTCGCATTCCTCGCCGTCTTTTTGTCGACTTTCCTCCGTCGGTGGCGGGACGATCGATGGAACCTGGGGGCTTACCGTCCAGGATCGAGGAGGATTTCGGGCTCGCGAGCCGTGAGAAAAAGACACGACCGTCCACAATCCTATCCGTCGTCGCCTTACGGAGGTTCCAGTTCCTCGATGGTCGTGGCGAATCGGCCACTTGTTGACAATTCGCGCCTGGCGATTGGCTCGACGATAAATTAACCCCCGTGACAGGGTGGACCAATTAATCGAGGGCGCGCGAGAGAGAGAGAGAGAAAGAGAGAGAGAGAGGGGGGGGGGGGGGGCCGGCTGGGGGGGATTCGTGCACCCGGGGGCAGGGACCGAACACTCGCGCCACGTCGTAAATCAAGCGGCAAGCAGCAACAACAGCAACCGTCCACGACGACTTGCCTAGGCCCCTTCCTTCTTCGGCCTGTTATTGCTCCAAACGAAACGAGCGAACTTGTTGATACATCGCCCACCGAGGCGGAATTCTCAAAAACTGACTGGAAATTTATAGAGTATTCAGATCTGTGCGAAACTTGACGCATCTAGAATTTTTTACACTCCTTGGATTATCATTTCAAGGCCAGTTTCTCGAGATGCAATGCGATGGTACGCCACAAAGTTGTGGATGATTAAAATGCATCCGTTCTCTACATTTGTGTTTAAAATGTTGCTGTTTCGTCTTACATAAGGACCAGCAATCCTACCCCTATTTGTTTTCGCTACAACTTCCTCGATTCTAAACATTTCACAAAAACTTCCGCCCTTATTTCACAGCCGAGACTTCAAGACGTTGGATGATACCGATTGTTTGTACACGGAGAGCTCGAGTAGCGGTAGAGACGAAGAACAAAACTTGAAACTGAAGTCAAAGCGTGTTTTCATTCCGCTCCATTCTTCGTGAAGTGTTTGACATTTTTGTGAATTTTTATTATTGTTTCGGTGGCCAGAACTTTCATTCTTTAATGAAAATTCTCGCTAGAATGAAAAGAGCTGACTTCGGGAAATCTGACCTTTGAAACGGGTCAAAAATAAACAAAGCTTTTTCCGGTTTTCTCGCGACCCTTTGAAACGATGTCCACGTACAGTCAGTCTTATAAGTCTTTGTACTCTCTACGTCTATCGAAAAAATTTGTCGAAATTAAATGATAGGCTCGACGATATAAAATCAATTTTTCATTATAAATATATACATGATTAAACTTTGCACACCTTTGCACAAGTACTCGTATCCTGTATGTCTAATGGAAAAATTTGTCGAAATTAAATGATAGGCTCGACGATTCCAAATCAATTTTTCATTGTAAATATATACATGATTAAACTTTGCACACACATATATTTATAATGAAACATTTATTTGGAAACACCAAAGTTGTCACTTAATTTAAACAAATTTCTTCGATAGATATAGAGGTTACGAATACTTATGGGACTGACTGTATATGCCAATGGAAACAAAAGGGGAACGAAACGAGGATAACCAGTTTCTATCTCGCCCGCGATAACGAGTCAGCGGATGGGCGCGCATCGATCCTCGAGGATGCTGCTGCGAGTATCGCGTTTCGACGAAAGACAACGTCCCGTCTCGACGTGGACGACTTGTTTCTCCGAGTCTCCTCGAAGGAGCGGAGAGGAGCAGCGTTTACGGTGAACGTAAAACCGGTAGATCGAGCTGCCACGGCGAAGAGATATGGTGGTTCGGCCGTGTATCATATTCGTCTACGTTTTACGACGGCACGATGGATCTCTCTTCTTTCTCTCGGATAGTGGCTTAGATTCGCGCTCCAGCTAACACCGCGGGATCAGGAGTCGCGTCGTCGATATCTCGCGGGGAAGTACGCCGTTCGCCGAGCGAAAAAAGGAGAAACAGTCCTCGATACCTCTGCAAATACGAATAGATTCCGCAGGAGGAAAAAGAAAGACGAAGGAAGGAGCGAGAGCTCCACCGTCGTCGTACCTTCCCGCGTTACGCGGGCTCGTAAAATTCGCGAACGAGGGACTCTCTATTACTTGCGTCGATCCTGACAAAAAGGTTCGAGGATGGGGGAGGGAAGAGTCAATAACCGGAAACGATCGTGTCGAAACGATCCTGGCGAGCCTACGCCGCAAACTGAAATAGCGAAACAGCCATCTCTATCTAACGGAGAAAAGAAAAAAGTATCGTATCGCCGAATACACGGAGACTGGTCGGGAGTTACCTTAATTATTTTCTCTCCCCTTTGGCTCAGTCCCTCGGTTAGGAGAGAGCCGCCCCCTGTCCCCTTCCCGCCCACAGCCAACTCCCAAGAAAATTACAGGCAGCCTCGATAAATATTAACTCCGTAGCCCGGAAAGGTCGTGAAAGCTACACCCTCGAGTTCGGCCTCTCTGTCGTCCTTTCCATCTCCCTCCACCGTCCTGCCACCCCTGGGCAGGTTACGTTTCAGACGGTCAGGTTGCTCGAAGTGGTGGTGCAACAGGGCTTGAGACGAAGGGGCGCGAGCGACGTCGAGGACGAGGACGAGAACGAGGGAGTAAGGGAAAGAGAAGGACGGAAGTCGGAGGTTGCCGGTGCGACGAGCTGGAAAGGATGGTCGATACTATTTTCCTGCAGACGCGGAACATCCCTATTTATTCGGGTTAAGCGGCGCGGGCTTCCAGCTACGACGGATGCGCGCTAAATTTGCCAAAGTTCGTTATCGCTCACCGAGACCCCTCGAAAAAAAAACCACCGTCTGTCACCCGGAGAGAAATGCGACGCCGATTCATCCTAAGTGACGATCGATCGCCAACGATCCAGGACTTTCGTCCACTGGACCGCGGATACGGGGAAGCTGTGTTACGTCCCAAGATCGCCTGGGACTTTTTCGGTATCTTATTTTCGTTTAAAGTGCTAAAGCGCACTTTGTTTCTATTTATTACGTGATGCGAAGCAATGTTAGATTGGAATCATTCTGGTTCATATTTAACACACGTACATATACATTCTCGAAGCTACTCAAAAGAAACGTAATTGGTTGCTGACTGAAACCAGGAGCTACAGTGGGTGTAGAATGTATTCGTACACCGATCAATTTATCAACATATTTTTGCGTGAAATTATAGTTTATTCACTTTTTTATTTTATAATCAATGATATTTTACATATTCTCGGAAGTCTCTAAGATAGATATAGTCCAAACAACATTTATTAGTTAATATAATTTGTGAAATTAACAAAAAAAATGCGAAAAGTGGATAAAAGTATAGAAGCAATAAGTACTTGTACGATTCTTATGCCGAACCACTTACAGTAGAGTTTGTAACGTAAACACATTAGTTTATTGGTCCGTGCGAATTAGAAAACATCAAATTTCCAGTAAAGTACTTTTAAACAGTTGTGCGAATACTTATTGTTTCGACATTTCTATCGATTAATTGTTTCCTTCTTGTTAATTTCGCAACTTACATAAATAGCTATTTTTTTTGTAATCTATCTATTCTACAGATTTCCGAGAATATGTACAATGTCATTGTTTATAAAAAATAAGTTAATAAATTACAATTTTACATAGTTTTTTTTGGAAATTGATCAGTGTACTAATACTTTCTACACCCACTGTAGTTATCTATTGGTTAGTAATGATTTTGAATATTTTTAGAAACAGTATCTACCGCTATCCATGCGGTGTAATATTACAGCAGTCATATTCTCAGTCATTGCTTGAACAAATATTGTTAATAATTAATGTAACTATTATCAGAAATTAGTTTTTAGTTATTCCAGCTAACAGATGTAACGATATAGAACAATTTCTCACGATTACTGTGTTCTGTGACGTGTGATGCGGAGAAAGAGAAGAAGCTCACGCGTCACAGCAATTTATTTAATAAATTTATATATATATTTTACTTGCCTATCGGCAAGGTCAGGTCTTTGTCGCAGCAGTCCCGTACGGGCCCTGTCTCGTATGTGAATTTCTTAGTGGAATTTGAATAGAAATGTAGGGATGCGAACGGATTGAAACGGTCAATACGAATTACAATGATAATTTTACTGCTGAAATGAGGCTATTGTGTTTAATTGAATAGAACTTCGGATTATGGTACAATTAGAAATGATATACTTGTAATTTAAACCAATGGCTCGAACAACGATGCCCGAAATACAGAAATTTGCTCTTCGAATTAGTTACAATCTTTCGTTTTCTCGTTCCCATTTTACAATAACAGTATATATAACCGATTAGTGATTATTGTACATTTATTCCGATAATTATATATATAATATATATGACTATCGGAATAAATGCACAATAATCAATAATCGGTTAGGTACCACCCGTGAACATGAATTTTGGTTCACCCGGAAATGAAATATCATTTTTGATATTCCGAGTGGTCACAATTATGCAAAAGTACATATAACAATATCGTACTGAAGGATAACACTCACCACTAAGATTTATGATACAATTTATCGCTGCAATATTCAGCTACAATACTGAGACTGGTGGGTGTTGTTCGTCGATGACGCTCTGGTCGGAGGTAAAGCACACACACGTGAAAGAATTATAATTTACGTAATCAAAAGCGAAATTAATATTTACAGAAAGGAAAAAGAAAGTATAAATCTAGAATGCTTTAAATAAATTAAAATAAAATTATTTTCACGAGGAATAAGAGTCCTTGCCTATCACTCACTTTTCACAAAATGAATTTACTTTAATACGGCAACTCTGTTCTAAACTATTCGCTCGGACTACTATCACGCTTTCGCGACTGTACGATGAGAAGTGAAAATTAAATAAATGAATTTAATATAAAACTGTTTAACAAACGACCCGAGTTTTGCCTACCGTTTACTTCGTATTAAAATACTACTGGGTAACGCACTCTAACTCTTAAATGGTTTGCTCGGACTACTCTCGCGCTCTATGCGACTGTACGAGAAGAAGTGATCTCGGCTCGCGGTTTGCTCAACCACGTAAACTCTGTCGAACGTTCTAGAAGGTTCGAAGACAAAGGATCTAGAAGCACGTGATGGAAGATTCGTTGATATAAAAACTACCAACATTGCTCGGCGACTTGGTACGCGCGAGTATCTTGTGTTGACGAATGGTACCGTTCCTTCGCGTCTCGCGCCACCGAACTGCTCAATTCGTCCACGCGACAACGTTACGCGAGTGCGAACACAAGGCCGCTTCAAAATATACCTTAGCTTCCAGAACGTTCGAAATGAAGAAATGCCGAAAGAAATGCTTAACTCGATTTCGTGGTATTTCTACATCTCTCCTTTAAACGATGTCTGTAACCGTCGTATCAAATATTTGAGAGAAACGAGTAATATTTGAATTTAGCAATGATACGTTGTGTGCTTATCCTTTACCACGACGCTTGAATATTTATATCGCATATATAACAATTAACGCATAACTTTCGCAAGACGCAACGCGTACATACTATTATATTTACAATGTGAAACATATTAAACATATTAAACATATTTACAAGATTTACCCGCGGCGCGGTGTTGCCAGCAGGGCGAAAGTGGCGTAACGACGTTGATTTCAAGGAGGGAATGTGTATTCTTTCTCGTAACGAATTCAGCAAACTACCGTCAAAGGCTAGGTTTGTGTTCGATTAGAACGAATTCGGGATGGTAAACCATCTCGAACACATTCCTGCCGACGAAATCAAGAAAAATTTAAATTTAAATTGTCGGCACGTAACAGTTCGATGAATACTTATTCTGAACCGTGATTCTTATTAATATTTAATCGAAGACGGAATGTTGCTATATGCATTCTAAATATTCAATTAATTCGGAGATGTACAATGTTTTTATATTTTAATATCTCTTGATTAGAACAATTAAAGCTTAATACCTTCGACATAAATTAAACATTTGTGATATATACAGCATTATTCAGTGTTTGATTAAACATTAATAACAATAATGGTTCAGAATAAGTATTCATTCGAGACATTAATCGTGAGAAATTTGTCAATATTTTAATATCTAATGATTGCAGCAACTATATATTAATTTCTGACAATAGTTAAATTAATTATTAACAATGCTTATTATTTAAACAATGATGGGGAATATAATTTTGCTGTGACATAAATGTTTCACGAATTATTGTCTATATGGATTCAACGAGCCTTCGATGCGACCGTCACACGGTTGTTGTTCACCCTTCCCCTTCTCTACTTCGACAGGTACAAGCGTACCACAACCCTCGACACAGATAGACGAAGGGCGCGGTCTCATTCCTCGACGATCCTTCGGTCGGTATGGATCTCGCGATCGCGCGTCAACGTCTCGCGTTCCTCCTTGTGTAGTTTCCCTTAGTTATCGTAGCTTGGTATTGCTTGTGGGTATCTTAGTTTAGTTTCAGTTTAGTTTAGTATCAAACATGGATACTGTTAATTTCTTCAGTAGATCCGAAGTAACATTATCTAATTTTTGTAATATTTCCCTATAAATGTTTTTGATATATTGAACATTCTTTCTGAACTTTTCAGTCTAAACGATCCCATAGTTCCACTATAAAAAAAAAACATTTAATATTATTAAATGTTGTTAAATACACATCCAATATAGAATTTAGTAACAAAAGTTGTATAGTAATAATTTACGATTTATATTAATTATTTATTGAAAGTAGTAAGTGTTCACATATTTATGAGCGAGGGTGTATATACTAGCGAATCATACTAAATATAACTTATACTAAAATGTGGAACGCTTCACGACTTTGCGTGTCATCCTTGCGCAGGATCCATGCTAATATTCTCTGTATTGTTCCAATTCTAGTGTATGTACTGATTCGGCAGTACATATGCTATACATATAGTACACCATTGTTCTCATATATGTACATATATACAATCCCTGTACAAATTAATCGATTTATGCAATGAGCGGCTCAATGAATAAACGAGTGAATAACGGTCTTATTAGAAAAACACACATTCTCCTCTCCCAAATGGCTCGATAGAGACGTACACAATCGCTTTACGTCTGTAAAAACAATTTCCATGATCGTCACAACCAATTAAATTTTTCTTTTGCTATAGCATCGCAACTTTTCTCGGCAGGTAAACGGTTCAGCCAGTCGCACGAGTCCGTATCTTTCGCCGTCGTTGGTGACACGTGAAAAACTCGGTGTCCGTACGCGATATGGAGCCCGTGCGTCAAGGGGTTAAAAGAGGGAAGCCAATTATCGACTGCCCGCGATACTTGCCATAGAGAGAGAAAGGGAGAGAGCGCGCGCGTTTCGTCCCATTTAGCAATTCACCCGGTTACATGTTTAACGCACCCCGTTAACTATTTCATATGGGTCGCAACGGATTCGAGGCTAGCGCGACAGAACTCGCGTCAATTTACATTGACGATGAAACCCGAGCTAGCGCATCGACATTAACCGCGGTGGGGTTGCATCCCGTCCCAAACCCGTCATTAATAACGATAACGCGAAACCGGATCGCCCGTGTAAGGAATAAACCGAGAGATTTCGCCGGCCACCGATAAACGGGCGTTGCGTTCGTTTTTCTTTGAGAAATTTTCATTTCTCCGAAGGTTTATTATTGTTTAGATGATCAGAAGAGACGAGAAAGCTGACGCTTTCTGTTTCAACCGTTTTCGTTTGTTACGTCTCGTAACGTCTAAAAACTGGCGACTCGACAGCACTATGAAGGGAGTATCGGGCACAGGTGACAAGGTAAGGGTACTGCATGCGAATGGTCAGATGGCTAAGCACGCCTAAAAGTAAACCATCTTCCATGTCACCTCGTACATATCAAATATAGTCACAATTGCTTCGTATCCGTGACTCGTATTCATAACGTGCAATCTACGAGTCCTCCAGACAGCTTCTATTTAGATAAAATTCTGAAAGAAGCGACTCAACCCTAACTAAAGTATGCATTAAAGCCAAAACATCGTTTTTTCGTCAGCGGTATTCGAGACCAGCGCGACACACCTCGCGTCAATTTGCATACAAGGTAGAACCCGAGCTGGCGCATCGACGATTAACCGTGTCGTGGTTGCATCTCGTCTCAAACGCGTCATTAATAACGATAACGCGAAACCGGATCGCTTAGGTAAGGAATAAACGGTGCGAGTTCGCTGGCCCGCTCTCGTCGCCTCTTTGGTAAAAAACTAATTTCGCGGGACGATTCCATGATTAACGATGCGAGCTCCGCAGCCAGGGAATCCTCTCGCGCCAAGAACTTTTTTATGCGCCGCTAAATCACGTTCGTGGCCTCGTTTTACGTTAATTTTATTTTACCGTTGATATTATGGCGGTGCCGCGCCGCTAGGAAAAGATAAACGAAACGATGAATTATTCATTCCAAGATAAACACGATTTTAACAAAGAACGATCGCACATTCCGTCGCTGGACCACCGTGGTCCGCCATCTGCAAGGGGGAACGTTAAGTACAACGCTAGGCGACGGTGAAATCCGTCCCTGGACAAATACTGATGACTTTTACCGATTTTCGCGTGCTAAGCTATATCCGATATCAGAAACTGTCCATGCTTCTGCAAGTATTAAGTCTTCCGGAAAGTTCTGTTCGTTCCAGTTACAACAAGTTTTTAACAAGTATGCGAATATTCATTAAAAACGATATACAAATTGCAATCATGCTGGCAAGATGTCAAAAATAATGATAAAAATTATATTATTCAATCAAATTTATTCAAGGTATGAGAAATTTATTATTTTGCATTATTCTGAAAATGGGCAGAACTTTTCAGTAGACCTAATAACTGTAGAAAACTTGTTATTAAAGCGAGTTGTTTAATTGAACTATGATCACGTGTGAATCTTGTTGGCGAGTTCGCGATAGGAATTAGAGCGATATCAATCTTATAAACGATTCTGCGTTTGATTTCGGTGCTGCATCGATCTTGTGAGTGGATTTGCTTTTGAATTTCCAGTTGCAATACTCTTGCAGAGAATGATGTACCGCCCAAGCGTATAATGATCCCAGTGGAAGATAATACACCTAATGGAGTGTTAGAATGTCTATTACCTGCGCATGAGCGTGCAGCTACTTAACTTTGGTTTACGAATTGACCCTAGTGCTCACGGCTGCGTCAAACCTGTTGACAGAGTCGCCCTTAACTCGGAGCTTCGTCAATCGTGTAAATGATAGTGTTTCCTTGGTTTTTTGTGATTGAAAATCATTTACAAATAGTATGGCCGCATATCTGAAAAATATCACACTGACGTAACGCTTGATGAGTTGTCAGGGATGGCGATCGATTTTTAGAACAGTCGACAGTATGGGTGCATGTCTAAAAAATGTCACACTGACGTAACCCTTGACGATAAAGATGTTAGAATAAAATAAATTGCAAAAATGATTTCTGTTGGATCGAAACAGATCCAAGTGTTTGAATATCGCGCGACTAGTTCGGTCCTTGACAAACTTCTCAGACAAATACTATACGTATCTGAAGTAATTAACGCCGCCGACCACGATGCGTTGTCGGCGTTAAACAAGACAAAAAAGTTTAACATGAAATTTGCAAAAAGAAACCGAGTCTCGTTCAATTGTATGGAAAGCATCATCCACGACGCATCGTCTCCATTGTAACCGCAATCTTGCTATATTAAAGGTACGCAATTAGCACAAAATAATAACGCATAACATAAAATTATCTAAATTATAAACGCTACGGTTAATCGATATTACCGATGACGACTCAACGTCGTCAACCGAATTATAGCGATCATGCATGATCCGTAGAATGATTATGGCATACGCAGTCATTCTGGCACACATACATAAATACACAATTTACACACTCATATGCATGCATGTATTCTTTAATTTAAAATATATTTTACGAGGTTTTTGGCCGCAAGGTCTTTTTTCCTCGGGGTTTATCCCCAAATATTGTTGTTTTTTTTTATTTACTAACATGTTTATTTGCATTTTATTATCTGAATCACGAAACTCAAGAAATAACTTCAGTTTTGACGCTACAATTTCGCATGTCCTTGTATTGATTTTAAATCACCTGATTCTTACGCTCGAACTGCATAACTATCCTACTTCAGTCGTTCCACTGAATGCATGCATCGCGATACTATTATTTCTATTCTTCTTGACATTACTTTGGCTTACATAACACCTTAATTTTGTCCTACACTCTTCGTCATGAAATTCGAGACACTTTTTCAAAACGTCATAAATATGAGAGTTTTCCCAAGTAACCCCACATTAACGTCATTGACGGATCCGGATGCGCAAATGCTTCGTTAGCAGGTTCCCAAAAAATCAGACTTTTTGAATCACGCTTTCGTTGCCAAATCGGGGCAGATTTGAAAGAGCAGCAAGTGGACCGGACGAAATCAGCGTTCAAGAGCGGAGCGGTACGTTACGAAGGAGATGCAGCCGTTCGTGGTCAGACCAGACCGGACTCCGATAGAACATGGGTGAAAATTATTTGTTTCGTTTTCAAAGGTCACGGAATTATCCTTTGTTTTTTCTTTAAAGTTTAATAAGATATTACAGAAATTGAAGTTTTTGTCGTTTATTTTTGCAAAATGTCTTTTTTTTATTGATCACTGTAGTTCGCGCTATCGTAACTCTGTACATATAGTATTGTACATTTACGTTAATCTTGTCTCTGGTACACGTTTGTTGGGGCCCACTGGTCCCCATCTAGCTAGGGTACCCCGGGGTCGCTAAGCCCGTACTGTAGCTGGCTATTCGCATGCTGCAGCCCCTGAGGGCGTAAATGATAGCGAAAGATGACAATACAGTGTTAGAATATGTATGCCTTAAAGAGGAAGCCCGGTTCAGAACGTTGAAAATAAGACATTTCCTTATGAATTTTCTAAAAATAATGTATTAAGCGGATCTCTATTAAATTTACAGAGCCTTTTATTCGATAATTGATGATAGCAAATAATTTGTTTTCAAAGAAACTTCAATATTTTCCATCGACAATGTAATTATACGATAACTAAGGCCGATCGCACACGGTCGCAACCGATCAGTTTCAAACCACTTTGAAACTATTTGCATGCGACCGTGGATCTAGGTAAAACAAAGATAGTGGAGTAGGTAAAACAAAGAGCGCAAACGGTTTGCAACACTAATTTCAAATCGCTTGCGCTCGTGTACGTTCGGCCTAAGATAATCTTTAGTTTTTTTGTTCGAGACAAAAATTAAAAACTCTTTAAGGCTTGATACGTTATTTTTAAAAAAATTCGTAAAAAAATGCCCCATTTTCAACGTCCTGGTCTGAGTATTCATTCGCTACCTTAAGTATTCGAATGCTTACGTACTTAACGCCATCAATCATAGAGACTGTCTCGCGGTCGATTTCAAAGTCGCGTCGGCCACTCCGACGACGCAACGTTGGACCAGGTTTCGCGCGAGGCAAACTTATTTCGGTAAACGTGACGGCGGAACGACGATAGACCAGAACGGGAACTGGAACGAAACGGAAAGGGCGAGGGGTCGAGGGAGCCGAATGTCGATATTCGGACGAATCGCCAATAAGGAGAACATACGATTTCGCTCGTCCCTCTCGAAACGGTATTTCGAGAGGCGTAATTTCCGAGCGTCCGGGCCCTGGGATCCTGTCCCGCGGACTCGATCGTTTATCGGCCGCGTGGCTCGATTAATTAACGGATAATCGATTTACGCCAATTTCATACAAACTGCCCCGCCAAAGTACAACGTCTTTGATGACGTAACCGCCAATCGTCGGATCGACGATACGCGCGGTTTTCAGCGAAAACAATTTCGCTGTCTTCTCAATCCACTCGAAACCACAATGGAATTTATCGTCTATAGCCACGGAACGGGATTCGAACCCCGGACTGTTTTCAAAGGAGCACCGCAACGGGCATAAAGGGAACGAGATTTCGACGCGTTCCTCCGCGTTCCTCCTACGTCCTCGATATGCCGAGATGCGACTGTAACGATTCTTGTCATCGAGACACACCGCTCGGGCCATTTTATCCCTTTTAATCGTTTCATCTCGATAAAACCTCCACCGATTCCCATCTCCTCTCCCTCTCTCTCTTTCTATTTATCTTGCTCCGCGCGTTCCTCTGTCTCGTTTTTTCCTTCTTTCGCCCGTATGGCGACGTCCGAGTTTTGGTTTCCCGTCCACGAATCGGACGTAAAAGCGATATCGGCTGACGGGAGGCCGAGGCGTACGCGAAACAATGGAAAAGAGCCGAGCCGGTGCTTTGATCGTTCTGCGAGGCTCCCTTCCGTCGTCGACCGCGCGCTCTTCAGCGTCGAGAACGCGCGGTTAACGATTACCATTATCGTTACCGTAACGAACGGAATTGGCCATCGCGTCAGCTTCAGTTTGCCGAACAAAGTGGACCAAAGTGGAGGCGAACGAGATCCGGGGAGTCAGGAAAAACGATTATACCGTTACGAAGAAATTTTTATGCCTAGCTCGTGATCCCTCGTTGCATCCGGGAGACGTCGGCCCAGAGGATACCGGACATCGTTCCTTTCCTCCGTGGCGTGAATAAACCGGATGGATGGAAGGAAAACGGTACAAAGTTAATTTCTCATCCTCCCCCCGCTTCAGCCACCCATCCATCGTTTTTGTTTTTCTTACTCTTCGTTTCTTCTTCCTCGTCTCCTTTTTTTCCCCTTCTTTTTGCATTCGCCAAGATTTCCCCGCGGAATCCGTTTACAAACGACCCAGCTTATTATCGCCCTTAAAGCACCGCTCGAATCCATTCGCGCGCATCGGCTTCCAAGAGGTAATGGAACAACGGAATAATTGTTTCGACTATCGGCCTTCTTCGCTTTCCGTGCCGCCCCCCTCGTTTTCAACGTCGATACGATCGTCGGGGAAGCTGCTTCGATTTCTCCGACAATTAGTCAGCCGAACGGTCCGCGTAGCCCCAGCCTCGGATCCCCGAGGTGATCAATTTACAAGAGTCTGACTCGCGAACACACTCTCGGCAAAGGCGCCGATTAAATTACTTTCGCGACGAGAATATTTCCACAAGTTTGCTCCCGGTCCCGTGGTCTGGCTCGCGGGACGCGTCGCCCGGCGGTCGCGATCGCTACTACCGAAACACCGATCGATCGGGAATTCCCGCGTTTACGCGACCAACTATTTTCAATTTACCCGTCCGAGAAAACTGGAGCCGCTCGATCGGAAATGGGGCGCGTTACCGGGGCCGTGAATACTAACAACGATCAGAGTGGAATTAACTATTGTTTCGTATCGATCCGCGTTCGCCAGCTATGGCTGACAACGAGTCAGGATATTGATAATTACGGCACCTGGCGTTGTCCAAAGTATCGCTCCAACGAGCGAGAGGAACGTATGAGCGTGTGGGTGTGTGTTTGAGTACGAGGTGTGTCAGAAAAGTAATGGGACTGAAATTCTTGCTTGGGAACTAGAAGCAATGGATAAGCGGAATACCGTCGAGTCCGAGAGCTACATCCTCGCCGTACTTTCGGAGCGAGCTTCGATTAGCTGGCTGGAAAATGTGTAGTTTCAAACTCGTTTATGTAAGGAGGAACCGCGCTGAAATATCCGTGAATTCTCTGTTGTGCGAAAGAAGCGTTTCAAAGGAAGTTACTGTACGGCATCAAGCGGAACGCATACTATTGCACTATATCTCCGTGAAGACATCCATTGAACTCGTGCCACGTGTGATATTAAAATTTACTCGTTATTTCTCTAGTCGGCCCGTAACAGAGAATTTTGGTACCGTGCGAAGTGATTTATTTTATTCGAGAGTACGCTATAAATTTCGAAGCTTGAGGTTATCGAACTGTGAATACTAATGAGCTTCCACGTTCCAAAACATAGTAAGTGCGGATCGTGTAACGTTTGAGTTGAACTCGTTAATTACGTCAAGCTTATAGAATGCGAACACACTTTTCGGATGTGTGAAAGCCACACTTTAACTCGTAGTCTCCATAGAAAATGATCCTTCTGTACGAATTTGACAGATGATTTGACTTGCGTTCGAAGCGTAGGTAATACACGCGTTGCACTTCTTAATCGTGTAAAGCGTGTAACGCGCGAACTCGCTCCGTTTGAATGAGCAATACATCAGCTGGAAACTCGCGGCAGCATCAACACTACGGACATAGACGCGTTAGAATTCGAAGTTACATCGATCTAGTAGACGGGTTTGCGCTTCAATTCGTTGCTGATCACTGTCACTAACAGTACTTTATTATGTAAACGTGTAGACGGTACTTCTAGTATAGGGTGATAATGGGCTGTTTGAATACGCAGTACCAACGATTATATTTTTAACCCCGTCAATCTTCTTGCCGAGTTAGCGCTGGAATTCGAGCTATGTTGAGCTTAACAGATAGGTTCGTGCGTGAACGTAGAGCTGCATCAGTCTTACGGGCGATACTATAGCCCGATACTATAGTACCAACGTATAATGTTCGCGATAAATGTCTTAATGGCATCAAATTTATGCAACGATAAAGCACTGCTTAGGGGTGCAATATCCGCGTCGAAATTCAAAGCTCCATCAATATTATAGACTGTACCGCGCTGGAATTTAACGCGTCTTACTCCTGGAAATTCATTTTATAAAGTATTCGTAACAGAAGATGACAACTGCCTCGTTGTATATCGCTTCTGCGTATTTAAATTCAAGGAATTCTCGAGTGCAAGTTGCTACAGATGAAATTCTCGATACACATACCCCCCTTACTTATTAACGTAATTTATTTTATTTATTTTTATTTTCTGACCTCATTGTCTTTTTAGCACGTATCTAACCGTTGACCTGTGACGTTTTTATTTATTCACCTTTATCGTCTTTTATCTTTTGACCCTTCTTTTTGTTTTTATGTATTTGATTTATGTTTGGGTATGTGTATGTCTGTTTATTTATTTATTTATTTACGTTTCTATTTGTTCCGGACTGCAAAAGCGCCTCCCCGTTTTTGAATACTTATTTATTTATTTATTTTAGGTTAGTTTACTTTCTCCCTCAACTTTATGGGATCTATGGCCGGGCCATATACACCCTGTCGCCTTAAAGACCCCTTATCGGTACCGTCCGGTAGGGGTAAGGAATAGTGTTAAGGGGAGTCCCGAGCGGGTCCCTTCCCGGCCCGGACCGGGAAGGATATACACGGTCTGTCTAAAAAGAAACCGAACTTTTGCTATAAAAAGAAAAAAGTACAAGTAAAGTTTTTACAAACACGGTTCGCGGAACTTATTCACTCAAAATAATCTCCCTCTGCGTCAATACAGCGTGTAGACCGCGTAATTAACATTTCGAAGGACCTTTGCAGCTCCTGTTTTGGTAGCCCGTTTAGTACGGCGGTTACAGCGGCCTGAATCTCCGAAATGTTGCTATAATGTGTCCCTTCCATTGGAATTGGTATTTTTATCTAGGATCATTCAGCCTACTCGTCTGATCTGTCTACCTGCGATTATTTTCTTTTCCGAAAATTGAAAATTCCAATAAAAGGGACACATTATAGCAACGTTTCGGAGATTCAGGCCGTTGGTACTGCCGTACTAAACGGGGTACCAAAACAGGAGCTGCAAAGGTCCTTCGAAATGTTAATTACGCGGTCTACACGCTGTATTGACGCAGAGGGAGATTATTTTGAGTGAATAACCGTGTGTGTAAAAACTTTACTTGTACTTTTTTCTTTTTATAGCAAAAGTTCGGTTTCTTTTTAGACAGACCGTGTGTAGAGAGTTTTGGAAAAGAAGGCCCTCTGTGGGCACAGGGGAGTGCGGTCGGCCGACTGGCGGCTCCCCTTGGGGCAATGTAATACCACCGGGTAAGTTCCGTCTCAGGGGACCTAGGTGGTGGTTTTTAGTGGGTAGTGTAGGACGTGAGGGTGATAGAACAACGAGGATTCGATTTGCAGTCCTGTTTATTGTAACTCGAGGACGACTCGTTAAAGACTGTCCTTCAAATTTCCTTACACCACCACCTCTTCCTTGCGCCCTTAACGCGTCTCCCCGGGAAGGGGGTGTGCTGAGGTGGGGCAGTACCACCGTTGGAAATTTGGCAATGCAGCGGGATTTCCTCCGGGCCTCAGGCCTCGCATCGTCGCCCGCCGAGAGTTGCTCGACTTTGCCTGGCAGCCCTTCGGAAGACCTATGGTCTACGACATTTGCAATATGCTATTGAGGCTGTAGGTAATTGTCGCGAGGAAATCTGTTAATAACGGAAAAAGACGGCTTTCTCAGAAATACCTTTGTCGTTTGCTTGTCGTAAGCCATTCTAGCTGTTTGCACGCGAACCATTATTTTAGATGCGCGCTAGCGGCTACAGTAGAAATTCCACACTACCCCTCAACAACACTTGGAAGGTGTCTTCTAGAAGATTTTCCACCACCTCGGTACAAAAAAAAAAAGGAAAAAAAGATTAAATCCTCGAGAAACGAAGAATTCTTATTAATTTCTGTACCTTCTTGACGCGTATTTATATACGGATTCTGATTAACAACCGCAAGAACACCGGCAGTATTCCACACAATACACGTTTCCTGTCGTTTCCGTTCCGCGTTGAAGCTGCCAGTTTCTTCGAGCATTTTATTAAGCTTTTCAAACGAACGACGCGATAGTTGATTTCAGTCGGGATATTTTTCCGCAAAAAGTATTCCCTCTCACAGAATTTTCTTCCCGTGCACCGTAAACGAGGGATCGTATCTTGCTTCTCGCTATTATTAAATTTCATCGTTATGCTTACCTACTTGCCACGCTCACTCCTATGGATTTTAGTTTGCGTAGCAATAACTTGGCGCACACACGCCCATGCATATGTATATTTCATGTTTGGATTTGAGAATCAGTCGAGCAAATCTTGTAGGGATTCTTGGTCATGCTCGTGGAAGAATTAATTCTCCGAAGTAGATAATTGGAGTAGATACGTACAGCCAGTGTAATAAGTATTCGTACAGGAACCGATACAAAATGAAACTTCATATATTTATTTTATTAATAAATTTTAGGGGAAGAAATAATTAACCGACATTCCTACATATTTTTAGAGTAAATTTAAACCATAGAATTAATATACTTTAATAGACTTAAAGTCTATTACTTTTAATGCGAACCTCTTATTTCTTTTCTTATTAGTTTTATTTTAAATTGGTTGCTGTACGAATACTTCTTACACTGACTGTGTCTATTATACATAGAGAAGTTAAATTTTTGTTCCTGTCTTCGCACCATCGATCATTCGGCAAACAGCACGTTTTTTCTTGCCCAATCTCTAACTGATTATTACAGCATCGCCAATGGCGTAACACGTAATTTATCGTGGCAGTGGACGCGATATTTCCGTATCGACTTGACGTCTCGATATCTTTGAGTTCCACGGAACGGAAATATCCAAAGGCGAAAGGTGAGCAGGAGGTTATCGAGGAGGATTCCGTTCGATCCAGCGTCGAAAGTCATAGATCGGCTGGTGGCCGTGGTTGGCAGTTGCTCGACGCCACTCCACGCGCGTCAGACCTCTCCGTGGTGAGTCGCGTGCATTTTGCACCTGCTCGACGTGCAACGCGCACGCGCACAGGTGCACGACCTACCGGCGCACAGACCTAAACTGGCGCGACGTCGAGCTTTCGTAGTCGGCATCGGCCATCCGCGACGCGAACTTTCACTCGGAGACGCTCCTCGCCTAGCCGTGTCGTGCTGGGCCGCGCCGCGTCGCGACACGTCGCGTCGCTGACAATCGCGCTTGTTCACACCGCTAACTACTGTCTACCGCGAAACAAGTAAGGAAAAAGGTCCCCTCTTTCATTTTTATCCCATTCCAACAATTTTCATTGCCATTTACACGAGTTTCGCCAAGTTTTCCGCGATGCTTTTCTCCACGATAACTGACGCATAGGATGTTCTTTGCATATCTTCAAAGATACTTAAACTTGTACAGATCTTCTACGACAATCCTCCACGACAACTGATCGCGACATAGGATTCCTGGTACAGTTCTATCCCCACGGAAATCTCGCGAACGTAATTTCCTTCTCTAATTCTTCGTCTTTCCACTATTAATCCGTCGACCAACCGATTGCATCGCCCTGCGCGCGCTTTGGACAATGGACGTGCACACTCGGTAGACCGGAAGTAGTCTTCGGTGAAGTAACCGCTATCAGCGGCGTTGCGGTCAGCCGCTCTCGAATCCCAATCGCAAATCGACGCCAACACCCATGAACGGACTTTGGAATTCGATTTCACGGGGTGGACGAGTGTCCTAAGGGTTCGGGGAACCTCGGAGGACGGTCGAGTAGATCGCAGTTTTTGTGGGTAGAATTCGGAGATCGCGAGGATCGTTGATCGCGCGGCTACGACTCGAGGATTAAACCCTTTCGCTACAAACGGCGACCTTAGTTCGACGAAACGTTGTGCATTCAAGAATCGCTGAATCGGATACTATCGACGTGACTTCGTTTTGGAATTGTATTTGTTACGGGAGATGACGAGGGTAACGATTGTACGGCGAGTCCTCGAGTTCGTCCAGAAGCTTTCGAATCACGTATCGTAGGGAAAGAAATCATTCTTGGGGGATAATGTATCATCTGGCAGGGGACTGTGAACAGTGTCGAGTAATAACTTTGGTGATTTCGGTAGCGTGGGCTTCTGGCAAAGAAAGCTCCCTCAGGTTCGTCGCCATCATCTGTCAAACAGGTCAATTATCTTGCCATCGTCAGTGTCGAGTAAGGTTCGTCCAGTCGTAGATCTTCCGAACATTTGCTCTTGCTTAAGTAAGAATTTCTACAAGGGACCTTCCTTTACTCCAGTGAACCACGGTTAAACAGAAATACAAAGGAACACTCGTGCGAAGCAGCAACCGTGTACCAACATAGGAACCGAATTCGACGACCCTCTGTATCTGGAATAATGAAACATAATCGCGCGAACGCGTGCTGCAGAGTACCGACCGAACGCTTAGTACACTGCGCGCAACGTGTGAGCTCTTCGACCCACCGCTGTCCCAGCAAAAGGGTTAACCTGGACTGGGCGATAATCAGTTGAAACTGAATCCCGATAGAGATAGCGCGATTATCAGCTGTAACGTGGCTATCGGTCGCTGCGAGTCGATGCTGTATCGATACGACCGTGTCAACAAATAAACGGACCGACCACGCACCCCCCATTCTTTGAATGGATTCGAAAGGGAATAGTCTCGGTCAAATCAATACGCATTCGCGACGTAGGGTTGGGAAAAGAGGGGCATGAGGGGGCACAGAATACAGAGCGCGATAGAGCACCGCGGGGAGAGAAATCGGGTTGCGTGCGTGTCACTGGCTGGACGGGTACTCTGGTGCACGTGTCACGGGAGAAAAACAGAGGGTCGTGGTTGAGCGGTCGTGGCGGACGGTCTCGCGCCTGGTAAACAGCCGACTCTGTTAATAATTCCGATCTCGTTTGTCCTCTTGATAGCGGTTTGCCTCGGGATTCCAGGGCGGTAGACAAAGCGCGCCGTTGTTACGCGATATTAGTCGTTTCCGCGATCATCGATCCTTCGAATCTCGGTCGGCAATTTGCGCCAGTTCCAACGTACCGGTGACCATTGACATTTATAGTTGACATTTGCGAAGGAATTTCCAAATGTCTCGCTTATTCGATCGAGCCTCCGCCGCGGGTGTAGTGGACCGGTTGGGAGGGTAGAAAGAGTACATCGACCTATAGTTCTACAGTTGGTAGTTTGTGAACTCCGTGTGAAATTCGTGAGCAATTATCCAAACGCGAAGGACGGATAGGGAATATTTTGTTGGGGCTCAAACGAACCGAGAGGACAATGAATGGATTACGACTGGATGAAGTTCGCCCGGCAGGGTTTTGTTTGTACAGCTGCCACCCTCTCGAATCAAAGGCCCTTCGTGCCGAAGAAACATAAACAGTGGTTGGCATGACATCCGATCCGCAGGTCCAAGCGACAAATTTGATCGATACGGTAATGCCTCGAAAATCGGAATGTCTGTCTGTAACTGACACAAGCTACTGTATCGAACAAATTTGTTGCTTCTTCTCGCGATGAGAAGTTGTCCCCCATGTTTTCGTCTCTTCGACTCGAACGACCGTTGCACGAAAGGGATGATATCTACGAAAACAAACCGAGTCCGGTCAACTTCATCCTATTGTACCCCATTCACTGTCCCCTTCGAGTGGTTCGTTTGAGCTCGACCAATTCCGAGAGGAAGTTCTCTACTCGTGCTTCGCGTACCGATAGTCGAAGAGTCTACGGAAAAGACGATCACCAAGTCCGTCCCAAATCGAAAGCGAGCCTAAAGTGGGAGTAGTTGCCGCGATTCCTGAGAATCACACGTTGGTCCGGATTATCGATTCACGCGTGCACGAAAGACACACGTGCGCGGCCGCAGTCGAAGGAGCTGAGAGCTTTGGGCGAGATTGCAACAAGTTGCATTTAAAAGCCGTACCCTCCGCACGCCGGCATACTTTCCTTTTTCTCCTTTCTCCTTCCTCTCTGTCCTATCCTCCGCCTCCCACGCCTTACACACGAACCGAAGTCGCATCGTCGCCCTTTCCAAGCCGATTTGCGCTATACTCCGCTCGTCAGCTTAGGGATGGGACTCGATAAGAAGTTCACGGTCCATGTCCCGCATACAGGTACAGCCCTATTGCCATTAGATACGCCGCTGAGAGGCCGGGCTGTGCTCGTGTTAATGCTATCGACTATTCCTCGCACGAGAGTTCGGCGGATCTACCCATTGAAGACATGGCTCTACATGGTAGAATGTGTATGCACGTACACCCTCGCATAAGGCTCGAATAATCGGGAATTATCAATATGCGAAGCACGGGTTGAAAATTATTTCTCAGAACTGGCCCTACTCGAGCTGGGAGTTCGTGGAGGACAGTGAATGGGACTCTGTTATACCCAGATGTTACTTGCTCGAGTGGCACGAGTGTACATAGCGATGGGAATGATTTATCATGGCATATTTCAAAAAGAACCTCGAGTAATATTTTACATATTGATGCAACTGGAATTTTGTTTTCAACTTATTAATAATCTCGCTACGAGTGTTACTATTTTATTACTTTGTTATGAATTATTAGATATGTTACATACTTTGTTATGAATTATTAGATTTACTTGTCGTGCCAAATGGATGACACGGTCTAATAAGTTATTTAGCTCATTCTCTATGCTCGGAATGTTGCCTTTGGGATGTTTGAATGATTAACCCGTACGGGAAGCTCGTTTTCGTTGCCATGAATAATCATACATTTTGAACCGAAACCCTGTTGTGTTCTGGACGCCTTCGTTTATTCCACTCATTGATGATCTGTTCTCAGACAAAATATTCGAGCATTGCTCCGCCAATTGATGGTTCGTCATTTTTTTAGCGTTATACAAGGCACTCCTGTACATGGATGCGTATAGACCCGTTTCTGTTGCCACCGACAAACAAACTTCTCGAACAGAAACTTCGCTGTATTTATAAAACTTGTTATTCGGATTCGCGATCGAGAGTTATCGCGACCACTGTTTATGTTTCTTCAACTCGACCGACCATCGATTGGAGCGGACGGCAGCTGTGCAAACAAAACCCTTCACGTCGAACTTCATCCCATCGTATCCCATTCATTGTCCTCTTCCAGCGGCCCGTTTGAGTTCGACCAATTTCAAGAAAGAATTCTCCTCCCGTACTTCGCGTATCGATAATTGTTTACTTCGTATGGTCACTTCGTTGGTAGATCAAGCAAGCCATTTTCTACGCTATATCGCTCATTTCTCGCTTCTTCGACGAAGTAGGGATACTTGGGACACTTTCTTGATTTAAATATCGATACATCGTCATTCGATGATCTAAAGAATCTACAGAAAACGATTAAGAATTGCGATCAACTACTGCCAAGATGTTCCTGTATTTTGCCTCGACGATGATGCTTTCACCTGCCCGCCCTCCGCCGGATGTCGACAGGTCGAGAGGGCCCTTCTTCTTGAAATTTCTCGTTACGTGGGTCTCGAGTCGCGACGGCATTTCCCGAGGGTAATTATCGGGCAAACTGATTTAGGGCGACGAGCCGGTCGACGGGTCCTGCACAGCTGCCAACGCATGCATCTTTCAGCCCAGGATCCGCCTCGAGTCTCCTCGAATCCATCTAGACGCGACGAAACAGAGATATCCTCGACTCGTATTTTTCGTCGACGTTGCGATCGTTGTCCGCGATTCAGCTGAAAATTACCCCGCCCTCCGGCTGGATCTGTCTTGGTGCCAAACTATGGCAGTCGACGCTATCAGACGGGAGATCGGATGACGCGGCGCTGCTCAAAAATCGCGCAAACTTCGAAATCCTCGGCTGAAAGCATTTAACCATCGAGACGAGTTTTAAACGAGGCTGGGAACTCCCGCGAATGAGAGTGCGAGGGGTAATACCCTTAAGCAGTGATTCTTAACCACTGTACCGTCGCACTCCGGCGTGTCGTAAAGACGGTTGAAGTATGTCGCGAACGTTTGTCAAGGAACCTAACGAATCCTTCTTTTCGAATGCTTTCCAGGCTGGTACCGTAATTATTCGACATCAGGAACTCTTTTCTTCGTTCTTCTCTTTAGAAATAGTCTCGGCAGAGTTAAGATTCTTCTCTTTAGCTTATTTCTGACAAGTGGTTCCTTTCAAAAATCCCGAAACTTTGTATATTATTACAGTAATGACTAGTTTTACACACGTAGCACGTGGAATTTTGTGAAGAAACGAGTCGAAGCGCGGATGTGAGTTGGAAGAGCTGAAGAACCACTGTCTCGAAAGCGACTCGCGACGTCTCCCTTGGTATTTGCACCGAAAGCACCGACGGCTCTCCTCGATTCGTCCCGCCAAGTTTGTTGGGCAAGATTCGAGACAAGGGTCGAAAATATTTTCGAGTTCTTGCAAGGGTGCTCGTGCCGGGCACCCTTGAAACTCCTGCGAGCTCTGCTTTGAGATCACGGATGGTATTCGCGGTATTTCCACTATTCTCGCCTGTTCGATTGTTGCGTGTTGATTGTTGGGATTGCATCTGGTTAGGAACCTATGCAAACGCGGGAATTGTTAATTGGTAATTGATCGAAGCTAGGAACTGTGTTGTACTTTCGCAATTTAGGAAAAAAGAAACGCCCTTTTACATTACAAAAGGTAGCGAAAAATGATTAAAACAAAGTTGCAATATTTTTGGAAGCACGTATGTAAATTACTGCGAAACTGTGCAAAGAGAAATTCTTTTTCAAAAACGAAATTCAACAAATTTGTCGAGCATTTTTTGTATTAATTGAAAGGCCTCCAGAAACGGCAAACGACGAAATACAAATACAGATAAAAATTTAATTAATTAATATAATAATATCGAGTAACCTTTTAATATTAAAAAGAGGAATACACGTTTTCAACGTGATGATGCTCCAGCACATTTTTAAAAATTCCCACTTTTGTAATGAATAGCTCAAAAGGAAGCAGGAAAATTTTATTTTTTTGATCCATTTAGGTAGAGACGTGACCCCTTAAATTCGATCGACGGAGGACCCTTACCACCGCCAATTAAGACGGCAAACGAGGCGCAGACTCTCCCTTCCATTTCGTTAACTCTTTGATCGATGCACCGGTCAGGCATCGCGAATCCTTCGCCCGTTTCGCTCGTTATGCCATCGAGAATAATTGCCGAATCGTCGTGGCGCGTTTATCGACAGACTCGTGTTTTCGATCCAGTGATTGTGTACAAACGTGCGTGCTTATCCTAGATCGCCTCACGATCGTCTTTCGCGTGCAACGACACGGAGGATTTGGAGGAAGTGGGTGGGAAGGAGCCAAGGATAGAGGTAAAGGACAAGGAAACCGACGACGCTGGACCGACGAACGCAAAACACGGTTAAATCTTGGAGGAAGTCAGCGCGCGGGACCCGACGATGGATCTCACGCTACTCTTGCTCGCCGTGCTGCTCAAGCAAGAGGGTGAGTCAATTTACTCGCTTGAATTTTGAATTGAAACTGCGCGCCGAGAGACGAATACCGTAGCGCTCCGGTGTGCGCGATGATTAGTAGGTAAAGAATAGCGGCTTTTATAATAGCCGTGTCGCGTTTATTCCATGTTCAAACAACGTCTCGATTAACACTCACGGTGTTCTTTATCTCTTTAAACATGCACAGTTCCAGGCTTATCGCGTTTCCTGCTGACTTCAAACTTGTATTACGTTTTTCCGGGACGATGTGTTTCGCGCGATTCTTATCGGTCGATCCATGTATGCGCCGTGATAATTAAACTATCGAACGATACAAAATGATTTGAAAAGTGTTCATCGAAATGCCATGGTCCGCTCCGTTTCTTTTTCTATTTTCGGACCTTGACCAAAATCTTGAAAATCGATTTTCACCCATCAATTCGCTGTAAATAAGACGCCACGCGTCGAACGTCTGCCTCCCAGTCCGAGATAAGAAATGCCGATTCCTGAAACGAATTCACGCCCTCAACCCCGGATAAATGCGAATCTCCGGTCCCGATTTTTCGCGCTCAGTCGGCCATTGCCATAAATCGCGTCGAAACGCGCGACAGTAACCGCAAATACATACCTCACCCAACGCTATAGCCGAGCTTTCACATGTTGGACGACCTACAGCGCAAACCACCCGAACCACTCTCTCTCTCTCCCGTAGCAAAGTCGTTCGTAAATCGAACTTTCTCGCTTTGCGTCCGGAACAAAGTACCCGACGGTTCGCCTAATTTCAAAATGTCTATTGCCTCGCCTCCACGGCTGAATAAGATCTTCCCTCGGAGAGGAAGGAAGGTAAAAATTACGAAGGTCTAAAAGGGATCGTCTCCGCGAACGCTGACTGTCGTTTCGGCTTCTGAACGAGGGGGATGGGGCGGGGCAACGGTTTAAAAATGGCACTCTTTCTAATTACGTTCCGCCGTTTCTTCCGTGTTATCGCGGTTTTCCCGTGGCGGGGACGCCCGCGAACTTAGGGAAAAGAAGGCGGGACGCGACTCGGAAACATGGGACAAGGGAGGAGAACGAAAGCAAGAGGGAAAAGAAGCGCCAAAGGGCGAGGAAACGGAAGGGGAAAGGGAAGAGGAAGAGAGGGTCCCGCTAGCGAGAGAACCGAGAGGAGGATAGTTGGAATTTATGACGTTCCGGTACACGAGCTTGACGAGGGTGCGAGAAAGAGAAACGGGGGAGCAGGAGGCGAGAATCGTTAGAGGGCAGAGAAATAAAAATCTCGCGGTGGAAAAGTAGAAATTAAACGGAAGTAGGTGAGATCGGCGGTTAACTCGGTACGTCGCGAACGAAACGGACCGAGGGCGAATTATGGAATCCCCGATTCAATTATAAATTTATGTATTTCAATTTGTTTTGCAGAAAATGAAACTGGTCGTTAGAATTTGATAGGGGTGGTAGAGGCACTCGCTGTTTTCCGAATTATCGTTTATGCTAAACGAATGCAGAATACACGCGCTAAGGCGAACGGAATTTTAGTATCGTTGTATTAATTTATAAAACGTATTCAGCGTGTAATTGAAATATTCGAGATACAGTCAGTCTCGTAAGTCTAAATTAAATAACAGACTTCGTGTTTCCAAATAAATTTTTCATTACAAATTGTATACATGATTAAGCTTTGCACGTCTTTGCACAAGTACTTGTATTCTCTACGTCTAATGAAAAAATTTGAAATTAAATGATAGGCTCGACGGTTCCAAAAATGTTCCATTATAAATATATACATGAATAAACTTTGCACATCTATATATTTATAATAAAAGACATTTGGAATCGTCGAGCCTATCAATTAATATCGACCAATTTCTTCAATAGACATAGAAGGGGTACGAATACTTGTAGGACTGACTGTATACTCTACCTATAACCCAACGCGTTTAGAGAAAATTTTAAACGTCCAGAGCAAAGCTTAAACCGAAGTGCCACAGACTATTGAAAATCAATCCGTTCGTATCAAACGAAATGAAATGGAATTCGTGTTCCTCGGTGAATATTTTCCATTGTAAAATATTCTTATGAATATATTTGCGCAACAGGTATTAAAAGTATCGAGTTGCAACTGATAGGTGCGAGTACGTCTAAAAATTTAAGGTACAATTAAAAGAAATTAGAAACGTTGGTTCCAACTATAAAATTATGCAAATTCGTGAAACATGCCACGCGTACGTTTTCGATGGATGATGTCACGGGTGCCAGTATTCGCTCGCTAACGGAAATTTCCCATAAGAGCACCTATTTCCTAACGTTTAAATAATTTCTGCTGTTCCCACACGAATGTTTGGCTTCCCTATTTGTATCCGCTGATTGCTCCACTGTGCGGTGAGGCGGAGTCGCGTATCGTCGATGAACGTTTAAAATTCAAAGAGAAACCGATCTCTGTGATAGCGTCTTGTCTGGCGCTAGACGAAATAAGGGAAGCAGAAGCGTTTTCGGTCGCACCGAAATTGAAGCAAACGCGCGCCGAGCATCGCAAGCAGCTCCGTGTATCTACGAGGTTCGAAGGAACAGGGGTCAGAGAGGGTTGGACCGATATGAAATTTTCAGACGATAAACTCGAAGGTAAAACGACTCGTCGAAGAGAATGGATTAGCATAAATAAATAAAACGCGCGCCAAGCTAGACTATCGAAAGCCCTCGAACAACGACGAAGACGTCCGCGGGGGATAGAAACCGACAAATTAATTGCGTAGGAGAAGGGAAACTCGGCCGACCGGTCACGTTCATAAATTATCGGTATTATGCCGAAGAGACGCGCGTCGCGCCCCGCCGTTTATCAATACCGTTGCGTTATAACGCGTCCCGTCGAGCGCGACAGGATGGTCACCGCTTTTATAACGGGATAATATTAACTGTAAATATTTGTCCGTCGCTCCATTTGCGGCCACGCTCGACAATCGCGCATACATAAACGTTAAACGAAGCCCCGGCCGAACGCGGGAAACCTATAATTTTGATTTTCGTTGGCCGCGCCGCTGCGTCGCCTCTATGCGACCACCACAGTCGAAAAGTAAAGTGAATTGTTAAAAAAAAAGAGAGAACGCGATTGTTTCGGCACACTGGACGATTCTGCAGGCTTCGACGAGCCGCGGCTTTGTTCGGAAGTTTAATCTCGCGATAGATATTATTTTCTATAGGTGACACGTTAACGCGTTCGTGCCAGTTGGATATTTCCTCGCCGTTTCGATACGAGTGCAGTTGTTATTCTATAACGTCGTTGCTTTATCAGCGGTAAGTGTCGTTTTAGCCAACACTTTGCGCGTGCTCGATTTTAAGTTTCTTTAAACGCTCGCTGGTGCACCTGAAACTGACACCTAAGTGTTTTGCTTGTCACACATATCGATAACACCTTTGACACCGTTCGAACGTGTAGTATACGTGCTACAGGATGATAATGCATTAAATCCATTGTGTAACACCTGCGGCTCGAACTCTTGGCTGCGCCTATCTTGTAGGCGGGTTCACGCTAGAATTCAGGGGTGCGTCGACCTGGCCAGGGATACCGTACCGCTCGAACGTGTAATATATCGAACACTCGCGATTAGATTCGTGGTAACGCGGAGGATTCCCGATCGCGAACGCGAGTAGCAAATTTTATCGATACCCGAGGCATTACCCATCGACGTCTCACCGTGCCTTTGGGTTTTACCGAGTCCCAACGGCGGGAGTGCGTTCGCTATAGACGCCGATAACCCGATAGATAGAAGGATCGGATCGAAAAGCAGGGAAAAAAACCGAGAAAAGCGTACGACACGCGGTAAAGGGAAGAGTTAATTCGACGAGCGATCGTTTTAGACGGATGGATCGTCAGTTTGCCTTTTCATCGGCGACGATCGCGCGAGTTTTCTCGTTACCAAGCAGAAGGTCGAACCGCTGTTGCGTATGTGATTTATCGATCGGTATGCGGAGCAAAAACGTGAAAAACGACGCCGAAAAGAGGCAGTTGGCGGTCGCGCGCAGTGGAACGAGGACAGTCCAGGCCAGACGAGGCGACAGGACAGGAAAACGAAAAATGATTGACGCGCATAACGAAGACAAATTAAAAAGAAGAACCCCGCCCCGTGTTGTGTCCGCTGTTTCGCTCGCGCTTGCGTCCTCGATCGGACGAAGAAGGGGGTGAATGCTAACGGTGTTATCCCAAGGGAATGAGTGCAAGGAACGCGGAAAAGACGAGACGGGAAATAAGCACCCACCGTCCGAGCATACGCCGGACTCGGGAATCGAAAACGCACTCGGAGTAAGCGGTTGGGCGGCGGTTATATCGCTTCCTCGGTCGCGAGTCGTTTCCCCTACAGCCACCCCTGCCTGATGAAGATAAAACGGGATAATTATAGAGCCTATCGGGGATCGTGGCGCGGCTAAATTTCGTCGGGACACGCGAGATCGTCGAAAGAGGGCTGGCAATAAAGGGAAGCCGGGCTTAAGTAAAAAGAAAGAGAAAAAAAACACGACCGAAGAGGGAATAAACTCACCGTTGGGGAAGTAAAAAGGGTCGGGGGTGGTGACGGTGGAAGGGGCGAGGCAGGGGAATGCCGAGAACGGGATGTCATTAATTTTTCATACGGACTTGGCACATCTGCGTTCGGTCGGCCACGCTCTGCAACCCCCCTAATTATTTCTGGCTCATCATTTTCCTGCCCGCTTTCTCCGCCCGCTTCGTTTCCAACCCTTTCTCTTTCTCTTTCACGGTTTCTTTTCCCGACCGCCTCTCGAGTCGCGCTGTCGCCGTTGATACGAACCGTACTCCCTAGTTGACAAATGCGCAGCGGTACCGTCGTCGTCGTCCTTCTTTCCATCGGGAATCGAGAAGTATGCTTATCGACGGGTCATTAGGTCGGAAGAGTATCGTAATTGAGCGCGCCCCGTCCCCTCGCTCGACGACGCTTCCCCTCGTCGGTCAACCCGGTGCACGGTGTGGTATTTCAGCAATTTGCCGGGGACAAGACTATCGCATCAAGGAAATAATAGTTTTTGTTCGTTGGCTTCGTGGGACTTTCTACTAATGTAAAACGTAATGTACCGTGTATTTCGTATATGTGCCTGATGGTACTTAAAAGCAAACGAATATTTAGAGAGGGAATTCCATCGTAGTTGGCATCCTAGATCAACGGAAGTAATAAACGGAGCACATGTGTTAACCCTTTGCACTCGAATGGCGGCTATCAATCGCATCTTAAACGTAATGGAGTAACCCGAGAATTGGCTGTCGGTCACCATCAAGTTCGAGTAAATCAATCAGCAATTTGTTTAGATTTAATTTTATTTAAACTCGAAGTTTCATAAATAAAATGATTGTCGGTGAAGTAAAAGTGTGACATGATTCTCAAATCTCACATTAATTTGCGATCACAAATCGGGCTACATCTTCGAAGTCAATCGTAGCTTAACATTCGCGACAATAGAATCCTAAAGGTGAGATCCCATGAACGTAATGCTCGTGCTCGGGCAATAAATTATCCGTGCTCGCCGGATTTTGCTCGAAAACACGTTCCTACTAGCGTCCAAAAGGTCGCTAAATGCGACGACAAACGGTTTGGAACCACTTGAAAGGGTCGATTTTTACGAGCGTTTGGGTCTCGGCCCATGGTCTAGGCTCGCGAGCACGGGGACTATTCCATGAAAAAGAATCGACCCTTTCGAGTGGTTCGAAGGGAGACCCCCAATACTTGTTTTCACCGAGACCGTAGGCGCCTACCTGGGTTCGCTCAAGGGTCTGGGGTCAAACGGCCGATCGACTCATCAGTTTTTGATCAAATCGAATTCTTTATTCTTCATCGTATCAACGTGAACGCGATGCCATTGGATTCTTGGTGTTCTCCCGATGAAAATGATATCTCACGTCGCGTAAATCGAACTATTTTTAACGAAATAACTTTTCAATTATGCAATCAGATTTTCCATATAATTTCGTTAAAAATAGTCTGATTTACGCGATGTGACATATCATTTTGATCGTAGAAGCATCAGGAATCGATTGAAGTTACTTCCGCAAACTTCCGATAAAAATTGTCGAGGTTGGTATTTTCAATTCTTTATGACATCCCCTTGTCGACCGCTCGTTGCGATGATGGTGCCTGGCCTTTTTCAGGATTCCGTGCTCGTTTAGGTGTTCGCCGCTCGTTGTGCCAGCTCGCCTGGGTCCATCAGACCCTCCTGCGCGACGAGTTGACAGTTTCAAGTGGACGTTGCTCGTGCTCGCCCCCCGAACTTACGTTCATGGGACCTCACCTTAAGAAACACATCGAGTTCCGACTGCCAGGTGTGACTCTAGTAGTAAAAATGAAAGTATTCGACGGTATGTACCGATTTATCTTGGGTCTTTATTGCTGCTACAGGTAAGGGACCTAACACACTGTCAATTCCGTTACCTTCGTCGAGTATAAGAAAAACAACGGTTGCACTTCCTTGCTTCGATTGCAATCAATGATAACGTTAACGTATAAATAACTACCACAGAGATTAACCAGGAGACAGGTCCAAGTGAAAAATGATGTGACACGTCAGGAAACAAAAATACAAGAACTGGTCTGTTAAAGTAACGCTTCACTAACTCCTTATAGTTAAGCATTCTTACACAATTCATATTTTGGCGGCTATGCTAATGGCGGCGATATGGATCATATCGACGGTATCGATATCATGCAACTATGTATGTTCTCATAGGAAGCTAAGCGTTCTTCTGTATAATACTCTTGCATTCTTATATCTCTCTTATATTCATCATTAAACATACTAAAAGCGAAAAATTATAATCAGAGCAATCTATAATAAATATTCATTTGTATCACCGATCCATCGTTTCCTTCGAATATGATCAGTCACCGTGGCCTACTGAAACACTCCGGGTGCTTTAGCTGCTAGCTATTACGCGCCAAAAAGATGGAACGAACGCGCGTGTAGCGCGAACCGCGAGGAACGGTCAGTCGTTGTCGAGGAAGGGAGAAGAAAATCCTCGCGCGGTCTTGCTCCGAGCCACTGCGGACATTTCGCTTCCGGTTCGAGAAGGTTCAAGTAGACGGGGAATCGAAGTTGAAAAGCGCTGAAATCGCACTTCGTCGAATACCTTTCCAGGAACGCGGACAGAACGACCGAGACCTGCGCCGAGAGAAAGGGAAACCGTCCAGAACAAGGATGAGGGGTCGAAACGCTGGAAGCTATTAGAGCTTACTACCGTGCGTGCCACCAATAACAAGCCACCGTTGAGAATATAGTCGCGAAGCGGCAAAACGGTAAACGGAAAAAGTCCTGCTAGAAATAATTAGACGATTGCGAAGGGTCCGGGGTCGAGAACCTTTTTGACACTGAAAGACTGCGCGTACGTATACGCGTAAGAGACCTAAACATTGTCGTATGAACAAAGAATTATCACGTTTAACCCTTTGCACTCGAAGCTCTTTTTATCTAATATCCACCGACAACCCAAATGAAGGCTATTAGTTAAAGTACAAGTTCGCATTCAATCAAGTTACAGTCCACTCGTATTCATTCGTTGAGGAATCTCATTTGATTCCATGCGTCGTTTTATCGTCGCTAGAAACTGTCGACGCTGCGACGCATATACAGTGTGTTTCGTTTATATATCAAAGTAAATATCTCGTGACGCACTGAAGTTACGAAAAAAATTTATTTACAAAAATTGTTCGGTTTGTAGGGTACAATCATATGATGTAATTTTTTTCGAGCCTGGAATAGTAAGAAGGGGGGATTTCAAAGTCAAAATAAGTTTTTTAAATGGAACTATATATTTTTTTTTTTCATGGCCTGATAGCTTTTTTCGAAACGAATTCAACGGTACATCACATTATTTATTTTGCTGTTTTCAAACGTTAGAAATTATATTATAAACTTGTAACCTTTTGAGTAGGTAATGGTAAGACATATCGAGTTGCCGCGGCTATTAGCTGTAACACTGTTGTCATTTGTTTTGATAAGTTGTGATGTTTGACTCGAGTCTCATTTATTTTAGTTGAGAAAGTGCAATACTAGAGATTAGTTCTGTTCGGTTCTTTCGAAATTATTGATTTCCAAAAAATGTCCTTATCAATTCAGGAAAAAGCCGAATTAGTTTGTCTGCGTGGTGATAGATATTTATCCTATGCCGAAGTGGCTCGGGAATTTCATAGACGGCATCCTTGTCAACAAATGCCAACAGTGTCAACAATAAGAAACATTGTTAATTTATTCAAACAAACGGGAAGTGTTACGACACAGAAACAGCGACCTTGTACGTGGACAAAGAACGACGAAATAAATGTCTTGGCTGCGTTCTTTGCGTATCCCAGAACACCTATCCGTAAAGTGGCTAATACATGCGGCTTTTCAACAAAAATTATTTCTAAAATTCTGAAAAAAAAATAAAATTAAACCGTTCAAACCAACTAATGTGCATACAATATTGCCCCGAGACAAAGGACCGCGAATTGAGTTTTGTTTATGGGTACGAAATAAAATTGTTGACGATGCCAATTTTATTCAAAATTTAATGATTACTGACGAAAGCATTTTTCATACAAATGATATGGTTAGCCATCAAAATTCAAGAATGTGGGCAACAAACAATCCGCATTGGATACTACAGAACAACGTCCAATATCGTTCCTCATTAATGGTCTGGTGTGGTATCCACAATAGAAAAATAATAGGTCCATATTTTTTTGAAGAAGGAATTCATGGAGAAAAATGTTTAACTTTTCTACAAACATGTCAGATATTTTGCAAGATATGCCACTAATAACGAGACAAAATAGTTGGTTTCAACATGACGGTGCTCCCCCACATTATTTCGTCGCAGTTAGAAATTGGTTGAATACCAATTTTAATATTAAATGGATTGGGCGTGTTAGACCAATAACATGGCCCCCAAGATCTCCAGATCTATCTTCGTGCGATTCTTTCTCTGGGTTTATCTAAAGGAACAAGTATTTAAAACTCCAGTTGAAAATGTCCATGAAATGCGAAGAAGGATTATAGTCGCTTGTGAAAAATCACAGAAGAGAATGCTAAAAAATACCGAAAACGAATTTTTACAACGGGTAGGAAAATGCATCTCAAACAATGGTGGTCACGTAGAAGGATAATTCTTTTTCTTAAATTAAAGATTGGTAAGCACAAAAATAATGAAATTAATTAATTAATTAAAAAACAAAGCGTTTTCTTTTTGCATACTGAATACAATTTCTAATGATATAAACTATAAATATTGTATTCATTTTTTTTAATAACTTAAGATGCTTCAGGAGACATAAGAAGGTCGATCTTTGTTTACAGTGTTGCAGCTAATAGCTGCGGCAACCCGATATATCCTACCATTACCTACTCAAAAGGTTACAAGTTTATAATATAATTTCTAACGTTTGAAAACAGCAAAATAAATAATGTGATGTACCGTTGAATTCGTTTCGAAAAAAGCTATCAGGCCATGAAAAAAAAATATATAGTTCCATTTAAAAAACTTATTTTAACTTTGAAATCCCCCCTTCCTACTATTCCAGGCTCGAAAAAAATTACATCATATGATTGTACCATACAAACCGAACAATTTTTGTAAATAAATTTTTTTCGTAACTTCAGTGCGTCACGAGATATTTACTTTGCTATATGAACGAAACACGCTGTACACAGTGATTCCAAGCCCTGCCTGATCAGCCTGTTTCGTTTCGAAACAGTAGGAAATTTAATCGGCGAACACACGAATTTATTTAACGAGTGTAAAAGCAAACGTCATCCACCTTCGGAATGTTTCAATGAAATGTATTATTTAAATTTGTTACCATCCCTACGGACTGATACCGTCTAAACGGGAAGTTCAATGCCGATCCCAACGGACCGACGCCGCGTTCAACGCGTTAATTTCTCATCAATTGAAAGCATTCCGCGAGGCAATACAAACAAAAATAAAAATTCGTATCACGACCACTCTGACCCGTGCCTATACACGCTCAAGTAGAATAAATACGATAACGATTTTTAATCTAAATTTTCTTTGGTACTTAACGTACAGAAGCAGACTAAAACGGAGGTTATCCGTCCGTATAATTCAAACAGAGAAAAAACGGTATTTCATATGGACCTTCAACACACATGTAAAGCTCTGTACGGAAGAATCGTTCCCGTGTTTCACCAATCGCACCGTCGAACGCGCGTTTCCATTCGCGGTACTAATTCTCCGTCGTCGTGGCTCTCCGTCGAACGTACGTATCCCTCTCCGTTCTCAACTCGTTAATTACAGCGGAAAAAGAACCGGGTTTTCGTTAGAGGAATCCGTTGCATTACCATATTTTATATCCTCGATTCTTGGTCCGGCCAGGGCTCCCAGCCACCCGTTAGCTTTTTATCGCATCCCTAATTCAGCTCGTTTCCTTCCATTCCAGCGCGTCGCCCGCCAATAAACCGTTTCCGCGTGAAAGGACAAATCGGAAAACGGAAAAATTGTCCACGCGTACCGTGGAATTGTCGTTCTCCGGTGGTCGATCGGCCCGTTGTCGCGATTATTTTTAACGTTCGTTGTTCCCCCACCGCCACCTCCTCTTCCCCGACCCAGCTTCCGAAAATACCTAATTAGCGGCGGTGCTCGTTCGCTTACGCCTTTCCACGCGACCAGGGAATCGATATGGCGCCAATTTACCAACCGAATTCGAATAATTGACGTTGCATTAAATATTCGCGTTGCAATCGCCGCGGCGTTTTCGAACGCGTTCGTGCGGGAGTAATTTTCAATTCCGGGCTAATCGAAACGGCCGTGGAAGCGTGGTCACGCGAAACGACGTTAATGCGAGCAAAAGTGACGAGAGTAAAGAGCCGCCGGAGAAGGAATGCGAAATCGTTCGACGGGGGTTTCCGCGACGAATCGAAACTTCGTCCTACGAGGTTTTACGCGGAAGAGCGACCCGACAACGGTCAAACTTTTCGCATTTGCCGACAATCGAGAAAGACCGTGAAGACCCGGAGACGAGGATCTCGCAGAATTACAAAATGCTCGACCCGTTGCCTCCCAGCGACGGAAAGATTCGCTGGACGCCGTAGGAAGGGCGGATCGGGATCGGGTAAATTGAATCGGTCTGGTGTTTTATTTTTTGGAAGGAACGGTGCATGCACGTGAAGTCTTACTCGACGATACATTGCAAAGGATTCGCTTGCTGAGGAAAATAAATTGCAGCTCCCATCCGGTACCGCAATAATCATGAATTAAATACAATTGTATCATGTTATTCTTCTCAACACTAAACGTATCGACGTTCATTTGTAACAATTTCTATCGTAGCGGGACAGATGACTAGCTTTTACCCTTTAGACCTTAGTTGGGCGTACAGTCAGTCCCATGAATATTCGTACCCTTCGTATCTATTGAAGAAATTTGTTTAAATTAAATGTATATAGATAGACTGCGGATCTTAATGCAAAATAAAATATTCGCGAACGTGCCTGCAAAAATTCAATCTAAATAGGAATTTATTTTATTCTGCAAATATTATAACATGGCCGTTACTTTTAATCTTTCTTATATTCTTGCATATTGTTTGCATTTTGTAGTTTCTTGCACACCCAAATTTCCTATAAATGCATAAATATCCGCAGTCTATATATAAATATATACATGTATAAGCGTATTCATACACATATTTATAATAAAAAAGTCATTTGGTAATATTCAAACTATTTTTTAATTTAGTAAAACTCCTTCAATAGACATGAAGGATACGAATATTTATGGGATTATTTGCACGTGTCCCAGTGAATATATCCGTTCCGTTATTCGTTAAAGTGTGTAACCATATACAATAACTGTTTCACTAAAAGTTCTTCTTAAATAATGTTTCCATCCTTCTTATCGTTACTTTGTCTTACATGACCCCTGCATTGTTTTAATACGGTTTGTAGTATCTCTTAACTCTCGTATGTGTGGGGGCCTGCTAACCCTCCTATAGCTCGGGCACCCCGGGGTCGCTAAACCCGTACTGTAACTGCGTAAGTACACGCATGCTACAGCCCCTGAGGGCAGCAATATCAGAATATATCTGGTTGGCATTGACCAAGTTACAATTAAGACTCGCAGAAACGTATGCTAAAGAAAAAGAAAAAAAAACTGATCACTTCTACTAGAACAAATTGTTCTTTTTTCTCTATATACAGCCTTCGATTTATAGCCAACTCTACTTTAATGCGATTAATTTCTAAAAACGAATAGAATTCAAATAGAAAACAGCAGAGTCAAAAGGGTTAAAGACACTCTTTCCAATTAAACGCAAAAATATGTTTACGTGGATCTAAATAAAATAGTGAATGAAACAATTGTATATAATTCATACATTTCATATAAGAACTGCACATAAAGGTTTGAAAACGGTCATTTGACCGGTCGCGATAGATTTAGTGTTAACCATTTGCACTCGAGGCCTTTTCTTCTGGTATCTACCAGTATCTCGAGATGCTTTCTTAGCATTGTATTGCCACGAATGCTACGTTTAGATTGACCTCATAAATGAGATCTCCAATTTGAGATTTGAGTATTAGGTCACCTTTGTCTCACCGACAATCATTTTATTGACACTTCGAGTTCCAAAAAACTTGCAGCGAATTAACCAGCAATAATGTTTGACTAGCTTTAAGGGGGTATTATCGTCTAGAAACTTCAAATTCGATTTTTTTTTTGCATTTTCTTATCATTTGGGGTTTTGAGAAAGTCCCTCTAAAATATTAATTTGAAATTCGTAGAGCTCTCATAGTTACAGAGGCTTAAAGGCTGTTCATCAGTATCAGTGCTAAATGTATAGTAAACTTTAAACGCGTTTTTCTCGAAACGACATTTTTCAAGTCGGGCGCACGTTTTTCTCAAAAATTATTGGACCGACTGACTTCTGGTTTTACACACATTTCGAGGGCACCATCACCTATGGTCTGAACTAGAATTATACCCATAGCTTGAATATTTTAGCCCTGCTCTCATATTTTAGTTGACAATTTTCCGGGAAAATTAAATCTTAATTTTCAAACAGCTGCGATTCCGATAAAAAATTTAGTACTTACTTAATTCTAGTTCAGACGATAACTACATTCATATAGATTAAAAAAGCAATTTGTTTTTCTGTCTCAGACGACTAGAACCGCCACAGCCTGTGCGCTTGATTGAACGAGCGTCTCACGTCACAACCTGCATAACAGCGCATAACTTGTATAGATTTCAATCAAGTATTTCATAAAAATTTTTATTATGCAAAAGAAACCCCGATACTGTAGGTTTGATAGTTTTCGCAAAATTAATTCCTAAAAATTACTGAAAAAACAAACTTCTAGATAATAATACCCCCTTAAGTCAAATTTAGTGGTGGCCGAGGTTAATAAATTGCACATACTTCAACCTACATAATCCAACAGAAGACTTTAATCATTAAAATTCTTGTACAAGGATTTTTCCCATGTTTGATTTCGAGCCTTGATTCGAAAAGCGAGCCACGATCCCCAGATAAAAAAACCTGATTTCCGCTTTCGACCGGCTTTTTCAGCGACAAATTATCATCTTCGACGGGCACGCGACAGTCGTGCGACTAGCTTTCGCGTACGTGCCGGGTCGAATGTCGCGTAACGAAGATTTTTCTCATTAACGTACGACTAACGAGAGAGCGACGTTAAAAGATCCGTTTACAAGAGGGTGTGTCTTTCACGGTGGCGCAGTCCCAGTCAGCCGCGTTCGCGATCGTTTCGGAACGGTCGCGCGTCGGCTTCCGGTGTACAGCGACGCGGAGGATCCGTCGGTCGGGCGGGTCGGCCTCAAGCCTCGACGAGGATGTAATTAAAGAGAAGGCCGGGCCGTAGCCCAGCGAGACGGTTCGACACGGTTCGGCTCGGATCGAGGGCCAGGCCTCGACGCGGCGCGGTCTCACAATTACGGCGAATAAAATTTAACGAAGTGTGTGCCGCACGTGTACGCCGCGAACCACGATTCGCGCACGCGCTTAATTAAGTTCACTCGTCGCCCCTGCTAACTTGATCCGACGCGATCCAGGCCCGCCGAGGTATGTAAATCGAGTTCCCCGGCCAGTTCCTCGTTGCTCGGATCCTCTAATTTTCCGCGCACATACAGGTAGCTGGGAAAAAAAGAAGCGAGAACGGAGACGGAAACAGAGGCGGAAAATGGAGGGGTGGACTGCTGGCGAGCCCCGAGAATAGCAACCCTGGGATCATTGGTGAAATTTCTCGGTCTTCCCCCGTACAACCGATCCGCGATGAGGTGTGCTAAATGTCTCAATTATCAACATGTTTTCCAACGATTTATATTTATCGCTGAGAATACGATTCGGATACTGTTTATTTCCGAAATGTGCGCTGTACACGTTCAATGAAATAACGTTTCAATCGTTTCAACGGAATTAGAACTGAAAACCAGGCCTTTCAGGTTTAGCACCAGACCAATTGAATATTCATCCCTTTATATCGGAAACGAGCAAACTTTATTTTCGTACAATTATGGGAATAACTACATATTTCAAGCAGTAATTACATGTATTTCCCGCGACGTTGTTTGAAATAACCGAAGTGGCTTCATTGTTTGATTATTTCAAATATGAAAGTTAATAATAACGGTCCAAGTTATTCCATTGCAATTCGGAATAGCCATTGCATAGCGCGTACCGCAGGTCAGAGAACCGCTGAACCAACCGATGACGGCCGTTTCATCTTCGCAAGTTTCCAAGATCGAGCGAACCCATTCTCTCGTAACAGAGTCGGGCTTTGGCGGGAAACTACGAGGTACGAGAGATCGGTTTTAACGCGACAACGCCGAAAAAAACACGGATAACGAGAACGCAAAAATTATCGTCGCGACGCCGCGCGATATAACTCTGGCCAAATCCCGACAGGTGACAGGCGTTCACCGTGTGCGCGCGCTTTGATTTTTCCTCGCTCGCCGCTCGCGTCAACATTCAGAGATCACACCGGCGTAATTTTCTCCTCGCAATTTCGCAATTCGAAACGTAACGCGAGCTCATTAAATCGTAACCGCTTCCTATTTTCTCCGCTATACTGCACGCCCGGTGCATTTCTAATTAATTCGTCGGGTTTTGTTTTCTCCGTGTTCCCTCCATTCCACCGTTTTTCATCCGGGACTAAAAACGTCACGGCGGTGAGTGGAGGGGGCGAGGGTAAAGCGGTCTAAATTAGTCGGAGGAATTATTTTCGAGAGCATTTGCGTTAGTCGGAAAATCGGGAAAATTGTTATCTCCCGCGAACGACCGTCCTGTTTGAACGCATTACGTTTCCTATAACAGCAAGCAAGGTCTTGAATGCATTAGATGAAAAGTAAGAATTTAAGGCGTCTGACCACCCTAAACGCTCGCCAGATGGGTACTATTCTTAAAAAAAAAAAATTAATTAAAAAATTAATCAAGTAATCGCAAAAATCCATTGCTTTTCTTCAGATAATGTATCTAAAAGTAGTGTGTACAAATTTTAGAGCAATCGGACGCACGTTTACTTTCTTTTGCAATTATCTCGAAACTACATTTGTCGAAATGGTACAACGTAAATCTCGTAAACTATCGGTCTGATTGCTCTGAAATTTGTACACGCTACTTTTAGATACATTATCTGAAGAGTAACAATGGAGTTTTGCGATTGCTTGATTAGTTTTTTTTTTATTAACGATTTTCCTCGTGAAATTTCGGTGAAAAATAAAAAAAAAATTTCTTTGGCTCACCATAATTTTCTTAATGGTAAAAGAAAATCCAATTGCTACTCTCTTGCGACAAACTCCAGAAACAAACTAATATTTTTTTTTTCACATGCAACCCAAAGAATATAATGATGATACAGCCCACGCGCGTTTCGTGCCGAAGGCCTTCACCAAAATTGTCGAACCGACGCCATTTATTTTTTTGTTAACTCAAAAATTTTTTCATGTGTTCATCAAACTATTTTTTAGTATGAGTCAAAACATAAAAATATTCTTTTCTATACTTTCGCATTTATGAATTTTTTAAGAATAGTACCCATCTGGCGAAGACTTCTCTAAGAGAATTTGTCAGAGGTTGTTGCAAGTTTTACAGAGAGAAATGGATGTTCCAACACTAAACCTACATGGTTATATTTTTACCTGTTTCTACCGTGATCGAACGAATAAGTCTAAAGAGCGAAGACACTTGCTTCAATTGAATGCAAAAATATTTCACGTGGTACTAAATTTAATATTGCATGAAACAACTGTATATGTATAGAAGAACTGTACAGAAAAGTTTGAGAATGGTCATGGTAGGTCGTGGTAGGTTTAGTGTTAATGTAAAATAGTATAAATAGTGATAGTACGAGATACAGTCAATCCCATAAATATTCATACTCGATGTCTATCGAAGAAGTTTGACTAAATTGAATAATAATTTTTATATTACCAAATGAATTTTTCATTACAGATATCTATGTGAATATTCTTATACATGAAAATATTTATATATACATCAAGATATTTATACAAACATACACTTCGAAACATCAAACCCACCATTTAATTTAAACAAATTCCTTCAATAGACATAGAGGATACGAGTATTTATGAGACTGTCTGTAACTTATATGTATATCGTATATAAGAATTACACACAAAAGTCTAGAAACTCGTAGGTTTAGTGTCAACCCTTTGCAGTCCAGACTTTCCAATTTCAGTACAGTCATATAGGACAGCGAAGGGTCGATTGAATGAGTCATCTTCTGGAAGCCATGGTTCGCATGCTTCCTCGACGGAGGATCTTGGAGAATGCCTTGAAAACTATCATGGCTTGAAAACTATCGCCACGCCAAGATCGATTCTTTTAATGTCGAATTTCCCCGAACGGATCTCTCGCGCGCTAAAGTGGTGCATCGATGCAACAGATATTGCGAGGCTGGGGGAAACGATGATAAAACAATTTTTCGAAATTCAATGGAAAAGGGAGAGCGCACCCATGTGAAATCGCATGCGATCGTCCCGCAGGGCCAACCTTAATTCAGCTTAATTCGTCGATAAAACGATTGGTGCCACCGCGTCAAATCGTTAGCGCCCCTCGCCCTCGTCCCGCGCCCCTCGTCCTCGGATCGTTTTGAATCGATTTCACTTGAAACTTTTTTTCTCCTGTTCGCGGTCTCGTCGATGGGACCAATTCGTAACGATCGCCGTCAATCGGTTGACCTTTTCAAACTCATCGGTGAAATGTCCCAGTCTCAGTCGTCAAATGCCAATTTTCACGATAATTATTTACGAATGACGTAAGAGCCAATGTGAATTATTATTATGCATAGGAACATTTATGTATAATATTTCATGCACATTGTATGTAATAGATTATTAATAACTACACAGTGTAGGATTATTTGTTGAATAATCAAACGTTAATCTCGCGGTGACGATTTAATCGCTACGAGTGACTGTTTAATGCCGCATGTAATGCAATATTGAAGAATTCTTTTTCCCATTTATAAATCATTATTCAGGTTACATTTCCCCCTAACGACCTTTTCACTGCCCCGAGAAATTCTTCGTGGAAAAATGCAACGTGTCGCTCCACTTGACTCTCTTCAGCCTATTCGAGATCGTATGCTGAAATAACACACGGAGAATTTCGAACTCAGGCGAGGGAAAACTTCCTCTTCATTCGCGTCGCGCGTACTCTGGTGGATATCACGATGGGGACCGTCCCACGGAGAAACGAACTCCCCCGCTAAAAGCGCCATTCCTATTTTTATATTCCAGCGTAATTAGGAATAGTACTTTCATTGCTCGCGGTACGATGAAGTATACGCGAAAGCAACCACACCGCGAAAGGGCAGGGAACATAAAACCCTGCAGCGCGTAAAACGCGGAGTCCTCGTGTTTCTGTTTTCCTTCCCCCGACGCAACCGCGAATTACCATTTTTTTTTCTCCACCTCCTCGTACGGCTGCGTTACGATGCAGGCAAATTTGGATACACGGCCGACCGGAGTACCGCAGGAATATGGAACAGTGCATTGCCATGAATGAACCATCGATTCGATTTAGACTGTATCCGCATGATATTTCGACGACGTCGAAAGTCGTCAACGCGACAATCGACGCTCGTACTCGAAACCCTCGAACCGAGCTGCATTTGTCGCGCGAATTCTTTATCCGAGGGGATATTATCTCTAGCGTGCTAGTGATATGGATCCGTGCTTGTTAAAAAAAAAAAAAAAAAAACAGCATGTACGATTTAGTTATTTATGATTTAATCCCTGTGAGTCCTATTGAAAAATAAAAGAAAAAATACATTGTCGACTATCATTTGATAGGATTTGTTCATTGTAATAGGATTTAGAGTGCCAAATCGAGCGTGGAAAATATGTTTTCCGGCTTATTCTCAGATCCTATTTCATTTTAGAGCGGGACATCGTCGATATTGACTATGAGTCAAATGTAACAAAAGATACGAGGGGCACAATATATTGCACCGAGCAATTACAACCGATTAAAAGTTTTTAAAGGAGGGCATCTTAATGCCAGCATAACTATGCTTCACATGCGATCTCAATAGATACGTAAATGTCACGTCTATTTTCTTCAAACGAAACCTCGTTTTTATTTCACGTCGATCGATTCGCTTGGATATTCCTGGCGACATCGAATCTTTCCGTCATTCCATCTATAATCTATAAAGGTAATAAAGTTTGATCATCGCAAAGCGGACGCTTTGCGAGAAGTTTTATATTTTACGGTTAAAATGAACCGGAATAAAATATGAGATAGGACGTGAAGAATTCATTTCTCGAATATCTCGTTTTGCTACCATTAAACGGATGGCTAAAAGATTCAAGCAATGTATTTGAAAAAGACCTATTACGGAGGAGAATAAATCAATCCTTTTTGATCGGTATATATTTGGAATGCGATAGCGTGGGGTGATTTCTGTGTCACGTCTAGCGATTGCGACAACGAAGATATTTGTTCGGAATATCTCTCAGAATAGAGCAATTTGACTAGGATCACTTTTCCATAAGAAACGTGTGGGATCTTTTGCGTTCCTCTGGTCCTCTAAGACTGATCGATAGACTGCGGAGTCTAAGCGTCCTAGCGTACGCGAATATAAAAATCATACACGTTAAATGTATCAGTAATACGTTCTTTTACGCAGAGTGAAATATTAATTTTACTATGTTAACGCGTGAAATATATTCTACGTATACTTTGCGCATACCGTGTCACAAAAGCATAGGATTTATGCCTATTGATACATTTTAATGCTGCTCTGCAGTTGGCTACGTCTAAAACTCCTTATTTTGAAGCTGAATTCTCAAACCTCGGTCCTATAACAGGAATCTGGGTTACTGCTAATAATTTATGCGATAACGTGGATTCTTTCTCGACCTCATCGGATACATTCGACCGCACTATTCCCACTGCAATCCTAAAAACCACGAGAATTTGTTCGTGCGTCGTCTATAAAGAGAGATGCAGGCAACATTTTATACAAATAATTTATAACGAACAACGTGCAGGAATTTATTTGCAATGTCTATTCGATTAAACGTTTAAATTTTCAGTTGGCTACCTTGCAAACGTCTCGATGCACAATTGGACGTGGATTTTTTTGCGCCAGGAGAATGGGCGTTTACTCCTGGATTTACTAGTGAATTCTTCGGTGAGGAATGCTATCAGATCCTGCCGTAGACACGCTTTTACCGTTTGAACAGTTTCCTACTTCGGAGAGTTTGGAACAACTTTAGCTGCGAGGAAAGTTAGGCATGCAGTGACCCGAGTTATGATTCAAGATGGAAAAGAAGTTACTTATTGGCAAGAAAAGGTGGCCCTCTAATGGTCCAAATAGAAATTAACCGCGGAAGAGGAAACTTCTCGCGGGATCTTCTAGTGCAATCTTGCTGACTTGTCCTCTTGAATCGACCAGCGATTCCAAACAAACAAAACGTCATAAACAATCCGTAAACAATCTGTGGTATAGAATATATTCCCCTTGGAGCGCAACTGTAGCATCACCTATATTTTTAAGTGTTTCAGATTTTCAAGTAGGACGAAAGACCAATTATGTGAGCTAAAAGAGAATATAACCTGAATGGTTCTCGATGGATTATACATCCAGTTCTTAAAAAAGGTCCTAACGTTATCAGACAGAAGTGAAAGTTTGCACCTTAACCTTCAAATCGGAATAAAGCATCTAGATTAGAACATGATCACCGTACCATAAAACATGTATAGAAATTGGAGAGACATAAATTAATTTTATGCTGAGAGAGTTTCAAGTAACTCAACTATCCCTTATTGGTTTCCACATATATTCAGACGAAAAAATTCGACATTATTGGTCCTGACGCGACCAATTCATACGATTCTGTTTTACACCAACTCGAAAATCCAAAACGTTTAAGAATATACAGTGGGTGTAGGAAGTATTCGTACACCGATCAATTTCCACAAGAAACTATGTAAAATTGTAATTTATTAATTTATTTTTTCTAAACAATGACATTCTACATATTCTCGGAAATCTCTAGAATAGATGGAGTACAAAAAAAAAAAATAGCTATTTATGTAAGTTGCGAAATTAACATGAAAAAAACAATCGATAGAAATATCGAAACAACAAGTATTCGTACAACTGTTTAATTTTTGAAACTTAATAAAAAAAAAAGAAATTTAATACTTCCTTCGTGGGATTTCCTTTTGATTTTATAATTATTGTAACTTTACTACGCATTAAATTAACTAAATTATTAGTTATTCGAAGTGGGATCTTCTTCAATTCCTCTTTTGGAGCCATTTTTAAAAGTACTTTACTGGAAATTTGATGTTTTCTAATTCGTACGGAGCAATAAAGTAATGTGTTTACGTTAAAAACTTTACTGTAAATGGTTCGTCAGTAATTATCGTACTTATAGTACTTTATTTAATTACCGTAAAAATACTTATTGCTTCTATACTTTTACCCACGTTTGGCATTTCTTTGTTAATTTCACAAATTATATTAACTAGTAAATGTTGTTTGGATTATATCTATCTTAGACACTTCCGAGAATATGTAAAATATCATTGATTATAAAAAAAGAAGTTAAGAAACTACAATTTCATACAAAAGTTTTTTTGGGAAATTGATCGGTGTACGAATACTTTCTACACCCACTGTAAGTACCGCTGTACTTATGGTCCGCAGTGTAGAGTAAATATAAACTTACTTCATTGAAACCTTAAAGTACCCATTTTATTTTTCTGTTCCTCTGCTTCGAAAGCTGTTTATTTCTGATTCGTTGCTGGAAATTTGTATCCAGGTAAGGGTGTTCCTCCGTCTCTGTTTCGCAGCCAGGTTGCGGAGGGTTGGAGGTGGGAGTGGGGAGGGACCGGACTCGAACAAACGAGAAGAAAACGGTATCGAACGAATTACGGGGAAAGCGTGTTCGACGTATGGTTCGATCTCCGGTGGTCGCAAAAACGGACGCGGCCGCGTCCGACGCGGAATTCGAAATCGCTTTGGACGAGAGCCAGTGTCGATGGGTCGTGTCTCTGGTTCGATAGCTCGACGGTGGGGGTGGCGCGCGCTCGTCCGCGACCTCCCTATTGTTCGCCGGCGATGCGTCTTTTCAAACTTTAAAGACGTCCGGCGGCGGACGTGGCACGAACGGGAAACAACTGGGAACAATTGTAGAGGAAATTCAGCGGAGTAAAAGGCTAAAATATTCTTATTATCAATCTTTTGCGGTCCGATCGCAAAACCATAAGCCCTTCATTCGCCATGATACGATAATGGCGTAGCTTCGTGCATCCGCTATAGACGACGAAACGTAGACGAATAGCGAGCGTGGCTGTCCGCTTAGTATCAAACCACTATTTGTTCACTTGGAATAAGATTTGTCCCATTGTACCTTTTTAGACCTGGCATCCACAATTGAGAACATATTTTTAAATTACCAACACTATCGTTTAGAGCGAACGAAGAAAGCAACGTGTCCAATTGTACAATTGTGCAGTAATTCGTGCACATAAAGAAAGACCAGTTTTTCTCGAAAACTACACTATCAGGATTTTTTTTTTATTTTTTCCATACTAATTTTAGTCCAAGTAACCCTAAAAATGAGATTACATTAGTACGAGAAAACAAAATGATTCATGTCTGAAAGTGTTAACCAGTTGATACCTGGATAAGTTTATTTTATTGTACGGTTGTAATCCTCTTGTCGAATTCGATCCGTCTCCTCGTCTCCAACATTACGACGAGTCACGGATAATTGCTAGCGCACCTAAACAATTTCAACCTCTGTCCTCGTAAAATTACTGGATTCAAGTAGCAGCCACAGTTCCAGCAAAAAACAAACGCTCTAGCCGTTCGCGCGTTAATAATCGGCGGTTCTGATTTTCGGACGTTATACGAGGCATTATCGTGCCTCGTCGACGGATATCGAGTGTCTCGTAGTTGTGCTCGTACCTCGAGCCGGAACCCCTTTGCACGGGTCGTCGAGCTAAATCCAGACGATGGTATTCGCCGTACCATCTATCCTGGCGATACGGTTTCCAGCCGGGCCATTGGAATATCGCGAGACCAACGAAAGTGGTTCCGCGTATGGAAACACGGGAGTCCTGAACCGAGCACGATCCTAAAATGGAAATTTCTGCTCGACGAATTTAATCGACAACTACCAGCGTGGCTACCCATCGTCGGTCCTCATTAAACATTGAAATGCGTCGGGTGGTCGAGCGTCACCACCCCCTCGATGCTCGTGTCGCGCACGAACCTACTCAGCCAACGCTCTATGACGTTCGACCGAGCGCGCATCGAATCGCCTTCGAAAAATCAACGAGAACGATGCGAACAAATTGGCACTCGGAGCACGGCCGTCCGGAGTGTCCGATTCGTCGAACGAATCCAACGCGTTGCGACCATAACGTGGTTTTGGATGAAGCCTCTATCTTGCGTCCAAAGAAGGAGAAAGATTCGAGTTGATAGGGATTTTCGTTATCGCGCTAATGTCGCGGGCATACAGGGTGCGATAAATTTCACACTTGGCAAATTTAGACCTCGAAAGTAATTTACAAAGAAATTTATTCTTTCCCGATGATACCTTCTCCAGTCCGTTGCGATAACGTCTAAGCGGGCATACGAGCAGTCACGCTCGCCATTCGTCTCCGTTCCTCCGTCTATAGCGATACACGAAGCCACGCCATTATCGTATCATGGCAAATGGAAGGGTTATGCGCACCGAAACAGCATAGTGCTCCTCGGGGAACAGCGGGTCCGTTCGGAAGCCGGAGCGAGCCGTTCTCCCGTGAGCTCTCCATAAATATCGAATGATTGATTTTAATTGCGCGGAGCTATCCAGCTCTACGCTTGTGTTTCCTCCGCGCCCATTCAGCGGCGTCTGCAGTTACGCGTTGTTTTCGAGATCGTGGCGAAAACGAGTTCGAAGTACGCGGCAAACTTTGATTCCTTTCTCATCCGATGCAACGAGAAAACTTTCCCTTCCTTCTTCTCGCACCCGTGACCCGTACGCGCTGTCTACTCTCCCCGTCCATCCCCGCTTTCCTCGTGGAACTTTCCCAGCTGGCGGAGATTTTTATCGAAATATTCATCGCTCCCGTTTCCCCCCGTGCGCGCGCTTACTCTAATCAAGATCGGTAACCCACCGAAAAATCGTTCGATAACGCAAACGTCCCATCAACGCGGCGCCAAACGTGAGTGGACGTGTCCGCCTCGACCCCCTCTGGCAATTCAACCAGAATTTCGCGAATTGAAGCTCGTGGACCGTTCCTTTTGTCAGAGGTACTTGAAATCGAATCTCTCGCAACAGTGCCTGTGCGAAATAGTAAAAGCCATGAGGAAATCGTCAACCCATAGGTTTTCATTTTATATCACCGATAACTTCATTTAATTTAATTTAATTTCATAGAAGAAACGATACAACCGTGCAAAGGTTTCGAATTGTCGTTGATATTTGAAAGCTACGTTAAATATTGGAATTTTTTTGGATCTTTTATATCGTTCGCAGTCGATGTGAATTTGAATATCAAGTTAAAAATAAAGCCTCTCGACGAATGGATAAAATTTGATTGTAGGAAAATCTCAAACAGACAGAATTTCATATTAATAATATAGATATTTATATTATTTAAAGTATATCTCCATCGCATATTCCGCATATTTTACGTATAGGCAAGGTACACACGCTTTTTGCGCATTTTGAACGAATTACCGTTCACAGTCGAGTAATCAACAAAGTTAATATTCATACACATTGTAACTTCGTTAAACAAAACCTTCGGCCGACAAAGGCAACGGTCCTCCAGAGGGTAACGATTCAGACAAGTTTGCCTCACTATGTTCAGAAAGCCCTGCGTTCACCGCAAAATTTCTCTCTCTCTCTCTCTCTCTCTCTTTCTCTCTCTCTCTGAACGGTCCTCCGGTTGATGACGCACGGTAATAATTAATCGCAAAGCTAGCCACTTTGTTACCCCTTTGTCGCGCGTCGTGTCTATAGTTGCGATCGAATCGGCACGAATCGGTCGATTTTTTTCGTCGAACCGTGATCGCGTCCTCCGTTCGAGAGGACCGTCGCAAAAGAGTGCAGCCGCGACGCGACACGAACGCGTCGTCGTCCTCTACGCGATAATTAATATTAATGTCGCGTTCCGTCGTAGCGTTTTAGCTGAGTCAGCCAACGGAGACTGCATGTAGATCGCGTCGCGACGCCTCTTTTCGTTTTCTCCCTCGCGTTCCTCTCGGATTCGCCGCGGTGTCGCGGCCTGGAAAGAATCGATGCTCGTAAAACGTGCACCTCCTCCGGTCCTCGAGTTACACGGTTATGCTTCCACTTACGGCATTGTGTAGATATTTCGCGCGTGTCTACGTGTGTTCGTCCGATGAATAGAGTTCCCTTCAATTTTATCTACCACGAAGAGTTACTGGTGGATCTGTTTCGCTGTAATTGACTTTTCCGACGAATATTGTATATCAAATGTACCACGAGGAGAACAGACGACGAGTTTTGACGAGAAGGTAGTAGTATCAAAATATCAAAACACTACAATTTTGTCTCACAAGAGCGTGTCGGCTATATTTCTGTTAATATTTATATATTTGTACAAAATGTTATATGGGTCACATCTACACCTAAAACACTAATACGCATTTACCTAGGAAGGTCTCCAATATACTCCATTAGCAATTATAGCTTGGCACCATCTCGGTATGCTCTCTACTAATTTTTCGGCGTAAAATACTGGTAACGACCTCCATATCTTTCGAATATGATGAACATGTAGGCTTTATCATATGGAAACTACCGATGGATAGGGACTGCGGGATTAAATAACTGTTCAGGAGTCCGTTCTACTACTATTTTAATATAATTTGTTGTCAAACGATAGCGTCGTCGTACGGGCGCGGCAATACACAATACGACCCTTCACGGTCTAGGTCTACGCTGTAACTGACTTCGTCAACCATGCAGCGACGCGTGCTTTTCCGCATTTTTGCCCTTTTCCGCGATGACCTGCTCGAGTCCCTTCTAACGGGACTCGCCAAACTCGCGTCACGTCCACGTCAGCGTCGGCTTAGGTTTTTCCCAAGCCGATCTCGCGCATTCGAACGTCGACGGTACCGCGTGTACCTGGTCTTTTACCGCTAGCAGTCTACAAACAAGCGTGTTTATTTTGATGATACACCTTCCCCTCAGTTTATACTTCATCATGGATCACACATTTTCTATTGAGTTTATATCAGGGAACTGCGATAGCCAAGGTAGTACGGTAATAGCGTTTTCCTCTTTCCATCTAGTACAGACGCGACTTCGACGTTTAGGGTCGTTGTCTTCTTGCAATATTCACTGGTCTTTGGCTTGATTGAACCAACATTTCACGGATGTGAGAAGTCCCCTTTGATATATTTTGAGCATTCTTTGTGCATTCTGATTGTCCGTAAAAATGCATAAAGTCCCGAAACCCCGTGCGATAAGGCAACCCCAAACCAGCACTTTTATGGGGTGTTTCACACTTCTTTGTATTAATCTTTTTCCACAAACAGACCAAGCATGTCTAATAGGACACCAAGCCCAAAACGAAGATTCATCACGGAACACTATATTGCTCCATTCACGATCACTATTTTCGTGAACCCACGCCAGACGATTTTCGACATGCTTCTTTGAAAGCAACGGTTTAGACAGTTGGCTCCGTCACTTGTCACCATATTCGTCTGAACGCCGTTTCAATGTCATTATACTTATATTTATTCCTTTTTTAGCCAATAGGATTTGCCCTAATTGCAGTGAAAGAGTCGGATCATTCTCAAAACACCGCAGAATCATTTTATTTTCTCGAGTACCAGTATTTGGTTTTAACCCTCGATTTGGGAAGTCATGAACATAATTTGTCTCCTTGTATCGTTTTACCCACTTTTTTACAAACTGTGACGACTTATGAATGTATTTAGCAGCATTTGCAGCACTCAATTTTGGCCCTTTTGGATGGCAACATAAAAATACAGCTTCAAACCATTTCGCATATATGGCACTCATTTTAGAAAGCTCTGTTCTGTACAATGTCTCAAACGAAACTGAGTGATGTTCAACCAATGCGTAATAGAGGAGTCTGCATTTGTTTATATTCTTAGAGCTCTTTCACACGACGATACGCGTATCGCAATACGCGTATGCGATACGTATATGCTAGCAAGATACTTATGCGATACTGTATCCAACTAATTTCGTAGCTCAGTGTTGATCATTTGTTTTTCAGTTAAACATATCTTCTCGTTTGAGAAACACGCGTTCTTAGTTAGCGAAAACCTTTCTGAAATAATGGATGAGAGTGAAGCTTTATCTATTTGGTTTTTACATAAAAAAGCTACTAAAAGGAGAAAAGTTAAGAGAAAATATTGGGTTCATCCTATTAATAATATAAGAGAAGAAACGGGAGTTTCTCATATTTTATTCGAAGAACTTTGTAACGATCCATGTAAATTCTTCAATTATTATGTCTAAAATTTTTTTACGAGGTAGGTGAACGAATTCGACGATACTGCGCAGCGTCGTGTGAACGCTCGCATCTATTTCAATGTTTCGTCGGACGCCCCGACGGCAGAAAAAGTTGCCGGCGGCTGACCAACCGCGGATACCGAAAATCAGTATCTCGATACTATCTTCCATAACATTATGTGTACATCGGTATCCTGCATACGCGTATCGTCGTGTGAAAGAGCTCTTACTCTCGCCCTCATTCGGTGGCAGGTTTCGTAGATATCGCCGACACGCTCTTGTGAGACAGACTGTAAAACAAAGCTCCCAATTGGTAAGGGCATCCACAGGAAACGTAAAGCTTCGTTCTGCATTTCCTGACAAATCTCTTTCTCGGATCCCAAACCCCCAACCGTGCGGAGTAATCCCGCCTCCTAAAACACGTATTTCCAGCGATAAAAGAACCATGGTCGGCATTTTTAGGTACCCGTATGCCGAGTTCGTCCATAATCGGCGTGTAATACTCGGGCGATGTCCCTTGTTACGTATACAGAAACTCGCTGTTTGTTTCCGAAGCTCGCGTTCATCAATTTTATTTTATCTACCCTCCTGGAATTTGGGGCTCGGTCTCCCTGGAGTGCATCCTGCAGCTGCATACTCTTAACATCATCTTCGACTTGCGTTGCGTGGGAAGACTTCTTATCTACCCTTTCCCAGGGAACGCAGCTGCTCACCTCAGAGCCACGAAAATCCTAAACGTCAGATTTCCAAAGATGGAAATCACCGACGGATCCCCACCAACATTTAGGGGTATATAAACCCACGATTTTCGTTGCTCAGGGGATTAGAACGATAGAGTTACGTAGAGTCACATCACGTCCATCGTTGCAGAGTGTGCTTTAGTGAGATCGGGCTTCAGTTTCCCTTTCGATCAAGTTAACCTTATAGATCCGCGAAGACGGTTTTCATCTATTACGGCATTTAGAATCACACTCGACCCCCGCATCGCCAGTGCGTTAACACCGTGCAACAATTAGGTAATTAAATTCAACGTTTACTACACACGACCGCGACAACACAACACTGCACATTTGTAACTTAGTATAATTATTCTGAATATATATATTCTTTTGTGTAAATTCAAAGTTTCCTAAGTTAATTACTAAACCTTCACGATATAACAAGCAATCCTAGCCTGTGTAACGATCCCACAACATAATAACTTTGCCGCTCGAGTTATTATTCAATTAAATTAATAAGTTGCGAGGCTTTATCCGCGACGCGTAGTATTCATCAACGATACGATTTAAGCTCAGTGTATTCAACCCGAATTCCCTAATTCAACCTATCCTGCGGTTACCCTTTACTGGGAGATACCGATTCCTGCTAGCTATCTGACTTCGCGTCAGAGTCGCTGCACTTTTTCCAACAATCTCACAATTGGAACCTCACCCTACGGTTACCCTTAACTGGGAGATACCGATTCCTGCAGCTATCTGACTTAACGTCCGAGGCGTCTGCATTTGTCTCCAATAACCAACAACCAAACACCCTAACCTACGGTTATCCTTTACTGGGAGATACCGATTCCTGCAACTATCTGACTTCACGTCAGAGTCGTCTGCATTGTCTAATCTATCCTCAGCCTTCGGCACCATTGATACACAATAATTAATCGTATTGGTTCAATTCTCAAATCTACCCCACTCGCTGGGCTCATACGCGCGTCGCTATCGCCCTGGCTCGTAACACCCTTGTTAGCGGAAGGCAACGAGAGCTACGCGATGGTTTCTACGCGCCAACCATACGCGCAAACACCAGCTCGTCGCGTGGTGTCGGCACCCTCGGTCGCCCAGCAGGCGTTGGAGGGTAAAATGTGCCTCGGTAGCATTACGCGAGGGCCATGAACGTGTACGACCGACGGTTTCGGCGGCCGTCCCTTTTCGCTCGTCGCGTCCTCCTTCAGCCACGGTTCCTTCTTTTTCGCGCAGGCTGTTTCGCTTTCGCTCGTGGCTTTTTACCTTTCGCCCCCGTCGACGGGTACACGCGCAGGGTGACGCAGTCACGCCATAACCCGGAAGCGACCCTCTCCCTCAGCCGGAGGGGCCCGTCGAGGCTCGTAAAGACAAAAATCGGGACTCTTATCGCTGGATAAATTTATCGCCGTACCTACCGACAAACGTACACGTGGGGAGGAAGGTTACGCGCGCCACCTCCCAAAGATACGAGGCGGGGGAAACTCCCGTGCGCTTTTATATCGTTTACCCGATTGTCCAGGCCGCGGGCTACCGGACACATTCCGTGCTCGCCACTTATATTCCGCCAGACTGCTCTGGTTCACCCACGCGTCTCTCCGCGCACGCTCCGGGAACCCCAGTTTGATAAATTGCCCTCCAGCTTGTCCGTCCGTGCGATTGGAAAAGCGAGCACCGGCTGTGTGCTTTCGTGGCATCTCCGAGACAACTCCATTTTTATGGAGCTTCCATCCTATTACGGCCACCGGCCTGCCGTCGAATTTCGGCCGATTACGCGTAAATAATCATTCCTCGAATAGACTAGCCTCTGTCCTAAGAATGTCAAGGATGGAAAGAGCGCGATATCGTTCCTTTTCCGATGAACGTCTCGTTACGTTCAAAGAGAAGGAAATTGTTTCAATTGCTCATTATGGAATATGAAAATGGAGTCCGCCGGTGAAGTCAGACGAAGAATGCAAGGAGAATTTAGCTCCTGTTTGAGCATTCAGACGATTCAAGAGGGTCTTCGATGAACATAACGAAGAAGAATGCGGCGAGAATTTCATTACCCGCGCTTAAGCACTTAGATGACTCAGAATTTGTATTCTTAACCGAGATAAAGGAATAGGACGTGCTGTATTACATGTTACCGTGAACGATTTCGTTTCCTCGCGTCCGAGAGACGCCAGTGACCATCTACATCGAAAGCTATCGAAATGATATTTTATAGAAGGCTGGCATACGTCTGCATATGAATTTGTCTCGAGGGATGAACGGAGGGGTTGGTCGTAACCGTATAATGAAAACGTTAATGTCGAGCGACGGTTGCGCGGTCGCGTGAAACCCATCCGAACGCGATAATACTCGACGGTCGTTACCTTTCCGTGTCTCCGGCCTCCTTTGGAGAAGCGCTTTAATTCGCGATAAGTACGTAAGGGGGAATTTAGCTCATGGCGTGACGGCAGATACGAGCTAACTGCCTACCTGCTCGGACAGCTGCTATTGGATAAGATAACAACTCCTCGGACGTCCGCCTCGGTTCTCTTTATTCGTGCCGCGATCTGGTTCGACCATCCCGTCGATCGGTCGTATTTACTCCGAGAAGTCTTTGCCTTCTCTCGTAATACTGTATTCCCCATATTACGATCGATTTCGATCATCTGGAACCGTGATCGAAAGCAATCATTTCTGGGTTACAAGAATTTAGGGTCCATATTGGACAACCCCCATTTTTGTTTACAATTACTCCTCGCCATTTCCTCAATTTTTCTATATTTGAGTGAACGTTTGAAACCAGAATGCCAATTACATTTAACAACACGAGCAAACCACCCCATCCGCCCCTATCCGCAACAAAGAACGAAGCAAGAAAAACATGCCGCGACTAAATTGGGTCTCGCTGGTCTCAGCGCAGCGGTTTGATGCGATTTCCTTCCGAGTAGCTTTTCCCGTTTCTTCGTCCTTTCTGAACGATGGGTTTCGGTTCGCGTAATCACACGCTCGACGAGGCTCGGGAGTCGCGTCGCTCGTTACGAGCTGGCCGAGAAAGCAACTTACTTGCGTCGACAGAAGGTTTCGAACGGCAAGGGCTTCCGCGTTTATCCGGAAACCGAATAAAAATCGTTGAAAAAAGGGAAATATGCTGACGAGTTCTCTCCTCTTCCGTCGACCGAGTCTTCTCCGCTCGAACTCGCGATCGAGTCGTGTGCTCGAAAGGACCGAGACGTTTCCGGACGAAAAACGGAACTCAATGATGCTCACCCTCCCTCCCCCATCCGCGACGCTCCTCGTCCGCTCGTTGCCGTGTCAATTAATTTCACTTGGCCCAAATCGCGGATAAATCGGTTTTGCGAATCCGAAGCGAGGCGGAACTCAAGGATGACACGCTCGAACGGAACGCTAGAGACGGACAAAACGAATCGCGCGTAGTTATACGCGACACGAGTGTCGTTTAATTGTACGCGAGGTTCTTTTGTTCGGACGAGAAACTACCGTTCATCGTACCAGCTCATTGTCGGTTCGCGCAGCCAATGGGAAATCGCGCAGCGCCAGCTGCAAGAGCGACGCTTCGTCTCCTCGCGTCTAACTTAATTTATTTCCGTTGTTTATTAAATATATTTGCATTTGGTTTTAACGCTTTTCCAAGAATTTGGGGGAAAGGTGGAGGAAACTGAAAACGAATACAGTGAGTTTTATTTATAAGGGTGAGAGAAGTCGTATATAACTTGAGGTGTAGACAGTGATAGATTCGTTCTGTATTAAATTCTTGCTTTGCATTCGCATTATGCTTACAATACCTCTCTTCATAATCCTCTGACACCCCCTTGGGGATGTCAATAGTTTGTTTGATTCTATTACACTCCCCCCCCCCTCCCCGCCCTATAGCTCGGGTACCTCGGGATTGCCAACCCCGTACTGTAGCTAGAATCATAGCTGCAGCCCCTAAGGATATAAAATGAAGAGTTTGTAAAATTGTAGGAGCCTAAACGAAAAATAGGGCACAGAGATTCGAACCCAGGATCCTCGGATCCACGCTCGACCGCTTTATCTACGCGACCGATCCCGTACTTTAGGTTTCGTGTTGTCGTTTCACTCCTTAATCTTAGGTATGTTAGGCGCGGATATTACAAAACGAATGGTAAAGACCCCGATAGCGAAGAAAATATATTGTTTCGACTCTAGAGATGCATTTGGACGTGAAAAGGAAACCGATTAATCTGTGCGCATTTTAATTATATCGACGAACACAGTTTTGATTCGCCGCGGGGTTTGGGTGAGTCTCTTCGACGGGAAGGCACTGGTCATCAATTATATTAACGAATACAGTTTGACCGCACCTTGCCGCAATATATTCATTGGCCTCTTCGATGGATACCCACTGATCAATATTTAAATTAACATTTAATTTAACGAGGACGCGGTATGATTGGGCTCAGCCACAAATAATGCAGCAACCTTTCAAATGAATGAACGCGAACCAAGCGTTCTATATTCGCGGAACTTCTTCCGTGGGTTCTCCCCATACACAAATTAATTGCAATCGGGACGAGATTGTACAATTCGCAATTGTTCACTCGAAGTATCGAGCCCCATGAAAACCAGCCATTTTTACATTCATTTTGGATCGTATGATTTGGGAAACTAGCCCTTAGCACTCGAGAGGTGATTCTCAGTCACCACTAGGTTTTCTTTAGGTTTAATTTCATTGGAACTCAAAGTGACAATAAAATGATTGTCGTCGAGGCAAAGGTGACCTGATTCTCAAATCTCAAATTACAGATCTCATTTTCGAAGTCAATATAATCTTAGCACTCGTGGCAATAAGAATGCTAAAAAAGCATCTCGAGTTGCTGGTAGATACCAGAAAAAAAGGCCTCGAGTACAAAAGGCTAGAACTGGTTATTAGCGTTTCGAACCCTAAAAAATAATGACATGTAAGTATTTCGTGATGATTTATTGATTAGGTAACAATATACAGGGTGTCTACGTATAAGTTCGGACATATGCAGGGTGTCAATTCTACAACAAATTTCCAACAAAAAAATACTCGTAGACATTTTCTTCGTGTCACCTTATTCTCGAGAATTTTCACTTTTAATATTTTTCCTGTGTTTTCGACTTGACATTCATTAAACAGCCATAACTCCACCACATTACAGTGCAAACTTAAAAGTAAGTATACCATTCGAAAGAGCGTTAAATATCCCATCTCTCTGATGTCAAAGCAAAATTTATTACGAAGATTTAACAAGTGAAAAATTAAGTCAAACTTTACATTGTGAAAATTTTAAACGTCATTTTTTCCCTAAAATACCACCGTCCAATTTCTTTTGACAATACCCTTCAAAAGCTAAGACTTCGAGGAAGTTTTTCCCGAAGAGTGCCCGCCAAACAACTATGTATTTGAAACCGGAAAACGGATAGGGAAAAAGTCAAATTTTTAAAACTTTTCACAATGTAAAGTTTGACTTAATTTTTCACTTGTTAAATTTTCGTTATAAATTTTGCTTTGACATCAGAGAGATGGGATATTTAACGCTCTTTCGAATGGTATACTTACTTTTAAGTTTGCACTGTAATGTGGTGGAGTTATGGCTGTTTAATGAATGTCAAGTCGAAAACACAGGAAAAATATTAAAAGTGAAAATTCTCAAGAATAAGGCGACACGACGAAAATGTCTACGAGTATTTTTTTGTTGGAAATTTGTTGTAGAATTGACACCCTGCATATGTCCAAACTTATACGTAGACACCCTGTATATTGTTACCTAATCAATAAATCATCACGAAATACTTACATGTCATTATTTTATATTTTTTGGGTTGCGAAAAAAATCACAATCATAAATGGGGTCGTGATTGAAAACAGTTTAAGAAGCCCTGGCCCAGGTAACGAGGCGCGATGGTAGAACTTGCACTTCCTAGTACTTAGCTAGCTAGCTAACAGTCATAAAAAGGCCAACGAATAAAACGGTTATCCTAAATATATATCGGGTGTACAGTTTTCAGAAACATATGAAATTGTTAGCTTACTTCAACAATTTTGGTAGCTACTGGTGTACCTGTTCACTCAAAATAGATACGTTCTATGTTACTTATGAAAAGCTATAGTTTTAGAATTTGTTTAAAAACATACAAAAATATGAAATTCAAAATTGGACAAAAAGTTGTAAAATTGTATTTAATATAGTTACAAAAATTATATACCTTATTTTTCATCAATACTGCATTTCTTGCAATAACACAAATAAATGAGTATATTAAATATTTTACATTAAAATCTCGCGACCCCATGTGAGTTCGCGAACCAAAGTTTAAGAAGCCCTGACCTAGAATATCTTTTATACTTTCTTCCACCGTTTGCTTTTTTAAATATATACAATTATTTACGCTATATACGGGTCCGTCATTTTTATCATAATTCCCTCAGCAAAAATGAGAGTAGTACTCCGTTTTTGGACCACTCCCTTTATATTCAAATGTCGACTTTTTACGTGACATAGCACTCGTATAAGAAATTCCCGAATATTTACGTCTGCCAACTGGTCAGAATTACAGTGGCCTCAAGCGTATTCGACGTATCAAGCGTATCGGCGTCGTAGCCGTGAATTAACGTTGCCTTTGAATACGTTCGAATTAAGAGAGATCCGTGTGGTGGTACACTCGTGCGGCGGACGTTTTCGCCGAGGGGTGAAATCGAGCGTTCCGTGGACGTTAATTCGGTCGGTCCCGACGTCGAAGGATGATTTACCGCGCGGTGGTAGACAGCGTCGCCCGCGACGAAAGGCATGGTCAAGAGAAAAGGGAAGAGGACTCGCGGAACCCGCGTTCGCATAGAAGGCACCGAGTTCGCTAGAGAACCGACTACGAGTGGCTATTCAAAGTCGAACCGGCGTGCAATTAATTCCTGAGCGAGGGGAAACCGAGTCATGGCGGACCGATAGGGCGCACTCGTGACCCGCGTCACGATCGTTCGGCCAAAAGCTGAGTAGTCGGGACTCGAACTCGCTTATCTCGAATAACGACGCCGCGGGCGCTCTAATTCAATGGACGATTCCGCTACGTACACCGGAAGTGACGGTATTGTCGTAGTTCCAGACCGTTTCCAACTGCTCGCGACCGAGCCAGAACGAGACGTCGATTCTCGGCGCGCAGTTATCGATTCGTCGCGAATCGCGATTCATTCGTGAACCGAGTTATCGTCGGTTAACGCGCCAGGCCATCGAGTTCTCTCGATTCTCGAAAACGTCGTCTTCGTCGTGGATCGAGATACGGAATTGTCGAAACAGAGAAACGTAGCGCAGCATCAGGCGCTATGAATGTAAAATCTGTCATGGATAAAGCTGCACTCTGGCTTTGATATATGTAGTTGAAACTGTAGCCCAAATAGCAATCTATTTTTTCAACGAAAGATCTATGGGAATATCGAAGATAATGCAGGTGACGCAAATAAGTACTGGTTTCGGTGCTCGTCAATGGACGGCAAAAAACACGAGCCGCCTGAGCCTCGTCGAAGGAGAAGCGGACGAGAGGTAAAATGAAAAGAAAAAAGAGAAAACGATGGGGATTATACATCAAAGGGAGGAGCGTTATGCAGAGCACGCATTGATGACGCTGTGTAGGCCAAAAGAAAAAATTGTTCTCAGCAATTTATTTCACGGTATGCACATTGCACTTGCACGTGAAATTTGAAAGGTATTTTTAAAGAAGCATCGTTTCAAAGATTTACTGTATGATATTCTTCAGCTTTCCTGGGAATAACATTGATTTAGCTACACTTGAATCTCTATTATTGCATAACATACTTGAGCTATCAGAGAAATAATATCACAATAATTACACATGATCCTCGATTAATGCAGAAAATTGGGATGAACATTCCTGCGATAATCGAGATACCTGTAATAATCGAGTTAACCAATTCGATGAGTAGCAGTGTTACACGGCATGTCCCTCATTTGTTGCATAGCGATTGTATCATTATCAATTAATTGAATTTGACTTATTTAACCCGGACGATATCTTGTATGAAAAAAGTGTTATACACGAGCGCGAGAGGAGGAACAGGGAGAAGGTAGAATACGCTGCGAAAATTCAAGGAAAAAGAGCCATCATTTTTAATTATTTTATGCCAATCAACCGCTGAGTGTACCGTATTCATTTCTATTAAAAAAAAGGATTAGCGCAAAAACCAAGTTTTAGCGAAACATTGTAGAAGCGTAACGTGAAACGTTGTTTCAACCGACCGTTATAATTACAGAAACTCATGCATACGAACACAACCAGCAAACTCCGACGTACAAAAGGATAAACTCAACTTTAGGTTCCAGGACGTTCACAAATTCTAGCTTGATCTAGACAGAAGCGAGGAAAAGAAAAATTTGCTCCAATAGATTATATCTTTAAACGTCAAAGCATGCACGATTCTATGCTTCAAACGCGCTATGCATCGTCGATGCATCATCCGAGACTTGCGCGTCTTCAAAACGAAACTCCTAGTTGTAGTCCTGACTTGCAGATAAAGTAAATACTTTTTTATTATTTTGTACGTTTAAATGCACACGATAAAGCTCGAGAAATGCACGATGATATGTTGCTTGGAACCATGTGAGCAATAACAGGTATACATTGCTGACATTATTTAACCATTGTTTGATAATGGACACTGTTGATATTAGATAAAAACATCGTTTATAAATGAAATAAAATAAACACGAATCTAAGATCAATAACAACTAAAGAAAATAGTAAACTCCCTACTACATATATATTTAAGCTTTTAACTGACTTCGAAAAGGAGGAGGTTACTCAATTCGACATATATATTTTTTTAAATCTCTCTTTGTGTGATCTCTTTATTTTCCGATGCTTTGAAATTAAACACAATTGAACAAATTAATTGGACGTTTGCTGTGGTTGTAACCATTGGATAGAAGTACAATTATCCATTATGTACTTGCGAGAGCAGTAGTAAAGAGTTACCGATGAGTTTTGCGATGAAAGTCAATGAATGAAGCTACGAATTATGAAATATTGGAGGAAATACTCTCTCGCCATTCAATAAAATTAAATTGCGGGAAGAGATAGAACATCGGATACTAAGATTCGAATAATCGATTTTCCTTATAGTAGAGTTTACGAGACCTCTGCAAGTCCCAAGAAGAAGAACCTAATTTCTCATCATTGTCTTTTTAACACACGGATAAAAGAAATAAGAAGACTATCGTTTCGAACCCATCTTCTCGTGATCCTGTGCTCAGACCAACGTGTTCGACATTCGAGAAACTTATCAATTATTTCGCTCCCCCTTCCCAATTACCATCGCAACTCCACAGACTGGCCCGTTCGTCTCGAGTGTCGCGTGGACTCGAAGTCGATCTTCATTAGGCGAATTCATGGAAACTCGTCCCACCGATACAGCAGGGGACAGAGATGCAAATCGATACGCACCTGGTCGCGTCCCAATCCGAGCACGACCGATGGCACCTTTGGAACGAGTCGCGAATCTCTCTGCAACCTCGAAACGCGCCAAACGTCACAACGTTTGCCCTGCGTATTAAAAATGCGATAACGTGCCCAACGTGGTGGCCGGAATTTTGATTAAAGAGTCCTCGCACGTTTGCGTAATTTGAGCGCCCCGACACCGACTCACCCGACATTCCCGAGTCCATTAAGATCGTAGCCGGGGTAATTAGAAGGACAATGCATCGTGGTTCGTGAGTGGCGGATTAAACGGTACAGCCCTAGGAGAGATTAACCGCGGAGAACGGTCCGTTCTTTTCTGGGAGGGTAACTTAGAAGCTGTCCACGTACGCGAAACGTCCGAGACACAGAGGACAAAAGTCACCGACGTTAAATTGCCCTCGAGGAACGCGCGATACGGTGCTTCGTGGCGCGGTATCGGCTCCCTCGGATGTCGTGAACGAAGATTTAGAACCGTATTGTGAGTATTTAGAGCCGACACAGAGACGATGGACCGCCCTTGTCACTTCCTTAAATAGTATCAACAACAGTAATTACAATAAAACACAATGTTAATCATTCAGGATTTCTGTCTTAAACAAGTAGGTAGAATATCCTAAAATCATACCATAGTCACTCACTGTACGAGTGAGATATAATCAATCTGTGCTTATTATGAACAGCACGTGAAAGATCGCAGCTAATTTGTTCAAATTGCTCGCTGCGTAATTAATGATTCCACTGCGCTGTTGCTGTTAATGTAATTAGTAATTACACGTTAAATTATATCGATCATCCGGGTCTCGCGGTGGTTACTACGTATAGAGCCAGGACCATATCCAAGCCGACCTCACTTTGTACAGAATTTTAATACCTGTTGCCCGCATTCCCTGAAAATATATCCACAAAGCGAGCACACGATTCGATCACCGTAGAATCCGAGTAACAAAAGGAATTTTAAGGGGAACCTGCATGGAAAAAGCTGCAAGTTCGTTCCGTGCCATGTGTTTCCCGCGAATCAAATGGGAACGCGCAAATCGCGAACTCTGCCTATTCGAAATTCTAGTGCATACCACAGGGTGACTTTAACCGTTTGCACTCGAGAGGTGACTCTCAGTCACCATTAGGTTTCACGCAGCAAATCTGCAATACCTAATGTTTCTTTAGATTTCATTTCTTTGGAGCTCGAAGTGTCAATAAAATGATTGTCGGCGAGGTAAAGGTGACCTTATTCTCAAATCTACAAGATAGCTTAGAATTCATGGCAATAGAATGCTAAGAAATATCTCGAGGTGCTCGCAGATATCAGAAAAAAAGGCCTAGAAAGAGTTAATATGTTTCAAAGAACCATTCTTGAGATTTTGGCAAAAGCTAGACAATCACTGAAACCTCGACTGGCTATTAAACAGAAAAAGGTAAACAATTATTGGAGATTAGCTCGTTATCGAATGTGGAAGTTCTACAGCCAACCAACGGTTGGAACGACATTCAGTGCTAGAACAAACGAGGGTATACACTTGCTAACGACTGAATGGAATCCCTGAAACCTGCACATTCGGATGCCAGGTCGAGCGAGAAACTCGCAAGAAAGCGGAGATCCAGGAATAAACGAGGGAACGTCAAATACACGGGACTTGGCGCCTTCTCGAGTAAAAAGTCCGAACGACAAGCGAGGTAGTGCCACGTGATACGGGTAGACTCGCTCCTCGTAGCCGTGCCGTCCGAGTGCGAGGCAGTCGCATCGAAATCACGCCGAGCACGTACGAAAAATTGTGTCCCTCCGAGGGAATAATTCAACCAAACTCGCCTGCCACTTTCTGCCCGGTCTGGCGTAATGGTGCATTACGGATGGTATATTTTACGATCCGGAGGAAAGCTCGACCCTCGGTGGAATATCCACGCATACCGTCGACGACGACGTCGACGACGGTGTCGTAAAATATCGCGCTGGCTTAATTAAACGCGAACCACTTTGAGCGGAGCGAATCGTAAGCTCGACCGCGCGCGCGCGCATACAGCCGACGTTTCGCGTTTCGCAAGTATCGCGATGCTCGACGGGATCGATTTGAAATCGTTTATCCTGTTTCTTTATTCCTCTCTCCGCTTCCCTTTATTTTTTTCTACGCGGAGGAATCATCGAGTTTTCGTCAGGTGAAAAAGTGGACGAGAACGGGCAGCGGTCAACTCGGATAATTGCATCACGCCGCGTTTTTCATGGTTAGCGGCGCGCGGCGTTGACCTAGAAGGGAGGAACAACCGCGGAAAGGAAAGGAGGAAGAAAAGGAGAACGGTTACAAAGGACGGCACAATGGAGTTTGCGGACCATTGTTTGAACATCTAGTACGATCCATCGACTCGCGCCCTTCGCCCTCCACTCTCGGTCGCCCGATCGAATCACAACTTTCCAAGCTTTTCTTCCCCCGTTCAGGAGGGAGAGGTTAAGGGACTTGAGTCGACTCGAAGGTCGTCGCGAGATTTTATCGTCGAAATATCCCGAGGGCCGGCGTTGTACGTTCGAAGTGCCGTTGTTTTAATGCCTCCATTGTGTCGTTCTCAGTGGGTCAAGCGTTATGAACCGTATTCTCAACGAATAGAGGCTTCCCGCGACGGAAATGCATCGGACGCTGCGGTTTTCCCAGTCGGACGTCGCAATCTTCCCTGCTACTACCCGCTTCCCATTTACGGAAAAATTGCCCGGAGCAAAGCAGCTTACGATCATCTCTGAAAATTTGTTTCTTCCTTCTGTTGCAGTTGCCGGTCTGAAGCTGATTCGCATAAACGTACCGCCGTACACCCTCAGAGGCAAGAGCGCGCTCCTCGAGTGCAGGTAAGGGTACGTTGGACGCGCTGCAACCTCGTCGACGAGCAATCGTGCCGTCGAAAGGTCCAAGGGTTCCTCCGCGGGGAGTCCGTCCGCGTCTCGCTTTATCGATCGATCGATCCGTTCCGTGGATCTATCGAGGGCACGACGAGCTCGCGTGGAACGCATCGCGTGGCCGAAATCGTCGTTGCCGTATTCCCAGCGGACCACCGAAGGGAATACGTCATCATTCGCCATTTCGGTTGGGGACATTTGTAACTCTGAATTTACTGACCCCAGTCGTGGTCAATAACACTCGTTCCGTGATAATCAGATCGATAAATTCGCTCGACAGTGGAAGGTAATCGAAGACGGTGCAAAATGGCGACGAAAAGCTCGGTGGATCGTTCTCGCTTATCTCTGAAGAACGATGTCCGTACTTATTTTAATCAAAGTATCGTCATTTATAGATATTGTTAATTAACAATACGCGATCGCGTTTATCTAACGATTCAGAGAAAACAAAATAAATCTTTTAAATTCGAATTTTGCATCACATACCGATACAAAAACAAACGGTTCGGCTCAACGTTTCTGAATGCCGCTGGCATTAGGAGTGTGCGAGATCCCGGTCGGGTCGGGAAGATCCCGAAAACGTCTATGATTCTCGACATTTTAAGTTTCTCTATTTTAAGTTTACTAAGCAATGTATACAAGGTCTGTCAACTTAGCTACATGATCATGAAGCTCGAAGAACACAAAAATATTTGGATTGCTGAGCTTTTCAAGAATAACAACACTTTCGGGAATCCCGCACACCCCTAGCTGCTACACATCGTCAAAATCGCGAAACGTCTTGATTTCGAATAAGGACCAGAATCTTTTTATACGTTTCAGAACCATTTGATCTTTTTATACGTTTACGGGGTTATACAGCGCAAACACCATCTGAAACTCGCTACTTTTGGCTGTTACACCCTTCCACGTGTCCTCCAGTCCAAGCTTTTTCATCCACTAAAGAAAAAGTCCTCCAGCATTTCTCTACAAAACCGGTTGTTGACTGTAGCAACAGCTTCTTCGACGCTAAGAAATACGGTCCAGGTAATTACATCCTTCGCGAGAATGTCGCGCAGTGACTCTTCGGGTCCGTTAAATCCTCCGCGAGTATTTTTCATTCTCTCAAAGTGGGAGTTCCACTTATCCACGATTCCCTCTAAGTGGAAATGTGCTACGTCGATCGAAGTGAGTTTTTCTAGAAAATCGTCAATCATGCTGGCGGGTAGTGCCAGGAGTTGTTGGGGGTCTCTTGCCTCTAGCTGATGCATCTTTGGGATCGTGTGTAGAAAAGCATGCAAAAAACCAGCAAGTGCAAACGGTCCCAGTGGTTCCAAGCGGAAGCCAAGCGGAGCCATGTCGATAGTGGAGCACCGCAACGAAAGAGACGCGATATTTCTCTTTTATTTACAGTTGAGAAGGAAGCCAGGCGAGAAGAACTCGTAAAGACATCGATAAGACGCTAGCCAATAACGTATCGAGTTTACGCTGAGCGTCCAAGCAGTACGGTAAATAAAATTAAAAATAAGACGAGGAAGAGGATGGATCGTCAATCCCCTCCAAGCAAGGAATCTCAATATCCTCTCCTCGCGCTTTATTTATTTATCACTCGCAATATCGTGGTCCGCGACTCGAGCAGAAGAGCTTCTTCTTATTCCTCTATACTCCCTGGTTAAGAGAGCTGCTTTTCGGGACTTCTCTCCTTTGAGCTCGACAGTGTTCTTTCGTTCGAAGGGAGCTCAGGAGGATTTTCGTTATCAATTTGTTTGATACCCCGACGTTGCGGCGTTAATTATCCATGAACGTGTTGCTTCTTTTGGATGCTGTAGAACATTTGTACCCTGTGTGTTGACCAAAGGAAAGTCTCTCTTCAAAGGACCCATCCGCTTCGGAAAAACTTATTTACACGAGACTTCCTACTAACAGAACGGCCGACTAATCAATCCAAATTGTTCCCAGTCCCGATACGCCCCAATTACCCAGAATCACCTGCGCCCCCAGTTGTCGTTTCGTTGGAACATCGCTTCCCCCGCAACCTAACCAGGTATAGAGAGGCCTAAACACGCCGCGGATTACAGATTTTGCTGCGCGCTTCTCAGGGATACGGAGCACCCTCTAGAACCCCAACGGTCGACCTTATTTTCTTCGTGAAAACTCGTTCAACCCGTGCGCCACTAATTAGAATGCATATTCCGGCTAGCCGTAATTGTAGGACGCGCGACGGTATGCCATAATTTCATTACGTTTTAATTAACATGGTCGTGCGCAACTTAAGGATCCGCGAAATTCCCTCGAGGGATGGGTAGCGTCGTTCTCTGACCGTGGACGTCGGCGGGACGCTCTGGATTTCTCGCTTTCCACGGCTGGATGGTCGATTCGAGGCTTCGATCGAGGTCCGTCGATACAGATTCCGTGACACCCGTCGTTTCCGACCGGAAGAAACTTCGATTCGACGCTAACTGGGCTTGTAATTACCGGCCAGACGACGAAGACCCGCACGGGGGTGGAACAGGGTCAGGAACGAGGTCCGACTAGGGATTTCGTTTCGAGACGCGCGCGCCAAGGGGAAGGACGATTCCAGCGAGTTAATTTGGACGATCGTCGACAACCTTCGCGAGCAGAGTCTTCGGGGCTCGAGGCGATGATAAAGGTCGAGGAGGTGGGGCGGGAGGGATCGTGGGAACGGCGGCTTATCCATCTAAGAACTTCCTCTCGAATTTGCACCGCTTTGTCGTGCGAACAGACTGTCGCAAGGAGTGGACAGCGATCGAAAATTGGAAACGTTGGTTATCGATATGCGAAGTACAGGTAGAGGATTTTCTATTGGAAGACGGGTCATATTTAATGGTACCGAATTAACAGTCGTGAGAACGAACCTTTAGGGGAAATGCCGTGACTCGAATCGGGCACGGTGTTCGATCGTTCGACCCGTTCTAACCTAGACGACGAGTTATTGGATTACAAAGTTGGCAAGTAAAATTCAACAGCCATGTCAGCTCGGGTCGGGTTGGGTCGATGCATCTTCGACACAGTGTGCTCGCGAATCAACTGCACGATGCTTTGACACTCGATAGTTCAGGTACGAACGACAACGAGGTGTACAGGGTTTCATTTCAAGTTTGATTTACTTCTTTATTTAATTTTATTGAGAAGTAAGCCACTTATATACGGTGAATATTATGAGTGGGACCGCGGATTATATTTATATGCAAATTTGTATTTATACGCAGAGCGCATGCAAATACGCAAGATATATGCAAACTGTACAGACGTCATCATCATTGTTATTATCACGTCTGAATATTACATCTATTCTGTACGCATATTACATGATACGAAATGAATGAATACAAGCCGAAGAACGAGGAATAATCAATAGTAGGAAAATCAATAGTAACTCGCGGCGGCTAAGAAAATATGTCGTTCATTTTTCATTGTCTCGAAGCAGTAATTGAATGTACAAATAGCAAACAGATGTGAATTATTAAATGTCTCGATTAAATTAAATGTCTCGCTTTGAATTGAGATTAATCAAATATATCCGTTATCGAGTAAGAAAACTGTCGATATTATTGTCATTCGCAGTTATTTACTCATAAGAATTAAGCAAACGAAGCGAACAGCAGAGACTGTCCGAATAAAATTGTACCTATTTCGAGTCGAGACATCGGAGGTTTCATTCGGTGCAAGATTAATCATAAATATTCACGTTGGATACTTTCAATAAAGTTCAGTTATTTTTATTATTCGAGAATCAAATGGTTGATGCATATTCCTGGTACGGCGGGATAAGACCATTATATACAGTGGCTTCAGTGTTACCGGATGAGTATAATCCCTAGATGCGCGTGACAAGAATCCGAGTGATTGGACGGCAGAATTAGATGCGTGAGAAATGTGTTCGACAAAAGTTAAATTCCAATAGAAAATAAACCTCGAGTCGCGGATCCAATATACGACTACCGTTGTTGAAGTATCGACTTTATGCGAAAAAAAAAACTAGACGACCCGTTCCGCGACATTGACACGTTTCAGGAATAATAAAATAATTTGTATAAACTACTGATTCTCCCTCGATCTATTTTGCCCCACGAGTCCAAGAACATTTTCTCTTTCTCCTTTCCAGGGACCACATTCTCGCCTGCTCTCGAGCGATTCGTTGACCCAGCTATAGTCATGGAAACGATGGGAACGCGATCGCGTATCCTCGATCCATCGACGCAACGAGCAAAGTAACTCGAAACCGTTCTTTCGATTTTCACGTATCGTTCGCTCAAAGCGGCTGTATGCTTTCCACGTAACGTCGTAAACGAGATACTGAAGAGTGCGCGAAGCTTCGGCAAATTGGAGTGTGCGCATTTTCGCGATATCTCGAGAAATCGCATGGAAAGGAGAGCAACTCGCCTTTTCTGCCAACATTCGATCAGGAACACAGTTGCTACCACGTTTCCTTTCGTCGATCGTAGGTGTACATTTTCTATCGGTTCAACGATGACGAGCAGAAATTTTAACCTCAGTTTTGAGCCAGTTAAAAAGCTCTACAATACGCTTGTATTGGGAGCCGATGTATCCTGAGCGGTGTCGCACAGGCAGCCAGTGGATTGGGCCACCGCGATCACCGAATACCTAATGCAGAAGCCGCAAGTTCTCGTCACGTTTGTGATTATCGACTTACTGTTCCCAAAAAATGTCTATAATCCACCTGTTCGTTCCGTTTTCTTTCGCCTAATCTGTACCTCTTTCCAGAGCAAAGGGAAAGAGTTCGACGACGAGGGGTGGCACGCGTCAAGGGTTCTTTGATATTAGGCGACAGTCGAACGTCGGTTCGCAGCCAAGTGACAGGATCGTTCCCCGACGTAGGTATAAATTGCAAATTAGTTTACCGTTCTCGGCGAACTCCAGCTCGTTAGTTTATCCGTCGCGTCGGGCTGCCTTGCGTCTATCCTCCTCTGCGACCCGTTTCGTCGTGCGCTCGTCGACGCGTACGCCCCACTCTCCCTTCGTCGCTCTAATTTCACCATGGAAATTCCAGCAAATTTTACGACGACAGAAATCGACCGGATTCGTTCGAGCGCGAGTAACGCGTCGTCCTCGTTCAACGGGATCTTCGACTCGGGAGCAAAGTCCGACCGGGAACAGCTTCTCAAAGCGACGTACTTCGTTTTCTATAGTACAGCAATGTTCAGACGTACTCCTTCCGTCTCGTAACTTTTCCCGTCAACAGTCGCACACTCGGTTGCAAATTCTCGGGATATCCATTCTTGTCGTCCCTCGCGAAACTCGCGCCACGAGGACTCGCTTTCTTGGATCTTCGACAAGGCCTTCGATGAAGAAGACGAAATTGCGCCCCGTCGAATTCTCTCGTCACAGAAGGATGGCCGTCTCTCGCGCTATTCGACCAAACCTATCGTTGCGTCGAACAATGCAACGCGAGCTGATAAAGCGTTGTTCCCTTTTCGTTGCGACTGCGACCGCCATATACGACAGAGGATAACTAGTCCAACTAAAGGAGGCAACCCTGGTATCTAAATTAAAAGGTTAGTTACTAACTTATATTCTTGGATCTGAAGATATTCAAGGCTTAAACCACCATCTTAGAATTTGTGGAAAGCGTGATGTTGTCGAATGCCAGTGACTGTCTCTTGAAGGCGGAAACGAATTAATGTGGCCGACCGTGCAAGTCCACGTGACGTTGCAGGCGTACTCGACGAATCGAAGCGAAACGTTTTCGCTGTGGCGTTTACGACGGGGAACGTCGAGAAAGGGAAGCGAACGTGGGACACCTAGCGAGAATATAGAACGCGGGGCGCAACGGATGAGAGAAAATTGCGAGGATCTACCGGAAGGAAAAGCTGGAAAATCCGCCGCAAAGGGGAAAGAAAATGGGAAGGCGGTGCAGCGTGAGGGGTAGAGAGGGGGGTCTGGAGGGAAGTCGAGTGGGGAGTTCCCGCAGGACACGACCCAGCAAATGAGCCGGAGGATGCAAATCAATCCCACGACGCAGCCCTCCAAATTGTGTACCTACGCTCGAATGCGGCAATCCCTTTTCCAGTAGCTGCAGCTGGGAACTAGGGAGCTACGGTGACGGCAGCGGTGGCGGTGCCAGTACCCTCGCCATCGAGCCAACCCCCACTGATGCAACCTCCCCAGCCTGGCTACGTCGATGCAACGAGGCGACGATGCGACTGTATCGCTTCGCAATGCTGCCGCGATCATGCGATACCGTGAAGCAACATCTCACGATAAACGTGCCACGAACGCCCTCGATCTATGCTACACTCGTGCGCCTACACTACTAGAAAGGCGCTAGGAAACCTCGAATCTTCTCAGCTTTTCGCTACAGGTGTACCGCGTCGTTCGCTATAAATACACGCGGTTGAAACCGAGACCCGTGAATTTAGGTGATGAAACGGAGGATCGAGGGGATCCTTGGTTACGACGCGACGAGCGTTTAATTGAATCGTTACCACGCCTGCGAGACGAGTAATCTAGGCCATTCGTTTGCTTACCTCTCAGGGTGATGATACACCTGAGGTGGATTTCGGCTGGTTTGATCGTAGCAATTAAAATTGACGGCACGTGTTAACACTGGCTGACGTCGCCACTTTTATGCGTGAGATCGTAAGGAATGCTTACAGTTATACAGTGATGTATAACAGCAGTGTGTTTTATGTGTTCCATGGGCCAATACCTAGACTAGATCCTGAATCCTCGATACCTGACCCCACTCGAAGGTGATGGGTTTGTAAAAGGACAAACGGGCGCCTAATAACTGATTGTTAGTACCAGTGACCACTGGCGGGGGTTCTTTCTTCAAAGAACCCTCTATTGGCCGACCAAGAAAGAATATGGAAAAACCAGACCTCGCCAATTTTACATTTCCCCGAGGCAAGTACTTGGAGTCCGCGTTTAAACTCTGGTCTTAAGCAATTGTAAAGACTCTTTCTCTTGGGTCCAGTTGGTGCTGGATTTGTTTTATTTCTGCTAAAGTCTATTCCCATCGACGACACCTTTTTATGGATCCTTGCCTGTTCGGTTTAATCTGAGAAAGGAGCAATGATCCAGTCTCGCTTGATTTTTGCCTTTCGCTTCTGTGCGTAATCTAGCGGGCCGGTAGGACGTAAACACCGATCGAAACCATAGACGTATGAAAATATAGACGGAGCCTTTGTACGAGGGACAACTGAAAATCGCGGCAAGGGGGAACGTATCCGACTTCGACTATTTTCGTAATCGCTCGGGTATGTACGGCTTTTCATAGTCGCATATTACAATCAGTAATCCTCAATCTGTTTTTTCTAAAAATTAAAACTAATATTAACTATTCCCTAACACTATTTTGGTAAAAGATGATAAAAAATACTGTAGTATTTTTATTATTATACACATACAAAAATAGTGTTACAGAATGGTTAATATTAGTTTCAATTTGTAGAAAAAACAGATTGAGGATAACTGATTATCAGTTACCCCTCGTATAAAGGCTCGGTCTATACTTTCATATGTCTATAATCGAAACCGATGGGAGTACAACAGCAGAGTCATAGTTACTCCCGTCGTTTACCCGCGCAGTCAAAGTTATACAGTCGGATGTCTACCTGTACGTGATCTCAGGCTGCAGATCAGAAAAAGGAATGCTAATGCCCGAGGCTGTTTAATGCCGCGGAGTGGACGGAGCGGTTGACCGGCAGCCAGGACTACCCAAGATCGTCAAGAGTTCGAATCCCACCGCTCGTGCACCTAGTACTCTGTTTGCCAAGTTCGTTATCGGCGCCAGTCACCGCGAACAAGGACGCGCATTTCGTGACGGCTCGGCGATACCTGGAAAGCTTCGCGCAGCACGATCGAGGAAGTCTACTCAAACGTAATTTAACGAGTTGAAACGGGAAGCGCAAGGACCCAAGCGGAAGATCCAGAAAGACGATTACACCGGGGACACGGAGTTTGCACGACTACAGAGGAGCGTACCATCGAAGAGGATCGATCGTGCCATCTACGTCGCGGATGAAACTTAATTGCAGGCAAATGGGATCTCAGCTCGACTCGCGACTTGCCAGAAATAGAGGTGAAAATTGGTCTTATGAAAAATCCTTGTTTTGAAAATCGTTCTCGTTTTTCGGAAAACTTTTGGACTATTTTCAAACTTAACTGGCGATACAAGCGAGTAGAGGGTGATTCTAAATTTCATCGAAAATGTAGAATAAAATTTTTTTCATACGACGCTCTATTTTCGAAAAGAATAAGTTTGAAAACTTGTCGAGTACACTTGATTATTGTACTTAATTATTGGAAAATGTTCCTCTTATAATTTGAAATAGTTTAATTTTTCAACAAGATGGAACACCATCACACTATAGTAGAGAAGTAAGATGCCATTTAAATGAATTATCACGATCTCGGAACCTTCCACCTTTAGATTTTTATTTGTGGCGTTTGTTAGGTCTATCGTGTAACAAATTGTTACAGCGTTTGAACAATTAAAATTGCACAACGACAAATTAGATAACGATCGATGCAATTTAACAAGGAGAGCACAGTTACTTCGACGAATTTTCAAACTTATTTTTCTCGAAAATAAAGCCTCGTATGAAAGCACTTTATCCCAAATTTTCAATTCAATTTTTTTACCAAGAATCACCCCTTACTCGCTTGTACTACCAGTTACGCGACATCCTGTAGAAGTACTCCGAATAGATAATTACCGATTTTTTTAACTGAATTTTCAAGCTCCAAACTGACAAACATCCTGACCCATTTCTTTACATTTTTTTCCCATTCCGGAAACATTTGCTTACAAGCTCCCTCGAGAATTTCTCGATTGCCTCTTTTCCATCGAAAGTTTCGCGAGTTTTACACGAAAAATCCCACTTTTGTCCTCGAGCACCATTGAAGGGACGCACGTGTATGCAAGCATGGCGTTCGACGCCCCTCACGAAGGAATCGTCTGGCCTCGTTCGCGTGACAGTCCTCCAATGAAGGAAACTACGTACAATTACGGTAATTGATCAACATCCGCGATCGAAGTGTACCGACGCGGCTCTGAGTTTCATCAATTTGCTAATCGAGTCCTCTCTTCGTTTATCGGTCTTGCGAGAGGAAACGAAAGAGCCCCCCGGAGGATTCTCGTTTGCGTTCGTTCGCCAAAAGCCGGAAAGGAAATCTTTCGTCCCGATAATCCTGACTCCAAGAGAGCCCAACGAACGTCGCCTCGATTCCCTCGATGGACCGAACACGACCGAACCATCGATCGAACACTGTCACTTCACCTGCTGAGAATCTTAGGTATGAGGGACGTTCGTGGATTCCGAGTCGGATGTTTGACATTCTGGATTTCACAAATTTTGGTACAGACGTTCGATTCTTCTATCTAACACAGGCATGCCCACCATACGGCCTGCGTAATGAATTTATGTGAACCCTCGAACAATTTCTCAATATTACCATTTAACTTCCAGTAGTTAATCGAATGAATTCTCGATACTTTTATATTTTTTAAAAAAGATTCCATTGTGAAGAATGAAAACTTTTATGCTCATCTGTACTCGGTATGATCAGTAAAATATTCTTTTTTTCCCGGTCGGAGGGAAAACCAGTTGGCCATGACTGATCTAACATCTGCCTACACTCCTTACTTCTCTTCCAAGTGGAAGAAGCCAGCAATGGTCAGACATGTCGGTCAAGTTTCAAGCGTACCCTAAATGTCTATTTACACATATCCGTAACGTGTCAGTTCCGTATCCGTTCAGTTCCGTAATGTTCCATCAATGTCAGTGATTTTAAATATTCTTCTGTTGTTTTTGAATGGGCATGTTCACACACGTCCGACACCGCTCCGTGACGTTATTGATACGATACGGATACGGACCTGACACGTTACGGATATGTGTAAATAGACCTTAAGGTCGAACGCACACGGGCGCAACCGATTTGAAATTAGTGTTGCAAACCGTTTGCGCTCTTTGTTTTACCTACTCCACTATCTTTGTTTTACCTAGCTCCACAGTCGCATGCAACTAGTTTCAGAGCGGTTTGAAACTGATCAGTTGCGCCCGTGTGCGATCGGCCTAATCGTCCATTATACAGATACTAACACAATTGGTGCCTCGATCGAATCGTCGATAAAATCGCTGAGCGCAACAGGCTACTCCACATTGCGAGGGACAATTAATATTCACGACATTTAGTGGAGCAGAGTTGCTATTCGTATCTTCTTGGAACGCTAGAAATTGTGACATCGCGACACGTGGAAGAATCGGCTTGGGAGACCTCTCGTCGGTCGAAGACTTTCGCCAATACAGGGTGCGGTAGAAAATTTTACTTCTAAGTTGTATTCCTTTTAGCACGATAGCACTTCAAGTTTGGCACTTTTTGTTGTTGAAGCTTGTGCCACGAATTTCGCGATAGGATTAAACAGGAAGAAATTCCTGTCATTACTAATGGGTAGAACGACCGTTGACATAAGGCCAACAGCGCTAGAATATCCACATCTTCAAGTATTTTAGCCTTCTTCATATTTACTCTCCGATAACCAGTTTTTACCACACCAGAAATGCATCTCTATAGAAAGAAATGCAAGGAAAAAATCGTCCGCTCTGTTAGTCGCAATAAAGAACAAAAACACTCTGTATCATATTTTATACAAATAAACAATATTGATAGCCCATTTTTTGCACGTACTTAAAAAAACTCAAAGCTGGATGAGTTTGTTCTGTTGGCGAAATTGCTTTTATAATCGTATTCTTCTCACTCGTTATAAACTTTACGTATATTCAGTAGGTGTACCAAAATTCACGAAAAAAATGTGTTTGGTATTACTTTGGAAAGTGCCCTACTTTTTACCAATTTCCCAGAACGGAAAATTCCTCGACATTTTTCTCTTATTCTAGAAATGTGCGGCTGCAAGCTCCCGTGAAAATGTTTAGATTATCTCATTTCGATCAACCGTTTCACGATCTTTCTAAGAAAGCTACCATTTGTGCCCACTGTGCACCGCCAATTGTCTCGATTATCCAACGAAGCGAGGCTTCGATCATTTTGATCTCTATTCTTAACCCGTCCGACTCCGCAGACAACCCAATCAGCATCAAATTACCCGAATTTAACCCGATACAAAACTTTAACCACCGCCGAGAGATTTCGCGGAATATCGGGAAAACATACGAAATTCCTGACGCGTGTGGAATAGAACGAATTAGACTTAGTTAAGAGAATTGCTTAATGGGATAAAAACAACAATCTCGTAAAAATGGGATAACAGAGAATGAATAACGAAGAAACGAAAATTCATCTTGATAAAATTGCCTGAATCGTGACTCTGCGCCGACTTCGAGTTCCATAGAAAACATCTAGATGCAGAAACTTTGGCGTTCGCAAGAATCGTATTTCGTAGCTGGATAATTCGACGTGGAAGAGGAGGAAAGCGTTCAAAGTCGACATAGAAACCATCAAATTTGAATGTTAACAGTAGTACGATCGTACCTGTGAACATCTGACCTCGATTGCGCAATCTCTTAAAGACCACCCATTGCAAGAGGATTTCATGCCTGAGCTTGTGGAAAGGGAGCGTCGATCCTGTAATCTTATCTAATACGACTTGAAAGAATCGGATACTTCCTCTGTCTTGTCCGATAATTCTCTGTCGGACAGTGAATCGTTGAAGGATATTTCCTTTCTTAACCTCTCCAATTGGTAACAGAAAATCAGTATTTCTACGATAAAGCGAAAAATTTCTTTCAGAAGTGGAAAGATGAGCGAATAAGATAAGTGAATTGTCGGTTGAATTTTTGCACCACATAAAAACTGCATTAAATTATTAGAAATGTTAGATTATAGTTGAAAACAAATAACACGTGTACATTCCTTAAAAAGTGGAAAGGTTATGGAATAAAATGTGTATTTATATAATTCAATAAATATACAGTCAATCCCATAAATATTCGTACTCACTGTCTCTATTGAAGAAGTTTGACTAAATTAAATAATAGTTTTGATGTTACCAAATGAATTTTTCATTATAAATATGTGTATGAATAAGCTTATACATGTGTATATTTATACAAACATAGATTTGGAACAATCAAACCTACCATTTAATTTAAACAAATTTATAAAATAGACACAGAGGGTACGAATATTTATGGGACTGACTGTGCATCAACATTCAAATGTGCCTTTAAATTTTTTTAAAAAATTGACACGAACGTTCTAGACATCCCAATGTTTTCTGTCCTTTTCAATTGTCTCGAAGCAAACTTTAATACTCGTAAAAATATTCACGAGTATTACTGTAGCAATGAACGCGTTAACTAGAGAAACTATCCTAATATAAATTCCAGGACGAATTTTCGCTCCTGAAACGCGTCGTCATCGCGTAAACGGAGGCGTGTATCGCAGATGTAATAAGCTGCGCACCGTTTGTTCTCTTGTTTCAGATACGACCTAGAAACGGACAAGCTTTACACCATCACGTGGTACAAGGATGACGAGGAATTCTACAGATACGTGCCTAGAGGGGAACCTACCAAGCACAGCTATCCCGTCGAGGGCGTTAAAGTTGACGTGAGTCGAAAGCTCTCTTGTCCCCTGCAACGTCTCCTAGCCTTGTTCCGACTTCGGTATATCTGATCTCTGCAATGCCGAGTACCGCGCCAACATCGGCTCTCTCCTAGTCTCCCTTTCAGCTTTATGTACCGTCTTTGCCATTACACGGAGATCTCGATCATCAAAGCTTAGGTTTTCCGATTTCGGTACGTTTCGTTAAGCCTTTCGATGTCAACGATAACTACGGCTAATAATTTCTTCTGTCGAAGAAGACCCTAATATCTTCGTTCTCGCGTAACTCTTCGAGTTCGATAGCAACATTTGGTGAATGAACGTCTATATTCGCGCGAGGCAATTCCGCGCGTTTTGAAATCCGACCAAGCCCCGCGAAAACCAAGGGAAATTCCATTTGCGGGCGGCGGGTAAAAGTAAAGAGAAAGAGTGTGGTTACCGGGCTCCTTTCCCTCGCATCCAACTTTAATATCCAGCGCATGTAGACTTCTTTGTGCATTACTGGATGCGCTGAAACGCGCGCAATTACCTTTGCTTGGCGAACGCATACGTTGGATCGACGCGACGTAGCGGAACGTACCGTAAACGAGATTTTCGCCGTTCCGAGGGGCATCGAGCGATCGTAAGATTGTAAACGGGAGAAATTTGATATCGTGAAATTCCCGAGGTACAACAGTGAAATTACCTCATCACGAATATGTTTTGCGAATAGGCAAAGCTGAGTTAGGGTATGGAGTTTGGGGTTTGCCGCGCAGGGGCCTACGCCAGCTGGATGGCCTCCAGAAATTAATTTGGGGAAATTTGATGAGTTCGGGTAGGGGCATGAAACACTGCAAGCTTGCGATATCTAAACCCTAGTAATAAACAATGAATTAGCTTCTTCTCTAATGTTCAAGTAGCATTAATGAGTTACTTGTGTTTATGATGATCGAACGTCTTCGTATTTCCAATATTAACCCTTTGACTGGGGGACGATTTTTGCCAGAAATTCTAAGAGGCGTAGACGTGCGAATTTTAAAATAATATCATCTTACAGAGAATGACAAAACGAAACCTTTTTTATATTTACAGTTTATTCATACGACGTTTAATTTCAGAGATAAAAATTACGAACTTGGAAGACCTTTTTCCCAAAACTCAATTTTTACAACGAACTTCTAACTTTTCAATGTTTATTTTCGAAACTAAGTATTCTATGAATAAAATGTAAATATGAACAAGTTTGGACTCGTCCTCTCCTATAAGCTAATATTTTTTAAAAATTGATTTAACGAATACAATCATTTCTCTGAACCCATTTCCAAAGAAACAATTTTCTTTCGCAAGATTCTTCTCTTCAAGCATAGTATAAGGGTAAAAATTGACGAGAAAGCAAATCTTTTCGTCGTTTCAACGCCCTTAATCCAGTACCGTGGATAGAACACACCGATGCTGTGACGCACAGCGTCGTAACGACGCGTCGTAGTGGTCAGGCAACGAGAGAAACCGAGTTCGCGAGAAATTGGCTTCGCGATCGTAAAGGCGTCTACCTGGAAGCGAAACGACTGGACGACTGCTGTTACCGTGGACGTTGAATTCGCTTTCTGGCGTGCGTCGCGACGATCTCGTGGGCGTCGAATTTGCGAGCGTCGAAATTGTGGACGAGCACGATCGAACACAGTACGGCGGAACTCGAAAGGCGCGCGAGCGTGAAACGCGAGGCGTAAGCGAACACGCTCACGGCAACGCGGCGATAAACCACAAACTATTCGAATATTGCAGCATTCCGAATCGCGATAAACATAAAGTCCAACTACCGCCCGCTCGTTCCGACCGTATTTGCGCGTCACGGGAAATGAAAACGAAGAAACGGGTAGAAGAGACTCGCCTAATGCCGGTCACCTGGCTGTTTCATTTCTTTGCTATTGCCAAAGTCGCTGGATAGACGTATGAAATACCGCTTTTGATTGAAAATGTTTGCTATACTATGGTAACGCTACCAAGAAGATATAATAAAATTCGTGTGGTTAACACTAAACGTACCAACGTTCGTTCCTAACTATTTCTACCGTGATGGGACAAATGACATAAAGTCGCTTTTTTTAATTAAATGCAAA